>NC_091127.1:152600567-152936192 GCF_040183065.1 Periplaneta americana | reverse complement strand
ATGTTAGCAAAAATAAAGTTATGTCCCTGTATTATTCAGACTAAAAGAAACTCTATGAAAGTGATGAGCCCCAGGCCTACACGAAGAAAAATAGTGCTTGATCGTGCTACCTGGAGAACAAACAGTCCACATTGTTTAATTGAGTTATATTTAAGTAATAGGCCCTATCTACTTGCAGCTTCCGACAAAGAATTCCACCAAATAATGTAACTTACATGACGGTAACAACGCTTGAAAAGAAACAAGACACTCCAAAAAGAAGAAAAAGAAGAGAAAAGAGGATGAGTCAATAACTTAAGATCTAAACCTGTAAGTGTCAAGTTACCAGACTATCATGAAGTGAAGATTTATAGATTCCGAGTCAACTGTCACTACAATACAAAACGAGGTCGCATTTCTCAAGTGTACATGGAACTGCATAGCCATAGTCAAATATGTAGATGTGCTATTTTATCATTGTCACAAGGAAAAGATATGTTTTCCATTTATACGTGTCGACCGGTGTGTGATGTATGTTTCGTGTATGTTCAGAATCAGCAGCCATGATCGTGCAACCAATCACCGTCGATTTCAAAGCAGGGTGTTCCCGCAAGCTGAAACCGAAAACCTCATTCCTTTGGTTTCGTTGAAAATTCCATTTCTTCTTTACAAGCACTAATTCCAATAAAATGTTTTATACGACATACTTTTTCTAATTTTACAAATTTTGAGTGATTGGGTTACGGTGTATAATATTTCAACTCTGTGGTAAAATATACATTTCGAAAATTCCGCAACCTCGTACTATTTTCATAAATCATTGAATGCACATGACATGTAAACAGTCAGTGGTCTAAATTGGTGGAAAATTTTTACTTCATGCTATGTTTCAAATATTCAAGAGATAGTCTACATCACAGCGCTATTTCTAACAATGTCTGTATAGTACAGGCATGCCAATTGAGGACCGTTTTCACAAAACTGAACAAACACCACTTCAAAAATTTTACAGGAAACGTTTTTTTTTTAGTTTATTCTCAGACTTTTGATATTGTAATTCTGAAAAAAATAGACATTGTTCCTCTTTCAGAGATGCATTAATTGATATGAAGTGCAACTATTATTGTTATCTTATTTATATGGAAAAAAATATGACAAAAGTTAAGAATTTCACAAAACTCAACATATCCACTTTTTTAAATGCACATACCTTAAAATGTTTAATTATTTTTCATTCCCAGGTGGCAAAATCCTCATCAAAATCATTAATACATATTTTAAAATAATGATTTAGTACTTCTGAATTAAAAAACAGTTAATTGAACACATTGAAATCTAATTTCAAGCCTTTTTTTCTTTTTTCAAAATTTTTTATTGATTTACAGGAACTCTTTATTTGCACGAATTAACTATTTGTAGTTGTGCAATACATTACACAAATCACTGAAAATCAAAATCGTGCAGAATAGTGTCAGTTCAATCATTCATTATAATCCATTCTATTGTCAGAATATTTGGCATATCCCTTTAAAACTTTGTCATAAAATACCTTGCTCTCTTCCGAATTATCATTATGGAAGTAACTCATTAACTTCCTCACAACATTAGCTTTGTTTTTGCTGGCATGGTTCACAGTGGAAGGTCAGGTGCTTTAGACATTACAGAAGCACTTGTCTTTTTTGGCTTAAACCCTTAAACTTCTATTGGTGCAGAAAAATATATTTTGTACATAACACTTTACATAATTCTTACAAGTTTTTTGATACGTAAGTAAGTACCTTCAGCTCTGACATTTTAAATGACAATTTAGCTTTTACAATATTTTTGTCATCGATTTTAAATCATAAAAAAAAACTTTTACGTCTCCAAACATTGCCATAATTTCATAATACTCTAATGGCAATGTGATGTATTAATGTATTCTCAGTTCTTTCTCTATCAATCGAAACACATGGTCCGGAGGCATATACCTTTCCAAGAATCCGAAATGTTTAATTTCTTTAAAAACTTCAGAGCTTTCCAGATAACCAACAAGCATACCAATCATTATGCAATTTTTATTTTGAGACCCACAAGAATCTGAAAACAATCTATGAGTTAAATTTCAGGATTTTTCTAAATTAACTATGTAATCCTTAAATGTCGTAATAACATACCTGCCACTTTTCTAAACGTAGCACCACATAGGCCTACAGGGGAAATCTTCTCCATTTTCACCTCTTACGAAATATGAAATAGACACAAATTTTTCTAGCTTCTTGAAATCCTTCTACGCCGTTTAGGTAGATCAACTTCCATATGTCTCAGCAAAAAATTATCCTGTTCAACTTTTGTGCTATTTTTGTATAAATTGTCTCTATAATTAACTAGATCATTTAAGCTGAACGAACCGGCAGCACGTTTTCCTTTTTTCCCTGTTCTCAATGATTACAGTCTAGTTTGGATGAATGTTATTATTTGTAGGCGCAACTGTATATTTCTTACTCTTAGATTAACGTAGGCTGTTTTTAGTCTTCCTGCCCCTTTCAGTAGCTTGAACGGATTTTGAATACTCAAGGTTCTTATCCAATTTTCAACAGTACTCACAATACATACACTTACAACAGCAGCCAGATTTATACTGAATTAACGCAGGACACAACAACATATTATATAATATTTGAGATCCAAAATGTGTCACTGTTGTCAAAATGCAAATGTATTATATTGTTGTAAAATATTGCAGCTTGTAAAACAGGATAAAAGTGTGAAATGTTTAGTTAGAGGATATGTTGAGTTCTGTGAAAATTCAAGAACTGGAGATGTTGAGTTTTGTGAAAACTCTCTACATTGAGACACTCTTTTCAACGGAAAATGTTGAGTTTTGTGATATTATGAGCACTGCATCATTTTCCTCTCATTACAATTGACCAGAATCCGTCAAAAAATGCATTTCGAAAAAAATGGCGTTTGTTGAGTTTTGTTAAAACGGTCCTCAATTGATACCCACAGGAGCAAACGCGCGCTTTAGAGCCTAGGAGAGCCTGAGCGCTTTACAGGGGAAAGGAAAGAGACAGACGAAAGAGGTAGTATATGCCGCTTGGTCGAGCTATATTCAGAGATGTCCAGCACTGATTCAATAGATAAAGGGAAGAGAACTTATTAAAACTGTATCCATGTTAGTTTTTTAGATTTGCCTGAGAAGTATAAGTGCATTATAAGAATGTAAATTTTAATTTTAATGCTCATTTTTCACAAGTTTGATTTTTTTATCCAAAAGAAATATTTTCTCAGCTTTTCGTATATAAAAGTGAAATTTTCAGGTATAGGCCTATTTATTTAGTGGCCTTACAGAATGTTTTCGTAAATTTAATATACCGTATATACGTATTACTGAAGATAGTGCATTGAAAATTTTGAAAATATTTGCATGGAAATTATTTGTAAGGAAATGAATTAACAAAGCAACTACTGTTACATCATAAGCAAAAGATACGTGCCCATGTGTTGTAAAAATGTCAGCTCTATAGCTTCAGCACATTTCGAGAAAATAATTTAATATTCTGATGATAGGAAGTTGCTCACAAATATCACCTTAAAAGCATAATGAGATAAGAGATTTGTTATGTAATATTAGTTACACTTAAAACAGATACAGTACCTAGGTAACTTTGCTTTGTACTGTAATATTGTTTTGATTAGTTTATTGATTACTTTTGTAAGGCTAAAGATACCATCAATATAAATTCCAACTTATAATGTCATACTCAATCTCTTTCTTGGGAATATCAGTTTCTTAATGAATGATGTGTTTCATCCACTTAATACAGTATAATATTATACTACTATGGAATTTAAGTGAATATTCCTTCTTAACTCTGTATTATGTTATTAAGATTTAAAACACAAGTGCAATATTAAGAAATCAGTGTTAGTACTTTTGTTTTACAGACAATATAGATAATATTAAACAGAAAGAAGCCATATAAAAATAACGACATAAAATTCCACGTTCCGTTTGAACTTTGTGTACCACTGTTTTCTTAATCCAACAGGTTGCTTATTCATATACACAACTCTTCCTCTTTCCATACTTAGCGCTTGCTGCCAGCGCACGACGTCATGGTCAGAAAAATGCGCTTGCTTTGACATCACTGGTATAGTATAACGTACCTCTGTAACTTAAGGAAGCTAGACAGACGTTGAATTCTCAAAAATAACGTGTTCTACCATTCTAATCAAAAGTATTATATTGCTTTCTAATCAGCTGTAGGTACTAAGGATTGATTTGTGGTACTATAAACTGTATTGTATGGTGTCAAACTGACTCCACGACATGACAGCGTCTATTTACTGTAATTCGACATTAAGCGTAATACACGTCATGCTGGAATATCCAAATACTCTCGACATAAAGATAGATGCAGACCGAGATACAGAGTGATTCAAAAGGTAAGATCAACCGATGAGGAGATGATTCACGGCGACATTTACAGCAGAAAATTCCTTTTTCAGTTTTATTCATTTGCAATCGTTTCAGAGTTACAACAGGTGAAACAATTAATTCACACCTCATGATACAATACATACTAATTTGCAGTCAACTGTCTTGATCTAGGTTTGTTTACAAAGCATGATTTCCACCATTCATGGAATGACACTGGAACACACACCGTGAAATGTTGTATTGGCCAGCATGGTCCCCTGACTTAACGCCTCTGCATTTCTTTGATTGTATGAAACAAAATACGGAGATTTCAGAGATCATCTGCTCCAATGTATTAATGCAGCTGCAACAGACATCAGACTACGAAACGGGCTGTTAGATCTTGTACACAGCGTAGTAAGAGAACGCGCCTAGGCATGTTTGCGTGTAAACGGAGGACATTTTAGCAGCTGCTCCAATAAGGTACTGTAAATCATAATTAGCTATTGTAAATAAGTCAACTTAGTTGTGAGTAATAGTTTGACCTGTTGTAACTCTGAAACAGTTGCAAATAAATAAAACTGACAAAGGACTTTCCTGCTCTAAATGTCGCCCTGAATCTTCTCCTCACCGGCTGACCTTACCTTTTGAATCACCCTGTATAAACTTACGTAGCTATAGGCTTCTGTATATATACTTCCATTCTGAGTCTTTGGCTCAGCGCTAGCTTGTCTTCCATTCAATTGATCCGGATTCGATCCCCGGCCTGTTCACGATGGAATTTGTGGTGGACAAAGCAGATTTTGTAGAAAATTTTACTCCGATTTCCCTCTTTCATTCCATAAAGGCTCTTCACATTTCCCTCATTTCCTCTATCGACTGCAATAATTAAAACTGGTCTGAGATGAAGCACTTGAGGGTAGTACGAAACTCCGTTGCTGATACAGCATTTAAGAACTTGGGGCTCCGAACACTGGATTACATCGTGTCCCGCTTAGATAGAGAAATAAATGCCCACCACTTAAAATCAGACAAAGATATCGTTGAAATTTGCATCTGACAAGACAGAGAAACTGTCCAAGTTTAAGCAACAAAGTCTGAAAATAGCTGTATGCGTAACTTTCGTTTGTTTGTTGCTAAAACAAGCCTGGCGCAATTTTGTAGGATAACACACCATGAGCAACATGTGGACACCACAACAGAAAGTTCAGTGTGTGCTATGGCTAGCAGAAGAAAAATCTGTTACGCCAATACATCTCCTTGTTCGTCGTACATGAATAGGTGGACCTGAAAACGAGGACCCATTGCCTGGCCAACCATATCACCCGATCTGACCCCATTGGACTTTTTTTTCTGAGGTTTTGTGAAGGATGCTGTGTACCAAAGAGGAAGAGCTAACACTTTGGAGGAACTGAGACAACGCATCACAAATGCAGCTGCGCTAGTGACTCCACAAATGCTACAGAACACTTGGCGGGAGGTTGAATACCATTTAGACGTCTGCAGAGCAACTCGAGGCGCACACATCGAGTCGCATTGAGCATTCTCGGAAACTCGGAGAGATTTTCCATTAAGTTATGCAAAAAGGTATTAATAAACCATTATTTACATTTAAAATTATCACTTATTTCTCGATCCCTCTAAGCGGGACACGGTGTATATCAGGTTAGCTATTAGTGTAGGGATGGAACCTGGCTTCAGGGTTGAGGAAGGATGACTAGCCTATTGCCAACGGATTCCTGCCTACCTGTCTGACTGGAAAAATCATTATTAGAGCTCAAAAGTTCAGGTATTTACTTTGGCTAAAATATGCAGGCAAACAGCCACTTAAAATTCAGGAAATGGGCAATAAAATAATAAAAAAATGTTCATTTAAAATAGTGATTAGCCTACATGTGGGTTATTTAATAAACCTGTGTATTACATTTCAGTACTTTTACTTTTCTTGGTTACATGCCACTACAAGATGTTTTTTTTTCAAGTTCTCAACTGTATAGCCAGTCTCCTGTCAGAATGCCATCATGAAAAAAGACTAATATTTCCAGCTAAGTGACTGGAGCATAATTACAGCACGATATTGTGGATGGACTCATATCGGTAACAATAGCGCAGACTAATGTGCCAACCCTGCTAATCGCCTTCAATACGATTTTCTTGGAATCTGTAGAAACTGAACCTCTCAGACATGACAAACCAACTGCTTCGGAATTCGATATATAATAGCAGACAAGCAGCTGATGTAACCCGTTCAGTTCCAAATCCTCGCTATTATTCTGGACTTTCCTAATGGCATATTCTAGAACAAAGTTAAAAAGTAAAGGTGATAGTGCATCTCCTTGCTTTAGCCCGCAGTAAATTGGAAAAACATAAAATATAAAGTTGTTTTCATTTATATTTTTAATATATTCGGAATTCATACAATTTTTTCCTTATGCTGATTATTTAATATAGGCTATAATACACAATAGCAGAAAATATATAGGTATCAACTTAAAAATGGCAAAATAAAGCAATGAACCCTAAAATAGGCAACAGAAGTAAAATAGGCAAAAAAAAAAGGCAAAATGAAAATTGGTCCTACCGTCCCGAAATGTGCGGTAATATGTTACAGCATATTCCGAATCTCAGCGCTGAGCAATCTGATGGCATCACGGTGTTCCGAATTTCACCGATGGCGTGACTGATGCTCCACCGGTGTCGCACCGGTGCCATCAGCTTTCACAGGTGGTGGCAGTCTCCATCAGCCGCCATCAGTGAATCTGATTAGTTCTTGTATAGGGCGGGGATTAGCAGACGAATGACATCGTGCACTGTTGTGTAATGGCGGTGTGTTCTGCTGTATTGTTTGTAATGAGCACAACGTAAAAACAATATGTTAATGGCTTATGAGCGAACATGTCAACGGACCCGTTATTACTACCGGTTCAAGAAATAAATTGTTTATGCTCTCTTTTCTTTGAACGAGATGGCAGTACGGAAATTTCGCAAAATTTTGCTAGCGTAGCACAGACAACAACTTATACAGTCGCCATGACAGCCATCGATCCTTCCAGCAGTTTTGTTCCTATTTCGCTGCAGCGTGACGTCATTGTTGTCCACCGGTCCGGTGAGATTCGGAATACGCTGTTATTCTCTGCTAAATTCTTTCGTAAATCTACCCATTTAAACAAGGCATTTTGCCTAACTTTCGGGTTCTAATCATTATCTATGCCTATAGAGAACACACTGGGCCATTGTGGCGGGACAAAATTCCGGCACACTGGCGACGCTGATATAACCTCGGCAGTTGCGAGCGTCGTTAAATAAACCATAATTTAGAATTTTAGAACAGAATGAAACAACCAATAGTAAGGAACAACAAACCGAAAGGAAGAAGGACTAACCAGCCTATCTAAAGATATGAAGAAGAAGAAGAAGATGATGATGATGATGATGTTGATGAAAAGAAGATACATACACATCCGACTCAGCTATGGCAATTTGCTTCACTGACCACTTTTGCCGTATCCACATACCGAATTTCACATTGTTAATACATATCAACATAATCTTATCAGATGATGTCATTCTATGAGTCGTCATTGGTACTTAAAAAATGAAGGAATAGAAAATAACGCAAATTATAAAAATCGATACCGGACATGAGAACAAAATATTAAATCAAGAGACGCACGTGTACATGATGACTACCTAGGAGCGTTTTTCCATAACTAGATGAGAAAAGTTTAATGATACAGTGTCACTGCGGCATGGTACAGTATGTCCTCAGGTGGCATATGAAGTAGAAAATTTTTTTCCAGAAATAAAAGTATTGAACAGGAGCGACGGGTAGCCCACAGGCATACTTCTCCTATGTCGAGGATGGTCAAAGAATAACTAAAAAAAAACCTCGCTACGAATATTAAGTATAAGTCTTGGAATCTTACGAAGACCAGACCAGATAAGAGTGAAAGTAGTGGGTCTACAAGAGACTGTAGGATAATTTTGAAACGCACATTACAAGAACAATACAACCGCACTTTATTTCCTCTACGTTCATCAGTTTTATTTATTTTATTGGTTTATTTTACGACTCTGTATCAACACCTAGGTTATTTAGCGTCTGAATGAAATGAAGGTGATAATGCCGGTGAAATGAATCCGGGGTCCAGCACCGAAAGTTACCCAGTATTTGCTCGTTTTGGGTTGAGGAAAAACCTCAACCAGGTAACTTGCCCCGACCAGGATTCGAACCCGGGCCACCTGGTTTCGCGGCCAGACGCGCTGACCGTTACTCCACAGGTGTGAACACGTTCATCAATTCTAAATGGTTATATGGCTATAATATTTAGTCATAATGAGGCTGCGTTATGGAAAAATCAAAACGGCAAATAAAAAGTTGGCATTTTTATAATAAACAAATCACGTCTAGTGAAAAAACTCACCTATCTTATTCAACTAGGATTCCATTCCTATCTGTCGAGTACTCAAACTTTCGCTTCAAAATAAATCTTACACATAACTTGACGCCTATAGCCTCGCCAATTGATTCTTCAAGAGACTTGGGCCAGGAAGTTCATGCATTTGCATATATTTGTCCATTGGCTGTAATTAAGTTCTGGTTGATTATCTTCATAAATCATCAACATTTAAGCTTATGAAACCAAATTTTATGTTGCATATTATTTTAAATTTTATTCAGCTTCCTTCAAGTGAAGGCTGCCTAGAAGACAAAGCTTACCAAATAATTGTGTTTTTTTTTTAAGTAAATGGTAGGTACATAATTATAATGAAAAAAAAAACAATGGAGAAGGAAAAGAAAAAGAAATAACACAATTATAAATAAATAATAATGTATCTTAGTTAACGTGATGTTGGGAACACTCATTCTTCATACAACATCTTCATTGAATAGATCATATATACCTTGATTGCTCGGCGTTATAGGCTTTGACGGTAACAATTTTTGTCAGGTTTACTATGCTGCCATCTAGTTGTTACATAAGGAGTCACGTCATAACTCCCATTTGAATTGCATTAGCGAATGTACTGCCATCCCGTGTTCGTTTACGGCGGACAGGTGGCGATCCAGGCGGTTGTTCTCTTTAAAGTGTAACCGATTTTAACATAGGAATGAGCAATCTATATGTGATCTGGGGTAGATACGTAATAATTATGCTAACTTTGAAACGAAAGAACAGAAAACACCACAACGAATCTTCAAAAGTACAATTTAAATATATCAAATGTATTCCTAGAATGCAATACATTGGAAACTTTCCTTTTTCTCTCGAAGTTGCATAGAATTAGCCTATATATTTTAATCTCAAAATTTAAATTATTTGATTTTACATCACAATTAAGAATAATCAGTGTTTTATGAATGACATTACTTGAAAGTGACTAGCATATTTGTCTCTCTCTGCGTGAAACGAGGTTAGAGCAGATGTTAAAAATGTTACTTTTCACTGCACCAGAATGCACGAGTGTGAATTGCGAGTTTAAATGACCTTCAAATATACACGAGGCAATCAGCTGACACCATCAATTTGCATTACACATGTCTGGTCAAGCTACGGTTACAGGCAGACGAACTGATTCACAGTAACGTACTTTCAAAATGGGAATTAACTGCGTTAATTATTCGGAAATGTATCTACATTAATATGCCATTCTTCACTGAAAATGATATGGAAAACTAAGTGTCAGTGTATTAGGCGTACTATTTAGTCTACACTGTAAAAGCCTTTAGGGTTAACTTATTTTACATGAAACAAAAAACATTTTTACCACTCACATCAGCAAAGACACATTTATTTTGCAAATCGTGAAATTTATTTTAGTAACGAACTTAAATTTAGTTGATATTCATGCCAAACACCATCACCATCCTTCAACAAATACCAGATCAATTGAGCTACAATATTACTAGAGTTATCATGAACTTCATACCGATCTCGTTATTCAGTGAGAGAGCAACCAGGAAATGGGCATACGTAACGGACGACCTACGCGACCAACGACCGCCTTGGAGTGCATCATGTTCATATTAAAAACCCTTACTGCATGCAACAGGGCCACATCGGCAATATGGAAGACGTTTGAGTGACAATATATTATTATACTGCAAATGTGAGCGAGATTCATTCCCTGTATAAACACAGTAAGTTTCCTAGCACTATGTATGTATGTATGTATGTATGTATGTAGGTAGGTAGGTAGGTAGGTATGTATGTATGTACTGTCGATGACACAGCTCATCTGCCCTGAACCTTGGGGAAGTTAGGAGTGTTATTTATAGGGGTGTGAGACTAACTTTAGCGGCTGGCTAACGGTACTTTTGGTGTGAATATCCTCTGCTTAATCCCCTTTCTATTTTCTCCAAAAAAACATTTCTCTCTCTTCATTTGTATTTGGAAGACGAAGGTGAACGTTTGCTTAATAGAATTGCTGGTATATATATATATATATATATATATATATATATATATATATATATATATATATATATATATATATATATTCAAAGTTAAAACGTAGCAATATAACTTTCATGTGTAATGTACTCCATAGTAACGTGGCGCGGAATTGGTAAATCAATGTTTTTATAATGCATGCTACATTGTATTTCTAACTTTCTCTGCATCCATTCCATCCACTACTAGTGCTAAACTACTACCCCAACTCCGCATTCTTTCCAGGGCAGATGAACTGTGTCACTGACAGTGTGTATGTATGTATGTTTGTATGTATGTATGTAGGCCTATGTATGTATGAAGTATGTATGTACAGTTTATTTCCTTCTTTGGTTCTTAGTAAACGTTTCAATATATTTACGAAATGTATTATTTTATTATTAACCTATTCTTTTGCATCATTTCAGTAATTGTTACATTTTGTTATATTTTATAGGTGTAAGTAATGTAAATATGTAAAGAACAATATTGTATCAATGTCAATCTATATGTATGTAATAATTTGTGTAGTAGTACATAAACATAATTATGTAACTAGCTGTTCATTTACGAATGTTCCATAGGTCTTTCTTTTCCGGAAACGGGTATATTGCCTTGACGGCAAGTTTGTTGTCCTTTCCACTGTACCTTCCTATTTCTATGAGTAGCTGTTTTGATGCGTTGATGACGTCGCACCTGGCTGATCGTACCCTGCGTAGGGCGATAGCGATCGGTACGAAATTCCTCCTAGCTCTGGTTATCATCTTTAAAAGTATGTGCTTCGAAATTAACTTCATGTTCAATTATCCTCATAATTATCATCATCCTCCGGCCAAATATTGGCTCAAGTGACCTACAATATTACTAGAGTTATCATATTTAAAAATATGAGCTTCGACATTAACAACATGTTCATTCACCATCACCATCCTCCAGCCAAATATCAGATCAAGTGGCCTATGATATTACTAGAGTTATCTTAAAAAATATGAGCTTTTAAATTAAGTTCATGTTCTTTCACCAACACCATCCTCCAGCCAAATATCAGATCAAGTGGCCTATGGTATTACTAGAGTTATCTTAAAAAATATGAGCTTTTAAATTAAGTTCATGTTCTTTCACCAACACCATCCTCCAGCCAAATATCAGATCAAGTGGCCTATGATATTACTAGAGTTATCTTAAAAAATATGAGCTTTTAAATTAAGTTCATGTTCTTTCACCAACACCATCCTCCAGCCAAATATCAGATCAAGTGGCCTATGGTATTACTAGAGTTATCTTAAAAAATATGAGCTTTTAAATTAAGTTCATGTTCTTTCACCAACACCATCCTCCAGCCAAATATCAGATCAAGTGGTCTATGACATTACTAGAGTTATCTTAAAAAATATGAGCTTTTAAATTAAGTCCATGTTCTTTCACCAACACCATCCTCCAGCCAAATATCAGATCAAGTGGTCTATGATATTACTAGAGTTATCTTAAAAAATATGAGCTTTAAAATTAAGTTCATGTTCTTTCACCAACACCATCCTCCAGCCAAATATCAGATCAAGTGGTCTATGACATTACTAGAGTTATCTTAAAAAATATGAGCTTTTAAATTAAGTTCATGTTCTTTCACCAACACCATCCTCCAGCCAAATATCACATCAAGTGGCCTATGATATTACTAGAGTTATCTTAAAAAATATGAGCTTTTAAATTAAGTCCATGTTCTTTCACCAACACCATCCTCCAGCCAAATATCAGATCAAGTGGTCTATGACATTACTAGAGTTATCTTAAAAAATATGAGCTTTTAAATTAAGTTCATGTTCTTTCACCAACACCATCCTCCAGCCAAATATCAGATCAAGTGGTCTATGACATTACTAGAGTTATCTTAAAAAATATGAGCTTTTAAATTAAGTTCATGTTCTTTCACCAACACCATCCTCCAGCCAAATATCAGATCAAGTGGCCTATGGTATTACTAGAGTTATCTTAAAAAATATGAGCTTTTAAATTAAGTTCATGTTCTTTCACCAACACCATCCTCCAGCCAAATATCAGATCAAGTGGTCTATGACATTACTAGAGTTATCTTAAAAAATATGAGCTTTTAAATTAAGTCCATGTTCTTTCACCAACACCATCCTCCAGCCAAATATCAGATCAAGTGGTCTATGATATTACTAGAGTTATCTTAAAAAATATGAGCTTTTAAATTAAGTTCATGTTCTTTCACCAACACCATCCTCCAGCCAAATATCAGATCAAGTGGTCTATGACATTACTAGAGTTATCTTAAAAAATATGAGCTTTTAAATTAAGTTCATGTTCTTTCACCAACACCATCCTCCAGCCAAATATCAGATCAAGTGGCCTATGGTATTACTAGAGTTATCTTAAAAAATATGAGCTTTTAAATTAAGTTCATGTTCTTTCACCAACACCATCCTCCAGCCAAATATCAGATCAAGTGGTCTATGACATTACTAGAGTTATCTTAAAAAATATGAGCTTTTAAATTAAGTCCATGTTCTTTCACCAACACCATCCTCCAGCCAAATATCAGATCAAGTGGTCTATGATATTACTAGAGTTATCTTAAAAAATATGAGCTTTAAAATTAAGTTCATATTCTTTCACCAACACCATCCTCCAGCCAAATATCAGATCAAGTGGTCTATGACATTACTAGAGTTATCTTAAAAAATATGAGCTTTTAAATTAAGTTCATGTTCTTTCACCAACACCATCCTCCAGCCAAATATCACATCAAGTGGCCTATGATATTACTAGAGTTATCTTAAAAAATATGAGCTTTTAAATTAAGTTCATGTTCTTTCACCAACACCATCCTCCAGCCAAATATCAGATCAAGTGGTCTATGACATTACTAGAGTTATCTTAAAAAATATGAGCTTTTAAATTAAGTTCATGTTCTTTCACCAACACCATCCTCCAGCCAAATATCAGATCAAGTGGTCTATGACATTACTAGAGTTATCTTAAAAAATATGAGCTTTTAAATTAAGTTCATGTTCTTTCACCAACACCATCCTCCAGCCAAATATCACATCAAGTGGCCTATGGTATTACTAGAGTTATCTTAAAAAATATGAGCTTTTAAATTAAGTTCATGTTCTTTCACCAACACCATCCTCCAGCCAAATATCAGATCAAGTGGTCTATGACATTACTAGAGTTATCTTAAAAAATATGAGCTTTTAAATTAAGTCCATGTTCTTTCACCAACACCATCCTCCAGCCAAATATCAGATCAAGTGGTCTATGACATTACTAGAGTTATCTTAAAAAATATGAGCTTTTAAATTAAGTTCATGTTCTTTCACCAACACCATCCTCCAGCCAAATATCAGATCAAGTGGTCTATGACATTACTAGAGTTATCTTAAAAAATATGAGCTTTTAAATTAAGTTCATGTTCTTTCACCAACACCATCCTTCAGCCAAATATCAGATGAAGTGGTCCATTACAGTCTCAAGCCATCTCTTATCCGTACGTCCAACAGATCTCTTCCATCAACGACGATACCGCAGAACTTCTTAGAATTTCTGTCTGCGGTCCCTTCAGTTCTTCCTTAATTGCCTAATGCATTCTAGTTAGTGATAAAAAAGTCGTACGGAACCGATTACATAAATCACACACACAATTTGAACGATGGCAAAAATCGGTAAGCCCTCGGCTATTTAAAAACACAACAGCTGCTCCCTTGTGAGCATTAATAAATGATAGCAAAAGGAAACTGATTACTCAAGCTATAACAAACGTCCATTAAAAATAGCGATCTGAGTGTTATCAAGATCTCAGATACGGAATCTGACTGCACAGTTGTATGAGACACGTCCAGTGCAGCATTCTGGCATAATATATGACAACATATAAATTTTATTCCATACGTTATGGCTGAAGATAAAACGGAAATTTTGTATAAGCTATGGTATTAGGTCTATACCAGACGTGGGCATCAGTAGTACATGTCGCACGGAGTCGAACGCTACTAAGTGATCTCCCTCCCTCCACACCCCTAGTTGTTCAACATACCCGGGTACCTGTCAGACTGGTTGAGGTACTGGCAGTCAGCGGTGGATTTCAGTAAAAAATTTCGCTCTCTAAGGAAGCTCCTGAAGTAAAAAAGTCTAAAAGTATTACTTCCACAAAGAATGGAAAAATGGATTCTTTTGTTGCGAAGAAGGGGAAAGTGTTAGGTGCTTATTATGCTACAAAATTTTACTAGCAGTGAAGAAGAGCAACGTTCAAAAGTAAAATATCCACATCTTCGGAGTTTTGTTATGAAAATTGATTCTATGTTTGGCTCAACCTACACTTGTGAACAGTTGTTTTCTCAGTTGGCCATTGTAAAATCCAAAACAAGATCACGCATTTCAGACGAAAATTTATTCCATCAATTGCAATGTCTGACATAACTTCAAATTTTGAAACACTTGCTGATTTACGTGACGAAGAAGAATAAATGAATCCCTTCTTTTAAGGGCTTAAGTTAATTGACGTAAATTGACAACAACAAAGAACTACAGTAATAGGTTTAAAAATAGCCTAATTGTAGTTTTTTTCTGTTTCTTAGTAATGTGCTTGATATTTTGTTAAGAATATGTTTTTCATAAGTTTCTTAATTTTATTTTCTAGTGATGCAAATTAGTGATTGGTGCCCTTTCAGAACAAATAGGTTCACACTAAGGCATTACATTTTAAATGTTGTGGAATTGTACGTTTTATGTAATTTTATAAGGTTTTTAAAGTAATTGTTTAAATTAGAAATACAGTTATGTTTCAGCTTTTTGTAAAATAGTTTGCATTTGTTTTGGAAAATATGTTATCTTTCATTGTCATTATTAATAAAAATGACATTCAGAAAACTGTGTATCTTTTTGTCTTGCTTAATTAATTGCTTAACATTCCGCGTTTCAATACTTCACGCGATCCACCGCTGAGCATTACGTTAACAGGTGATGCGTGTTGCAGCAATCAGAGTAGTACGGCGCATCTCTTTAAATGCCCACGTCTGGCTATACAATATAACATTACATCGTGGTCTTCGAATGAATCATTACGTCAATTTCTTTAAGGGGTTAGGTACAGCTTACAACAGTAAAATTTTGGAAATATTCAATATTTTTTCTCCATTACTATATCTTGTACAATAATGAAAATTAGTATGTGTGAAACACTGTCTTTCTGCTATATGAAAAAATTATTTTTACGATTTAAAAAAAATTTTTACATTTTTTTTTTCAAAATGAAGCGTTTCCCACATAACTCAAAAACTATCCAACATTCTGTGATGAAATTTTTTGTGTGTATTTATGCATAACAAATCTACAATATGATGCAAGATCACTTCTCTACCTTTGATACATTGTCTGATAAAAAATAAAATAATTTAAAAATGGTCAAATATCAGTATTTTCTTCTAACACAAAATAAAAAAACATAATTTATTAAGAAATGTACTTTAAAGAGCATGATATTATAAACATGAGTTTCAGCAATAAAATAAAATAGAGAGAACATGAAAAAGTTAACAAGTTTATGAGTTACCTATGAGGGAAATGCTTCATCACTGCGCAGTAAACTGCCACCATTTTGAATTTTGAAAAAAAAAAATATATATATAATTTTTTAATCGTAAAAATATTATTTTAATGTAGCAGGACAGTATTTTACACATACCAATTTTCATTATTGCACAAGATACAGTAAAGGAGGGAAAAAAAATGTTGAATATTTACAAAAATTTTACTGCTGTAAGCTGTACCTAATCCTTAAATTCTGAAACACTTATTGGTATTAGTTAGAAATGCTATGTGGTATTCTACCAGCTGAAATAACTTTCGAACTGAATAAATATTTAAAGAAAATGTTTTATATCCTAAAATTGTCGATTGTTATACCAGTCTTTTCGCTGGTCGACCGATGTTTCTATTCCCAGTAGCAGTGCCTTCGCTGCAATATATCCATGGCTAAGAAGTGATGCCTCGTATCTGTAAATTTGCTGTTTCAAAAATATTTTTCTCAAATTAGATAAAATGTTTATAGGCTATATGTTTCTTCTATGCAAGATCTTCCATTGGAGGACAAACTATTACTTAACTGTCCAATTTTGTGTACATAATTTAGTTAATCTAAATAACAGTGTGATTAAATTAAATCACCATTTTTGTAGCTATGAGGTATCACATCTTAGCCCTCGAAATACTGTAGGCTATCTACATATCACCGCATTGTAACGATTAAAGAAATAATGGAGGAATACCTGTAAAGAAAATGGGAGTATCTTGCGAAAATATATCACCAAGCACCGTCTTTGTGCAAGACATTTCCACTTGGATCTGCCGACCTTGGAACGTGGGTTACCAACGTGGAAAGGCGAAGCTCTAGCAGCTAGCTGTTCGTGTAACGGTGCGCCACTTAATTTAAATATGAACCTAACCTAAGTAACCTCAAGGTTCACTTAGTTTAAATTTTATAAACCCAAACAAATAGTTTCCGGATTTACATAGTTTAAAATCCCTTAAATTGTATAACCCTAAACAAATAGCTTCCGGGTTTACATAGTTTAAAATCACCTAAACTTTATATACCGAAACAAATAACTTTTACAAAGTTAAAATCAGCTAAACTTTATAAACCCATCAAACAGTTTCCGGGTTTACATAGTTTAAAATCAACCAAACTTTATAAACTTAAACAAGTAACTTCCAGGTTTACATACTTTAAAATCGCCTAAACTTTATAAACTCAAACAAATAGCTTCCGTGTTTACATAGTTTAAAATCGCCTAAACTTTATAAACCTAAAAAATAGCTTCCATGTTTACATAGTTTAAAATCACCTGAACTTTTTAAACCTAAAAAAATAGCTTCCATGTTTGCATAGTTTAAAATCACCTAAACTTTATAAACCTAAAAAATAGCTTCCATGTTTACATAGTTTAAAATCACCTACACTTTATAAACCTAAAAAAATAGCTTTCAGGTTTACATAGTTCAAAATCACCTAAACTTTATAAACCTAAACAAATAGCTTCCGGATTTACATAGTTTAAAATCACCTAAACTTTATAAACCTAAAAAAATAGCTTCTAGCTTTACATAGTTTAAAATCACCTAAACTTTATAAACCTAAAAAAAATAGCGTCCAGGTTTACATACTTTAAAATCACCTAAAGTTTATAAACCTAAAAAAATAGCTTCCATGTTTACATAATTTAAAATCACATACACTTTATGAACCTAAACAAACAGCTTCCGAGTTTACATAGTTTAAAATCACCTAAACTTTATAAACCTAAAAAAATAGCTTTCATGTTTACATAGTTTAAAATCACCTATACTTTATAAACCTAAACAAATAGCTTCCGGGTTTACGTAGTTTAAAATCACCTACACTTTATACACCTAAACAAATATCTTCCGGGTTTACACAGTTTAAAATCACCTAAACTTTATAAACCTAAAAAAATAGCTTCCATGTTTACATAGCTTAAAATCACCTACACTTTATAAACCTAAACAAATGGCTTCCGGGTTTACATAGTTTAAAATCATCTAAACTTTATAAACCTAAAAAAATAGCTTCCATGTTTACATAGCTTAAAATCACCTACACTTTATAAACCTAAAAAAAAAAATAGCTTCCATGTTTACATAGTTTAAAATCACCTACACTTTATAAAACTAAACAAATATCTTCCGGGTTTACATAGTTTAAAATCACCTAAACTTTATATTTTAATTTGATTCGAAACCAATTTACAGTAACAAGTTGTTTGTTTTCCTTTCAAATTAATACCATGCGTCCAGGCAAAGACTGTATTGCATCACGTCTACAGCTCCCATAACAAAGAACAATTGTAGTTGCTATTATACTGCCTCCTTGCGAACAATATTGGCAGAGAGATAGGAGAACTACATAAAGGGAAGGCTGGTGTGGACTAAATCATAACAAACTGATTTAATTACGCGCAACATTGTTTAGTTATGAGGATTACCGTCTCATCTTATTTGATCAGAAGCGACTCACTGTTGTTGGCCGGGCAGGAACTTGATTATGATGCCAGCTAGCTCTCAAGGGTGCTTCCTGACGCCGGAAGTTAGCAAAGAGGACGCTTCCGTAAGAAACAGGAAATTATGCACAGGGTTTATACTTGCAGGCGGCTTTGATGTGGCAAGAGAAGACGTCTTCAGCAATGGTATCGCAGGGGAGGGGGGTCACTTTCAGTGGTGATGCGCCCAGTGTTCAAATACAAAGGCAACTGACAAGACGAACATCAAATGTCATATCAAGTGCAAATAATATTTATACATCCGCTTTCAATAATACACTACGTTACGGTACGGTACACAAAGTTACGAACATTGAGGATGACAAAGTTGCGAACGCTGAGGTTTCGCACTCTGCTTTTTAAATGTTCAAGCATACAGAAATGTATCGTAAACTATGTACGCCCGTGTTATATATTAATAATATAAATAATTTCGAGGGAAAAATTGTTCCGGGGCCGGGTATCGAACCCGGGACTTTTGGTTAAACGTACCAACGCTCTCCCACTGAGCTACCCGGGAACTCTGCCCGACACCGATCGGTTCCCGGGTAGCTCAGCGGGAGAGCGTTGGTACGTTTAACCAAAGGTCCCGGGTTCGATGCCCGGCCCCGGAACAATTTTTACCTCTAAATTATTCAAATTAACTTTACAGGGAGTCATTCCTGAAAGCATAATTTGCATTAATAATATAGTTAGATACATTTTGGTTCTGAAAGTTCAACTCCGAAATAGAACGACATTCACTGGATCCAGTGAAACGAAATTGGATTCTTTTTAGGTAAGCGAAAGGATATTCAAAATTATATAAAATTCTAAATAATTATAGGATAACAGAAATGTAGGCCTGTTGCTGTACGAGGCCGCCCTGAACGTTTTTTTGTCGTGGATACTGCCTGCTGTCTTGAACCGTTCCATTAAACGACCAATGCTTCCGTAATGTGGGGTGGGTTGATCTGGATGCCGTCTGTGATATTCTTCTGCTGCTTCCCGTAGACTCAGGCCTCCCGCATGGATGAGAACCATTTCCACCCTCTCAGGAATTGTGTACATTGTCTGTTGCTACCCGGTTCACTGGTGAAACTAGCACTTACTCACCTGTCTACACAAAAAACATAATTTATTAATTACGGCGCGCGACCTAAACCACATTTCTAATTTAAGTTTCGTACGCTCCAGAGATGTGACATCTCAGTTTTGGATGCGTTTTTCCTAACCAAACTGATACTTTACTTGAAACGCGAACATGTTTGTTGCAATTTTCCCAAAAATGGTACTTACGATTTTCTTAAAATTTTGCACATGAACTACACGTACCGATATCTAAAACATTTATTTGAAATTATTTTTTGTACTTACACTAATAACGGAGATGTCCTATGTCGCGCGACTTTTGAATCACCCTGTATAATATCTATTATTCAGGAAAATAAAGCAGCTATGAAGAGTATATTATTTGAAGAATAGAAGACACTTATGAAAAATAATGAAATAAAAATGAATAAAAGAAAAATACTGACAACAAGCGAAGAATCGAAGACTCAAACTGGAACAGGAGGATGTTTAGTTATCGAATGCAATAATTTACTGTTATAAATGAATGAATGCTGTATTACATTTTCCGGGGAAGTTTTCTATTGTGAAACGTAATTATGTTACTGGTGCTCAGAAGCAGAATCTTGATAAATATGGAGGAAGAAGAAGAAAAAACAATTAAATTGTACAAAAGACTGTCCGTTACTCGTCTGACATACAGATGTGAAAACTGAGCTGCTAAACCAGACAAAAAACGAAATGAAGTTTCTTACATTTATAACTGGCTTTTCAAGGGTACATAGAAAACGAATTATCAATACAATAAATTTATTAAATGAATATAAGCTATAGGGAATTATTCGATTGGAGAAAGCTTCTGTTCCTTTCTGGCGGAAGGAAGCATTTTCCTGCGGCCACATATCCCGTTGGACTACCAAAACAAAAGTTCTAGTACTGTACTGTATTCACCTTTAGCTACACCAATCGACATGGTTGAAAAACTTCCTGTCTTTAGGCATACCTCAAATATAATGTAAAAATTTACGAAAGTTTGGAAGTGCACATTAATAAAATTTATCTCAATCTTCTTTTAAAAATAATGCGATATCATATACAACTACTAGAATAGTATTTTTTTGAAAGGGCATTAGTCAATTAACGTAAATATTAGGAAAACAATAAAAAAAACTATCATATATTAATTGGAAGGCAGTTTTAAAACTATTTTTTTTTCTTTATCATGTATGAGATATTTTGAGAAGAATTTTTGTAATGCATTAATGATTTATTTTATATATTGTTAACAACAATCACGACTACAATAACATAGAAACAGATATGGAAATACTACACATCACACCAAAAAATCCACAGTTAAACATATTAGAACAAAACGAAATATACAATCACACAATAACGTACCCAGAGCATATACTTAATACACAATTATAATTCAATACACATACATTATTCGATATCATAATACAAACAACCATCCCCAACCATAAGAGCAACACACCCCCACCTCCAGCAATGACGAAAGCAAATGCTGGAAATCAAGACCAGCTGGAAGAGCAGTAGTTCAAAGGACACTGAACACCGGTGTTGAAACGGAGCCCGTTTGTCATAAAGGAACATTATTTTTTTTAATTGTAAAATGTTTTAACTTTTTAACTATAGAAAGTTTTAAAGTTTTAATCAAATGTTAAAGTGAACATAAGAAACAATGATTTATTTCTATTCATTTTTTTTTTTTTTTTTTTTTTAATTTTCAAAATGATGGAAATTAGTGACTGATGCCCTTTCAAAATAAAGAAATTCAAATATAGGTCATATCAAAAGACGGTAGTTACGTGAATAAGGAACTAGAACTATTGAGAATGCTCATTTTCTTCAAAACCTTGAGAAATACATATTTCAATAGCACAATACTTTCCCATACTGTTCTACATGAGAGAATATAAGTACTATTTTAGAAAATTACATGACAATAGCAGTAACTTGTTACAAAGGACTGTAGCAAGTCTGTAACGGTACGTTCACAGATTGTCACTGTTCTTAAGTGCGTTGTTCCACACAGTCCCTTTGAAAAGGTATAATATTCTAGTACGACGTGAAGTTTGGAAGACGAGCCTCGGGGCAAGTTACGATTAAGAACCTCGCCGTCACTAAACTTACAGAATTAGAGGAGAATACCGTAGGCTCTGCAGGTATGAATTTCTTGCGTTACAGGGCTACAGCACGAATGTCCGAGGAGACAGGCTGCATTTCACGGAGCCAACACGTAATAGTAACCCAGATACATGCTTGTGTCTTATATAACTGTATTTTACAGAGACCGAGACAATATTCAGTGAAAGTTCGAGAACATAGGGCTCGTTACAACTGGAAACGGCGAACGGCTGACCTACTGACCCTGAATAGCTACCTACCTCTCTCTCGAACTGCCAATAACAGGGAAAGTAGGACTCCTTGGATCGAGCCCCGACGCTTAAACAATAGCACCAAACATATTGACTTAATACACAATTTAACTAGTATATTTCTCATTAGTCCGTTACCGTCAATTGAGGTGACTCTGACATCTGGGGGTGACTTTGAAACTTTTGTCATCTTTTTGACTTTCCTTATTATTGTTTGAAATTGTTATTTTTTGGTTAACTGTGATCTGATACTGTTCGCTTCAGGTGAATAGAAGGTGAAGATGCCAAGATACAGTGCGATCAGTTTTCCTTTCCGCTGGAGTGTTTTGCCTATGGGCGAGCCGGTTAGCCAGTTAGCCGGTTCTCGGTGATTAGCGAGAGAGTAAAATAATAAAACAAACCTACCATATAACACTACACAAACAAATTTAAGAGACTCATTACTTACAGAAATATCAAATGAGGTGTTGAAACTGCCCGTGTCTCTTTAGAAAATTATTCATCACTAGCTGTACGTCATTTTGAGAAATCCGGACAACTTCCTGACGAATATTATCTTTCAGTTCTTGTATGGTGTGCGGCTTCGTTTCGTAAACGGCATTTTTAAAATTGCCCCAGAGATAATAATGTATATATGTATGTATTTATTAACACTACAATTGGGTATACACACGGTGGCAGTGATACATAATATACAATAATACCATTACAATTATACAATAATTACAGCAATTAAAAATAAAAAAATAAAAATAAAAATAAAATAAACCTAAATTTATTTCTAACTATAAATAAGTAGATGCAATAAACCTAGGAATATAAATAAACACTATTCTATAATAACGCCTACAACAAGCACGAGCCTGGCTCTTACGGTAGTGGCTAGAAACATTTTTGTTTTATAAATGTAACTAGTGGCTTGTGCAGCAAATACTGCTGCAAACTAAGTTCGTTAGACGTTCAAATAAAAATTTTTCAGATTTATTTTCAATGAAGAATACTTGTCTTTTTGATAGTTATTTGCTTCCATAATAATTAAACATACTCCCTCTGAATGGATTTTTTTAGGCCAAATACTTTTTCTTGAACCTATCCAACTTCAGTTTTTGAGTTTCAACGCGAAAACGCAAGTATCAATGTCAGGACGATAGCAGTAGCTATTTCAGGTCATTGTGGATTGTAGGCAAAAGTTAAAAAAATGTCAGGTTTGCTAAGCTTTCGAACAATAGCATTTTCGCATAGCTGCTGCATGTAGAACTTGAAATGTAGAGCGTAAAACCATTTTATCCTACTAAGAGATCTTGCTGAAATGATCTGGAGACTATAAAATTTTCTACGCGTCTTATTTTATCAGTAAGTAATACCTTTTGATCTTTCCTTAGGAACTGTAATTTTTGCGCTCTCTCGAGCCAATACTGAAGACAATGACACATATCAATATCTACACTACACCGCCATTAAGTATATGAAGAAGACCCAATCCCACTGGGTTAATAAGTATAAAAATATTTGATTTTTAATAACAATATTATTATCTTACTTAAGTTTTGTAGTTTTATATATAGCAGTCATTCAGTAAATTATAGAAATGAAGATCTAAATTAAGATATTCTCTACATTTACTTACATAACCTCAAAACGTTTCACTTTCATGTCATCAATATAGCATCAATATTATGTACAATTAATGAAGAATAGACGCATCATGATACTAACTATAATAATATTTAATTTCTAATGGTAATAATGTCATCAAACCACCTCAAGTTTCGTAGATTTGAATATCCAATACACAGCTGTACTCAGAAAATTATACACTGCAGAATCAGTTTTTAATAACAAACTGAATTGAGCTCTAAATATGTCGGCAATCCTGCAGGTCATGGCCTTCGTGTAATAGCCTATTGTTTATTGTAGTGTGTGTTTTGTTCTGAAATTCAATCAAGTCGGCCGTGATTCTATAAAATTAGTTCTCAAAACTGACAACAGATGGATTTTGGAAAATAGGAAAATTACGTAGGAAAATTGACATTTCACTGAAAACTACTACTTTTCCGAAAAACTTTGGATGCCAGGCATGAAAATGAGGGGTCGCTCATTAAAATCCGTTCAGCCGTTTTCCCGTAATTTCCATTACCAGTTCAAATTATATATATATAGATTTGTACTCACTAGCTAGCTAGTTAAATAAAGAAAGTAAACCTAACCTATAAGTACTTCTATTTCACTCAACTATTACCAATTTATGTAATTACATATCACTTTAATGAATTACAAATCAACTTAATTACATATCATCTTAATTTATTACATATCACCTTAATTTATTTACGTATCAACTAAACTACATATCGTCTTAATTAATTACTTATCAACTTAATTACATGACACAACTTAGATAATTACACTGCACCTACAATTACATTTTTAGTCTAATCTTCTCAACCTTTCCTTAAATGTATTGATTTTGAGAGGACCACCCTGAAAGATTGCCGCAGGTAAGCTATTCCAGTCTACTGTTGCCACGTCCGTCCTTTGTTTTCTACATTTAAACTTCCTAATATGATCATCCCTGCCTAAGTATGATGGTGTCACTAATCTAGCATTGATGTCGGTCCATGCTTTGTGTCCCATTTGTGCCTTAAAGAATGCGGTGAGTCTGGTTTTTCGTCGCCTTGATTTGAGAGATTCCCACCCTAAATCTTTTACTATCTCCTAAACATGTCCCTTCCCCACTTTGACATATTTTTCTGCCTTGCGTTGAACCTTTTCTATTGAATCGATTTGGTTTTGTCTGTACGAATCCCAACCTACTGCTCCATATTCCATAATTGGGCGGACAAGGGTTTTGTACGCTAATTCTTTTGACCTTCGGTTAGATTTCTTCAGAATACGCATAGAGAAATGTAGTGCTTTCCAGGCTTTCCTTGTGGTATTAGTGACTTGTTCCTCCCGACCCAATTTGTTGCTTAAATATATACCTAGGTATTTACAAGTGTTCACTTGTGGCACCAATGTACCATTCAGCTGATATCCGAGACAAATTTCTTTATGTGTTCTACAGAAGGATATTGAATTACTTTTACTGACATTGATTTTCATTTTATTTTCTGTCGTCCAGGTTTCAATAATGTTAGGATCGCAAGCTGTTAGATCGGGGGACCGAGGATGTAGATTTTTTTACTCTGACAATGAAAAATTATAGAAGGGAAAACGATTATAGATTTTAAAAATACTCAAATCTAAATACGTCATTTTCCCAAAACGTTCTTGGGGGGGGGGGTTCAAACCCGGTAACCCCCCCTTCCGTACGCCCCTGGGTATATTTATTTATACATGGATCAAGAAATTCCTCTAGAGAACGAAGTAGGCCAAAAGGTTCAATCCTTTAATGATGGTTGTGGAAGTGGTGGTGGTTGTATTGCATAATAAATAATCCACACTAACACCTTGTAGCCGATGTCACATCGTTAAGCAACAAAGTAAAAAATCACAACTACAAACAGTCTCGTATTTTTGTAAGTAATCGCTGGGTTTGACGCTAGGGAAACGTTAATAGCCTGCACTGGGTTTGTCGGGATACAGAGTATGAAACAATGGGCAATGGTAACAATGTAGAGCAAATATTTACAGTAGCTATTGTAAACAAGACACGAGACACCTCCATGTTACACAGCCTTATCAGCGCCGGGTCACGTCTTACTGCCTACTGTAGTACGGGCAGACCGCTGGCAGGCAGGCGGCCTGACCCCCTTGGGACCGAGGTTGTAGTCGTGACCCCGCCACAAGGACGAACAGTGAAAAAAACGTAAGGTCCAGCCAGATGGCTCTGGCTGGCAAAAGAGGAGCGAACTGCAGCAACGGGATGTGCAAATCACGACCAGCTGCAAGTGAGGCTCGTTCATTAGTGCGATGGTGACAACCCACATTGCCGCGATGGCGACAGCAAGGCACCCGCGACAGTGCTCAAACGATGTGACGCGACGGCAGCCACAGACATGATGCAGCATCAACGAAAACATAGATTGCTACAATTTTTATTGCGTTAACTTATAAATGCTGCTTCATGTTTGGAACACAGAAAGTTAAATACCAAATTATTCAAACACCACTACACTGGTTGCAATGTATGATATATATTGATATACTGGGTGTTCAGTTCAAAGCGTGTCATGGCTCGCTGTATGCCGTCACGTGGCTAGTCGATGAGCCTAGAGAATTCAATCTTCCTACACTTCCGCAGAGGTGTATTACTTATCTGTCAGAGAAGTTGCCTAGCAAGTACGGCGTTCATTCAGAAGAGTACTTATCGATACGTACGGTAACGCCGGTAGTGGCAGGAATGTGAACTGTTTCGAAACATGTACTGAGGTAAGTTTTTTCTTACTATCGGGATATGGGGAGAGAGTTAAGACGATTCCTTACGTAGGCCTACTTGTTGACATTAACTTCGACGGTCAACATGGACACGGAGGATTTGATTTGTATTGTGGAATGTTGCCGTACGCAACCGATGATAACAAATACCCTGCGTACGACTTGGCCGCGCAAAACACAGTTCGAAAGAGGTTATGGTCGCACACAGACCGTACAGGCCGCCATCTATTGCTACGACGTTCAAGTTATACCGTACACGTTGTCAAGTTCAGATTGAACGCCTTGATTAATAGGCAACTTCTCTGACACAAAAGCTGAAACTCGCTTCAAATCGCTGACTCATCAACAATGACGTCATGACACACTTTGAAACGAACATCCAGTATATTTGATGTCAACATTTACATCCATGTAATGTGGACCTCACAATTTGTATCCGGTGCCACAATTACATTCATTACAGATATACCTTTTGTAGACGCTCTCACGTTCAGATTGAACGCCTTGATTAATAGGCAACTTCTCTGACACAAAAGCTGAAACTCGCTTCAAATCGCTGACTCATCAACAATGACGTCATGACACACTTTGAAATGAACATCCATTATATTTGATGTCAACATTTACATCCATGTAATGTGGACCTCACAATTTGTATCCGGTGCCACAATTACATTCATTACAGATATACCTTTTGTAGACGCTCTTATAATTTAACTTCGATCTCATTTAGATCATTCAAAATTGGCAGTTTTACGACTCTGTTCTTGACTTTCAGTACACTTATATCGAACACATACTGTTTCTAATAATACTTGTTACTAAAACATACTACAACATTGTCCAACAAGTTTGTTACTATGTCTGTTTCTTATGTACATTTCATTTTCAGATCTCACTTATTTTCTACATAATATACTTCACTATCCTAACTAACCTCCCCCGCCATACTCCTCACCTATTTTCATTATCTCTATCGTTTTACTTAACTTCATATTACACATCCCTAATTCATTCAAAATTGACACTTTTATCACTCCGCTCTAGATTTTCAGTTCACTTAGACTATATCGAACACACATCGTTTCTACTAATACTTGTTACTAAACCATACTGAACCACTGCCCAATATGTTCGTTATTATGTCCGTTTCTTGTGTACATTTCATTTTCAGATCTCACTAACTTTCTACATATTATACTTCGCTATCCTAGCTAGCCTCCTCCGCCATACTCCTTACCATTTTCGTTACCTCTATCGTCTTATCTAACTTCCTATTCCACTCTTCTAATTCATATTTCAATTTATCTACTAGGTCCTTAGTCGTCTCTTCCTTAACCGTATCTGGGCCAGAAACATCCACTTCACCATTTTCTGTTATAAACTCGACATTCTTTTTCTTCACTTCACTTCTCACCATTTCAGCTCTTGCACTCACAGAAAAAATTTCACTTCTCCTCTCGGCACTGACCTTCCTTCCCACTAATCTGGATAAATCACTTCCCAAATCACTTGAATTTTTACTCGTGTCACTAAACTTCATTGCATTTGTGGTACTTAAGCAGCTATCTGATTTCTTCACATATGTTTTCTTCTTCTGTATTCTTGATCTCAGCATTTCCTGGTTCTGTCTCGCTTCCTCCGGTGCAATCTGCGGTTGCAATGTATAAAACACTTTCAAAAGAATGGAGAACTATGTAACCATAATACGGAAAATAGGTTACTGTGGTGATTTAAAAATATATTTCCAGATTCTTACAGCAGAAGGTCTATATGTTATCACAATTCCTGACGAAGATGGCGTAATTTGTGTCATACTGTCGGTTTATCCGTGTGTCAGTGTGTGTACTGAATTTTCTCCAAATGAATTTCAAGTAAGGGAGTCACTTAACAAGACCAATTACTTACTTATGGCTTTTAGAAAACTCGGAAGTTCACTGCCGCTCCCACAGAAGCCCGTCATCGGTCCCTATCCTGAGCAAGATCAATCCAGTCTCTACCATCATATCCCACATCCCTCAAATCCATTTCAATATTATTCTCACATTTACGTCTCGGCCTTCTCAAAGGTCTTTTTCCCTGCGGCCTCCCAACAAACACTCTATATGCATTTCTGGATTCGTCCATACGTGCTACATGTCCTGCCCATCTCAAACGTCTGGATATAATGTTCCTAATTGTCTTAGGTGAAGAATACAATGCGTGCAGTTCTGCTTTGTGTAACTTTCTCCATCCTCCTATAACTTCATCCCTCTTAGCAACAAATATTTTTCTAACCACCTTATTCTCAAATACCCTTAACCTCTGTTCCTCTCTTAAAGTAAGAGTTCAAGTTTCACAGACATACAGAACAACCGGAAGTACAACTGTTTTATAAATTCTAATTTTCAGCTTTTTTTGAGAGCAGAATGGATGACAAAAGCTTCTCAACGGAATAATAACACACATTTCCCATATTTATTCTGCGTTTAATTTTCTCCCGAATGCCAATGATATGTGTTACTGATGCTCCAAGATATTTGAATTTTTTCACCTCAATGTACGAGTTATGTGTAACCAAAATTTTAAATTGAATCATCTCAAAATTAAATTTTCTACTTTTTCAAAAACAAGTATTCATTTTATTTCTCAGTGCTTAAAGCTAGAGTGATGAAACTTGGCATACTATTCATTAAAATCTCTGTTGTGAAATGGAGCATTTGATTGCCTGTATTCTGCATAGTTTTATTGCTAGAGAATTATATGTAAAAGAGCATTATTTTTATTAATGTTTGAGTAGGGCATTACTAATGCTCCATTACACAATATGCAGTGTTACCTTCAAGAAAAATTAGATAAAAAATCACAGGTTTTTTTAGAAATAGTATTTTCACTAAGAAAATAAAAAAGTAAGTTTAATTGTTTAAAAGTGTTTATGAGAAAAGATTGAAATTTGCAATGTGTGATTATGATGGTGATATGAATATTCAGTAAAAAAAATTAAACTCTCTAGCTCAAAAAAAGTGGATTTTAGAAATTTTAGTAACGCATCGCTTAAGTCATGATGGCATTTGCAATTACCAGTTACAATGGAGCGAACACATCAATCGAATGGATCCAGATCGCCTCCGCTTTTTAGTATCAGTCCAGAGGCAGGCGAGATTTGGGAAGGCCAAGAAGAAGATGGCGAGACCAGGAACATAGGCTATCTATAGTAATTTATAATAAACAGGACAATGGTCATATTAACCTGGCTCATGATTAGACAGTGTATGCGGGATGACTTAAGGAAAAGTGAAATTGTTTCGTATCAAAGTATATGGCACGTGCCGTGTCGTCCGTATTTTGTGTACCTGGCGAGTACAGCAGCGTACAGAACGAAGGGACCCCGGTCCGTTCATAGTAACATTGCAACGCAATGTGTGCAGTTGTGTTATCCTGCACGACAGGCGAAGACGATTCAGCTTCGACAACTTACGAGACTATATCGTCGTTTACTGCAACGCTAGTAATTCCATCAATAATGACGAGGTATGTGCTACAGTACGTCAATTTTCTTTTCATTCTGACTGTACGGAGATACAGTAGCATGTTGACGTCATCTGTTTACGTTTAAAACCTGTTCAGCCAATGGTCTGAATGAAAAAATTGTAAGATACAGTAAATGTGCATCTACATTCAACGATAAGTCATCCCGCATCATGATGATGGTGACGATGATGATGAAATCATGCATATAAAATGGTACTCTATTAATCTACTGTCTAATTAGTGTCTAAATATACGTAAAAAGTGTCAGTTACATTGAACACCCTTTTTTTAATCCTGAATGTGTGATATTTCATTTTGAAGCAGTAGAACTGTTTCTTTTTAATTCGGGAGCTTCCACAGTATAAATAGTTAGCCTAAGTACCTATTTCTTACAACATTAATTTCATACATTATATTAATATTATTAGTGACAGAATAAAATGTGTAATGAGAATGTATGTGTCATTCGCTATATCACTATTTATTTTCAAATTAATTTGATTCCGAATGTTTACGCAGTTATTAACATTTAGATAAGTACATAATTTGTGAAACAGGCTTCGTAAGCGTCTGAGACTATCCAGTCTCATTAAGCTAATCTCAAGCATACATGTGTACTGTAAAGTGTAGGCGTCAGCAGCTAATTGTACCGCATAACTCTGAAGGTCGTGAAGACGCGCGATTCCAAGGCGTGCAGCCTTCTGTATTGAAAGAAAGAAAAAGCCTTTTGACTTTCGCGTCCTTCACCCCAGTGTTCCTCTCCAGAAAGAATACTTCGTATTTGTAGACTATTTGCCACAGAGCGTTATCTTTGGCGCACCATGAGAGGTAATCTATAGCGCACCAGTATGATGATTATGTTAATGGCGCAATGGTGTAATGTCGGTAGGGGAAACGGCAGTACCCAGCGAAAACAGACCACTTATCACTGTCTTTGTCCATCACAAGGTGGACCCACCGGGATTCGACTATGTTAGCAGTATCTTACAATTCATTTTTTATTTATCAGATAAATAAATTCAAGATTATAAATTTATTTTAAAGTTTTCAACCATATGATTTATCATTTTTTGCAAAATTATTATTTGCTAATATATCTTACAGGAGAAAATGTATGAATATTTTCATCTTTACGGCATCATCAGGTATTCAAAATGTTACAACGAAATCTAAACGTAAGTCCAATAAGGTGTTCACAATAATAAGCATAACAATGATTTGAGTAATTAATCATGAGATATATGTAATAAAATCTGATATTGGTGTGAGAAATGCTCAATTTGCAGAAAAGTGAAATATAAAAATAAAAAATATGAATGTAAATTACATAGATCTCATGTTATATTTTGTTAAATATCACTATTACATATAATTGTTAAAATTCATAAAATGTAAAATATTTGAACTTAATGTCTGTGTGTGACTTTATTCACGGTTCATCCTGAACAATTCTACCACATACAGATATGCCATTCATAAAGGAAATACTTTTTTTTTTGTATGTTGTGAAATATTATGACAATGCTTTCATAGTAAAACACAGTGCAACTTTAAGAAATAAATTTTCCCAACATTCTAAGCCTGCAATTTAATGCAATAGTACTTTTCACAGTGATTGTCAAAGTGGTTTGATCTTTATAGTCAAAATAATTAACTTCTTCTTCCTTTTAAATTCAATTATTTGTATTGACTTCTTTCTTAATTTAAATTTAATTCGTATTTGAATAAATTCAAGGGGAAAATTGTTCTGGGCCCTGGTATCGATCCCGGGGTCTCTGGTTGAACGTACAAGCGCTCTACCGGCTGAGCTACCCAGGAACTCCATACGACACCGTCTCAATTTTTCCACTTATATCCACACAACTCGAGCGGGCTCACGAGGCGCCACATCAAGTGCACACAAACTCTGTCACTTATAATTGTGGTTTTCTGTTAACGTACCTACAGTTACGTATAGGCCTATATTATACAAGTCTAGTTTTCAGGTAAAGCTCCCTGTGAAGCAGATTTGAATAATTTCAAGGGAAAAATTGTTCTGGGGCCGGGTCTGCTTCACAAGGAGCTTTACCTGAAAACTAGAATTGCTTAATTCGTATTTGTAATGCCAATAGATCGGACCAAGATTCACATGAATAATTATTGCAAAGAGTCTCTGAAATAAGCTCCATAACTGAGAATATAATTTGGAAATTGCTCTGATAACTTATATATAAAGAAAATAAAATTCTCAAAGAGAATGCAGCAGTGCTGACATCCTTCCTTCGTAGTTTCACTTTGCACATTGTTCACTTTTTATTTTGTTTTCTATTTTTCATTTTAGTTTTAATCGCCATTATACGGCCAATGACTCCAGTCAAATGCCACTGCATTGAATAAAAAAATTATTAGGGACTCACTTTATATCAGAATAAATAAAAAATTTATGAAAATAACGGTGAAACTAAATAGGTACGAAGTGGAAAGCGTTATAGGCTACTATATTAATAATAATAGTAATAATAATAATAATAATAATAATAATAATTATTATTATTATTATTATTATTATTATTTATTCTGGCGAAATTAAGACCATCAGGCCTTCTCTTCCACTTAGCCAGAAACAAAAGAAGCTGAATTTTACAGACTAGTATTTAAAGAACACTAATAAAAATTTATATAGTTATAGAAGCACAAATCGAGTAAAATAATGCGAACATACTAAATAATAATTACAAAATAATATAAGGCTAGAAGTTACACTCAATGAATATGCAAGCGGTAGGTGAACCAATATTACAAATCACAAGAATAACAAATTCAAATGTAAATTATAACTATACAATACTGAGGAAAATTACATATATACACACAAAGGAGAATTAAACCTGAATACTGGTCACGTGTTTAATCAATTCACTTTTAAATTGCAATATCGTTCGACAGTTCCTGAGGTAGCTGGGTAGGGAGTTCTAGAAACGAATTGCTGATACTGTGAAAGAGGAAGAATAGTGAGCTGTTTTATGGCAAGGCATAGATAATAAAGGGTCATTTTTAGAACGAGTACCCAGGCTGTGATAAGAGGACAAGAAATTAAAACGCACCGAGAGAATAGTTAGGCGAAGAAGTATTGATGATGCGAAATAGGAAAATTAGTGAATGAATATATCTTCGGTCCTGTAATCTTACCAAGTGGACCGTTTCAAGGGAAGGTGTAATGTGGTCGTGTTTGCGGATGTTGCAAATGAAACGTATGCAGGCATTATGAATGCGCTGCAATCTTTGGACAAAGTTAAAATTTAAATCTGTTAGCAGAATGTCGCAATAGTCAAAATGTTGCAGCACCAATGTTTCTATGTACAAAATCAATATCTAAATATGGAATTGCTGATAATAAGTTTGTAATTACTGTTGCCCCTCAAAATGATATTATAATTTTTATATTAATTATTTTTTCTGTTAATAATTTAACTGGAATATATGAAAAATATTTTATAGAATTAAATAATAAAAATGTATGAGAATTATTTTTAATTGAAAGGGTAGAAACTTAATAATTTTAATCCAATATTCGCGATTAACATGACTGTAGCGAGTCCAAGGGTTTCAGAACACTCCAGACAAGGTCCCTGTAAAAAAAATTAACTAGCTTCTATAAAGCTGTATTATATAATTGACGTATTTGCGACTGTAGTTGGAGTGACGGCTGCGTACGTCAACTTTTTACTGCAATCTGGAATTATTTGATACGGACGCAGCAATAGCAGCACATGCGGATTCGGGTCAGCTACACTGCTGTGTGTAGTTTTGTTTTTATATGTAGTAGGTTTCGGTTTTTGGTTGCGTTGCTTGTTTTTATCCGGTGACCGTTGACCACCGACCACAGTTATCATGTAGCGGTTTCTGAATATAGCCTTAATACAGTTGCAGATTCAGCAGCTTAACTGCGAATTTGAGGCAAGGAATTAAAATGTTTATGCAAATTTTCCTCCATCCCCTCGAGTTCCCCTGTACTCTTCTACTGCATAGGTAACAATATATCTTCATCTTGGTTAGTTTCAAGCTCATAACATTGCATTACAAACTTTTTCTCCAACAGTATTATTCTTTTGTTAACTACATGTAGTTCGAAATTAATAAAATATTACCACTGTATGTAGTATATATTAAAGTAAATATAAATATATGTTTTATCTACAGCTCTGAACAAAAACAATTTTAGTGCAGGCTACTATTATTCGCTGCGAGCAATTGAAGGTTAAAAAAAAAAAAAAAAACATTGTCCAAAAACATAAATTTTCAGCAGAAACAAAAAACTACATGGCATGGGTGTTGTTGACACTTCAAGTATGAAATTCATCGTGTAATTTCTTAAGGTGTTGTAGAAACTTGAGAAAACTGAAGTCGAGTTCTCCACACTTCTACTCCAAATTATCTTCGTTCCCGGTTTAACTACTTATCCTCCAATCACAATCTAAACACCAGGTCACAGGAGAGCAAAATCCTAGCAATTCCTGCCCATAGAACATCCCACTATTCATCCTCTTTTACTGTCTCAGTCCTCCGTGAATGGAATTTTCTACCTCAGAAGATTAGGGGCTGCCAGACAATAACCACTTTCAAGAAAAGGATGAACGATTTCTTACGGGCGCAGTCAAATTGAAGTTATAATTGAGGGGCTTAGAACAAAAAGCAGGTAAGTGACGGAAACCTAGTTTCGAGGAAATTACAGTTAAAGTTCTACATGCAATGAAATATTATACACTAGTTTGGTGAAATGATGCCCATATAGCAGCAGAATTGTCAGCGTAGAGAAAAAAAAGAGCAATTTCATGTACGCCCACGTCGATTTAGATGCTTTCTTAGAATAGAGTACTGCCGTTCGAAATAAAATAAACAGTATCAGATGTGAAATTAGAACATAAAAAAAACAGGGCCAAAAGAAAACAACAATGAAATTATATGTTACGGCAGCTCCTACAAAGCAACATGGAGTTAAACATGGATAACTGGCAAAAAAATTATAGCCAGAAGAAATGAGATTTAAATAATTCATAAAAGAATGTAGTCGATAAAATAGAATTAGAAATAAGTCCAAAACTCGAATACCCAATTTCTTATAGGAGATCGAAAATTGAAAGAAAGAATGAAAACCTCTTGGATTGCAAGGTTAAAAATATAGAAGACATGGAAATAGACATCAAAAACAGAAGAAGCATCGGAAGACGAAGAAGGCAATGAGGAGAGGTTGACATTTGTAAAAGATATAACCACGAAGGGAAGGAAAACAGCTATCCTTTGTTTTCCATTTAGTAGACTTATTGCTATTATTATATTCGTACATAATAAAATAGTATAACTCGTACTGTTATACATTAATTAACAAATATTAATCATTTGCTCAATGTGTTATCTATAATTAGAGAATGGCAAAGGAGCAAAAAAAGTTGAAAATAAATTAAAAGCATGCGCACGAGATGCTTGCAAGAATACCGGTAAAATATAAGTCACCTCCAAGCTTATTACCTACTTGTCTCACTTCCTAAAATCACCATTTCAATGAAGAAACATGGGATCATTTTTGTACGAAAAACCGAAATGATTTCATCAGTGAACTCGCCCCTCTCTGAGGCTTAGCTATTTTCTGGAAAAATTTTCTGTTCAGAATTGGATACACAACTGTTTAAAATAATTTAAAGAAAAGCGTACCGTAAGTAAATGTCACATGATTTCCCCCCGTTTCGATAATCCTGGCGACATAATCACTCGGACTGACAGTATTAGGGGAGAGTTGGGTAGTATCGAACATCGGGTAATATCGGACAGTGCGTTTCTTTCACCTACCAGAGATGGTAGTACCTGAATGACGTGGTTACGTAACTGTATGCGACATCATAGAAACGTAGCCATGTCATTCAGGTACTATGATCTGGTTGTAGATGAAAGAAACTCACTGTTCGATATTACCCGATGACCGATACTACCCAACTCTCCCCTATGAGAACTGGAAAAGCCTTGGCAAGTGAACAGTGTTTCGCCTTTCCAGAGGAGACAATCATACTCGAATTAATAATAATAATAATAATAATAATAATAATAATAATAATGATCTACACTAAAATTTTTATTGTCCCATTGTCCTCAGAATAAAATTCTCAAAATAAAGTTTTTTCCATGTTTGATGGTGCTTATTTCCACACAAACTTGAACATACTAGTGAGTTGATGTGTGAGTTCTTGAATATTCTACATTTCTAGAACAAAAAAAAATAATAATAATTTCTGAGAATATCAAAACATTCTGTAAAGGAAATATACAGAGTGAACCGTAAGTACAGTCATTAATTTCTGTGAATTATTCTTTGAGATATTAAAAAAAAATTATAATACAATTTTGCTCGTTTTTGCTTCCTTTCCTTATGTTTCGTGACGGGAATATTGTATGAAATGGAAATATAAAAATTGGAAATTTGTCCTTTGAAGAGGTGGAAAAATTCAAATACCTGGGAGCAACAGTAACAAATATAAATGATACTCGGGAGGAAATTAAACAAAGAATAAATATGGGAAATGCTTGGTATTATTCGGTTGAGAAGCTTTTATCATCCAGTCTGCTGTCAAAAAATCTGAAAGTTAGAATTTATAAAACAGTTATATTACCGATTGTTCTTTATAGTTGTGAAACTTGGACTCTCACTTTAAGAGAGAAACATAGGTTAAGGGTGTTTGAGAATAAGATGCTTAGAAAAATATTTGGGACTGAAAGGGATGAAGTTACAGGAGAATGGAGAAAGTTACACAACACAGAACTGCACGCAATGTATTCCTCACCTGACATAATTAGGAACATTAAATCCAGACGTTTGAGATGGGCAGGGCATGTAGCACGTATGGGCGAATCCAGAAATGCATATAGAGTGTTAGTTAGGAGGCCGGAGGGAAAAAGACCCTTTGGGGAGACAGAGACGTAGATGGGAAGATAATATTAAAATGGATTTGAGGGAGGTGGGATATGATGGTAGAGACTGGATTAATCTTGCTCAGGATAGGGACCAATGGCGGGCTTATGTGAGGGCGGCAATGAACCTCCGGGTTCCTTAAAAGCCAGTAAGTTAGTTTTGCTTCCTTTCCGAGACAAGGATTGTGTTATATGAAACATTTCATTGCGTGTTTTAAGAAAGACATTGATTTAATTCTCAGTAAGCTCAGTGAATTTTAAAGAACAATGTATTATGATAATAAATTATTGAAAGAATTTTAATTTTGGCCTTTAAATGTGCAGAAATTTGATCCCAATAAATGCAACATTTCAAAAGTCCTTTTCAAAACGAAAAGTTACATTTGTTCGGATCAAATTTCTACATCTTTGAAGGATAAAACTAAAACTCTTTCAATCAGTTAGCCTATAACTCGTATCATTATACACTGCTGTCTTAAACTGACCGATCATATTGGAAATTAAATCAACGGCTTTCCCAGAACACGCTATGAATTGTTTAATATAAAACAATTTTTATCTCGGAAAGGAAGCAAAAACGAGCAAAATTGTATTAAACTATACTAAAATATTGAGGTAATTAATAAGAGTTTTTGTTGAATTGTTGGCCATCAGGGAAGAGAGAACTGTATACACAAATGAAACATGGAGCCATTAGTTTAATTTTGTTTACTTTTGTAATACAATAATTATATTGAACAATCACGCGGTTTAAATACACCTACGTATTGTGAACATTAATAAAAATAAGTTCAGTTTTATGATATTAAATTTCTTGCTCTTAAGAGTAAACCGAGTAGTTTTCACACAAATCCCTTCACTCATGTAAGTCACTAATTATATTTTCACTACATATTAAGAGCAGTATTTCATTGTATATGTCTGAACTGAACAAACTATTCGGCTTCTGTGGGATAATTTATGGATTAACAGTGGAAGTAGGTAGGAAAACGAAATTCCAGAACATTACCAATATTGATATAGTATTCAACCAAAATTCTCGCAGGCTCCTAGGGTTCCGAACTGTATATTGGTAACGTAGTAAACGTCCAGGCCAATAATCCCCAAACTCATTCAACACATGATCAATTTTTTAAATGTAAAACTGTGAGATGAGCTACACATACAAAGCACTAACATATTATTATTGTGTATTGGCTAGTCTAAAAACCTGTACTCATGCGAACAAGAAAATGAAGCATTGGAGTTACATTTACAACGTACCTTTTCTAAAAATCGACTGCTGACATCTTAACTGATTTTTAATTGTCTTATCTTCTCTTTTGTTATGGCCTATTTAGAAGGGCATATTTTTCTATTGCTAAACTTTTTATAAAGTTGGGTACACCTCGGATTATTTAGATTTGGTGACCGTTATAGAGCTATCTGAGTTAAGTCAGCTTATTTCTTCCTCTCATAAGAGATAGTATGCAGGTATTTATAATGAGAGAATTTAAACTTTTCCTAAGTTATTATTAATAGCAAGAATTTAAATAACAGTTCACTACTATCCCCTGGTAGAGGGGCAGAGAAGACCAGACGGCCTTATGTGTACCAGGTTAAATAAATAAATACTAAATACTAATACTAAAACTAAACGCAAAACAGTGGCACCATCAGAAAGAAGTACTGATCTATCTGTGGTTGATTTCCGCGTGAATTCACGATTTCTTCTCATTCCATTTGTGTTTCATGTTTCAATCTTTAAGCCATAGTGCATCGATGAGTACCTACATAATTATTATATATGCAACGTTCCTTTAGATTGTTATTCACCATTCTAATAATAATAATAATAATAATAATAATAATAATAATAATAATAATAATAATAATAATAATAATCCGTGACGCTACAGCCCGTGAAGGGCCTAGGCCAACCAGCCGGCTGCTGGCCTCACGCCCACGTGCCGAAGCAGAGGTGAACGATCATCCAACCAGAATGGAAGTATCGTGTGGTTAGCACAATGATCCCTCCCCAGCCGTTATATCTGTCATTCGCAACCGGATTTCGCTACCTATCGTAGCTCCCCAAGTGCATCACGATGCTGGGTGAGCACCTGTCCCATATACTGGCCGAAATTTCATGAGAAATATCTTACCCGAGGACTCGAACCAGCGGTCATTCCGTAACGCAGGGTGCCTTAGACCACGACGCCACGGCGCGGGACCACCATTCTAATAAAAATCTAGATTTAATCTAGACATCGATTTTATAGAACTCGGTGTTCTCTCTATACACCTATTGATAATAATAGCAGCGGCGTAGCATGAAATTTTGAGCAGGGGAAGCTAACTCAAGTTGTCTTTCATGCAATATGAGAAAACGTATTACAAAAATAGTCTTAAAATAAATAGTAGTCAATTTCAAGTCAGCAGTCGAAGATTGGTTGGAACATCGTAAGTAACACCAATAAGGCATGATCTCAAATGGTACGTAGTAAAATATGATTTCACGGTTTACACATATCTCTTAACAAATGGACTCGTATACGTATAACATTAGCTCACTCCCTGTCATACTTAGAGAAATCACAGTATTAGTATCATTACGTAAGTATGCGTCTGTCTTTTGGTTGTGTCCTTCATTGACAGCAAGGGAGTCGGTCATTTGTTTTTTAAATCACACTTTTGTTGGTAAGTCAGCCTTGATAATACAATTGTCCTAAAAAAAATCAAGTAAATTAGTGTCAGGAACTGTTATTTCGCTCATTATTTATTATATCAGCCACAATGCACACTAACACTTCAACTGAACACAAGTGACGAAAAGGGATAACTCGGAAACTACTTATTTTAAATGTTAAAGCTAGCTTCTTGCGAGCCTTGCGACTAGGGTAGTTTAGTTAGAAAGGAATGGAAAATCTGGGGGGTGGATTACACAGAAGAAACCAGTCTGCTTGGAAGCTGGTGTGTGCAGGCTTCTTGTTTACTGCTGCATCACAAATCATCCTGAGCTGCCGCATCACAATATTGAACGCATAAATATAAATTCTATTAAAATTAATAAATAATTTTCTCCATAAACTGCAGGTTTATTATGAAATTATTATTAACTGGGGAAGCTAAGCTTTTTAGCTTACATTGACGCTACGCCACTGAATAACAGTAATATAAAGAATAATGGCTACCTGAAACAGCGTGGAAAATACTCTCATGAATCCCCTAGGCTCTGAAAGCAGTGTAGCCAACTGGCTTTCACTGAATCCCAGTAGACGGCGATTAAATATAAACTACTTTCGACCGGAAAAAAAGTTAAATGTTTTCATAAAACAATTTAAAATCAAGTAAATCAAAATTTCACTTATAGATACTGTTAAATATACAGAATCACATGTTTTAATATTGTTTGGATGTGCCTCTTCGGATCTACGTCTCTACTGACGTGAGTTTGCAGAACCTCCGCAGTACGTCTCATAAAACGACAGAGGCCTCTAATAGACAATGCTCGAATGCAGTTGGCTTTTAGACAGTGTTGCCAATTTAGCTTTTTTCCCCGCTAAATCTAGCTTCTTGAAGTTTAGCTTAGCGGCAAAAAAAAAATCCATTCCGTCTTGCAGGGAATCTAGCTTATTTCTTTCGCTTAGCAGGCGGGAAACTTCGTTGGTGTAATCAAAATTGAAATACATTTATTTAATATTGCATTAATATTAATCTCAAATTATTCACGGTGAGCTCGTAATATGTTGTAATGCAGAGACGAGTCGAAACATGTTTTATCATGCAAAAAACATGTGATCTGATTATCATACTTCCATCCCACCTCTTGCCCTTTCTTGCTGCGGTGACGTGACTCACATGATGCATAAAGGGAAACCCCCGCTGTAAGAAACGTTGCGATATCATTGGACGTTGTTGGCTCAGTACTTTAGTTAACCTCAGTTGAAGATGACGTTCAAGTTCAAAGCCCAACGAATTTATATTCGATTATATCTAGTGCGGCAGTGTGTAATCTTTCAAAATTTCTTCCAAATACCAGCAGTGTTTTCGGGAAGATGATTCAGTGATCCTTTGTTTTTAGGACTAGCTTTTAGCGGTCCTGGTGAAAGTGATAAAGCTGAGTGTAGATTTTGTAAATCCATATTTAATGCCAAACATAGCAATCTTGTGCAACATGTTAAAACAGAAAAACACATTTCATGATCCAGTACATTTTCTTCATCAAGAAAGTTGGATCAATTTGTGGCATCACCATCAACTACAGATTGTGAAAAGGTAGGAAACGCCAAAGCTTCTTTAGCTCTTTTGTGGCGTGTCATTCATCAATATCGAGTGTTGACGACCTTTGTGAGCTTTGTAAAGCTAGATTTAATAACAGCCCGACAGCAGCAAAAATCAAACTTCACTGAGCAAAGTGTAGTGTTTTAATCAAGTATGTTTCGGCACCTCAATTTGAAAAACGACTATTATGTACTTGAAGATCCATGCGATGGACCCTTTTAGTATTAGGCCTATTATTGACAAATCTAATGATGTCAGTGTTACCAAAATTTTGGGAGTTGCAATTATGCTTTAGTTTGCATAATGACGGATTCACTTCCACTTTTTTTTTAGCTTTTTCTGAGCTAAAAAACTGATTCAGAATCCATCACTGCTTGCGTATTGAAGATCCCGGGGAGGGGAGGAAGGGATTAAATTTTAACAAATTCAATGGGGTTGATGTTGATAACGCCAGCATTATAACTGGAACTAACAACGGAGAGTATGCAAGATTGCTTAAGGAATGCCTTAGTCTTATCATGATTTTTGTGTATGCATTCACTTCAATTAGCAGTTTCGTCAGCATTAGAACGCCCTCTAACAAGTTTAGACTTTCTAATGGGGAGACTTGCAATTGGTTTGTTTCCTGTGCAGTACATCAGGGTACATATAAAACTCTATTTGGTGTCATTAACGATGGCCATGAACCCAACAATATTGTTCAAGTTAATCAAATTCCATGGCTTCCTATCGAAAGTACCGTTCTTAGAATACTTGGACAATGGCTTCAACTCGCAACTATACTGTATATAGCCAAGTCTAAAGAGATAGACTATGTGACTGCACAATTGCAGAGCATGTTTCTTGGTTAAAAAAATGGCTTTTCTCCTTTTACTACAACCACTTCTCAAGAAGTTTCAAAGAGTAAATAAGTCATTTGAATCGTGGATGGTGGATCCTTGTAGGTTGTTGGAAGATTTGACAATTCCCACTGAAGGTATTGCTAGGAAATTTCTTCTTCCAACTTTTAGGAGAGATTTTCTTACAGGTAATCTTCAAACTTATGTACACTGACATACAGTAATGGCAAAAAAAAACCGGAACGATCCTTGTAGCTGAATTCAGAGCCTTGTTCACTCCAGAGCACGATAGACTGGTAACTAAGACTTTCGTGGTTCGAATGTTGGAATCCTGCCTGGGAAGGAAACTTTTTTTGTTCCTTATTAAAATTTATTCCCAATACTTTTCGATTGCTGGTAAAATCCATGTTCTGGAAATAATAAGTTAATGAAGTAGTAAAATATCGCTGCAATTGAAAATTATTGGGAATAAATTTGAATAAGGAACAAAAAAAAGTTTCCTTCCCAAGCAGGATTCGAACCATGAAAGTCTTAGTTACCAGTCTATCGTGCTCTGGATGAAAAAGGCTCTGAAATCAGCTACAAAGGTCGGTCCGGTTTTTTTTGCCACTACTGTACATGTTTAGGATATGAAGTGGAGGAAAAATTACATGAGTTAAAGTACCTTCCGAAAAACAGACTGAATTCAGGAAACGATGTATCACTTGCCTTTTTAAGATTACATGACGAACTTCAAGCTAGACTTACGGATAACCTTCAAGTTCTCAAAAATGCATTAAAAGCAGAGAATTTGATGAGGACGACACAGCTGGACGGTGATATTGTCAGGGTTAAAGTTATATTACGCCATAATAAATTCTACAATACGGGCTTTGCGGTCCAAGGAAGTCATGCTGAGAAATGTTTTTATCCTAAAAAATTAATTGTATCCAGTTTTTTTTTCACTTGCTAACTTCAAATACAATAGAAATCATGGAACCACGCTGTCATCGAGGACAGAACATCAATATTTATCTGTTGTCAATGTGCTCTTGTGTTACATATATGCAGTGGCAACCCTGTTTCGTGTTGACCCTATGTCACAGGAATTCACAATTTGTGCATGTAAAATCTGTCAGGTCTAAAAATGAACGTTCACTATAGGACTCCAGTACTACAGAAAAATATAACGTACCATGTTTTCGAGAAAAATACGTTTTATACATGACACGATATCTTCAGTTTTGAGAGACGAAAAAAATTCATGTTGTATTATGGAGGACTTAGAAAACATTACAAGAATAATCGTGAAGTACTCTTTATTCTGCAGCAAGCCAGCTCTTCCTTTCACAAAGAGCCTAGATTTGTTGAAAAATGGATCAGCAGAAAAAGACAGCTCACCTCACCTTCTTGAGAACTGCTCTTCGTTGGAGTATACAAGTCTATTATTTAACTCTCACCAGTTGCCGGGCTGATGAAATGAAAACCGTACCAAGAATACAATCGAGACTATTCATGACTGAGTCCTCATCAGAAAATGGTAACGAATCGTACAGCAACTGCATACACTACATTGGGACGTAACAAGGAATCTTCCAATGTTACAGAATTCTTCTACAGGCTATGGCACTTCAAGGCGCGTATGTTCAGTTAAATTTTCATTAAGTCTCAAAATTAATACAAAGAGAGAACTTACGAATTACAAAATGTATGTATACTTACATATACAGAGTGTCTGACTGAAGCCATTCATAAATTGTTTTAGGCATCACCCACCACTAAACTAGGGGTGGACAAACAATACTTTTCGTCGTTGAAACTCTCTAACTCGCAGCGCTTGTATATTTTTAGTTTAACTAACGATTGAAACAGCTAAATAATAAATAGACATAGATTCAGTGAACTAATTGAAGGGTTCAAAACCATAGTGGGCCAAGCGCCATTTATTAAAAACGGAGAAAGAAAGGGTTAAAGTTAAGTGAATATCATAGTTTATTGAAGATTGACATATCATTTAGTTTTAATGTGTATACTTTATATTACTTGCTATGTTTCCATTGAATTATGGTAATAACTTCATTTTAACCCCTGTTTTCTACGGTTTGAATTGATACATTAATTCAGCCGTGGCGAAAAGGCCATGGTGCGCCGAGCCACTGTGTAGGTGCAACGTGCATAGCACCTACGGAGGGAGGCGGACAACCGAAGGGGAAGTTGTTTAGGACGTGTAACGAAGAAAGAAATGAACAAGAAAACATAGGACACATTATCACAACCTAAAATTAACTGTCTTCAGAATGTCTCTGCGACAAAGTTTCAAAATCAGGAATTATGTCACTTACTGCCAATCGTAGTTGATCACGAAGGTATTTGTCTGTCAGTCGTGATCTAAATTTGATTTTTACTATTTTCATTGTTGAAAATAATTTTTCACAAACATAAGTTACAGCGAACATGGCTTCAACAGAGCAAGCGAAAGAACGAAGCTTCAAATATTTATTTTTTTCCAAAGATTTGAAAAGTTCAATATCTGTCAAGTCCTTACATCTAGCTTTCATTTAACGTCACATTGTAAATCTATGAGTTTAAATGGAAAATCTAACCGCATTATTCGTACATCTGCTGTAAAAGAATCGACGTACAGAGATGAAAATAATAATAATAATAATAATAATAATAATAATAATAATAATAATAATAATAATAATAACACTTAACCTTTTAATGTTTCATCAGTAACATGTAGTAACTTATAATGCCGTTTTATGTTATACAACCGTTTTCCTAGTAATATTTGTGAACAAATCATACATTTAATATTTTCATCATATTGTAAGCAAAAGAATGCATCCTCCCATCCTACTTGAAACTTTCGTTTTTTATAGAGGTACATGGTTTCGAGAGAGATATTGCGACGATACGCCACTCGCAGGTCCGAGACAAATACAAATATAACGGAGTTTGACTCCAGTGAGTAAGAGGGTGGGGGTTGTAGGTAGGAAGCGAGAGAAAAGCACTGCGAGCCACAATGTGCTCGTGAGTCGCATTTTCGCCGCGGCTGCATTAATTCATAAGATATGTATGATTGAAGGAACAAACATTTATAATATGCGGATCTCTCGAGGACAGTTCATGACTCTTAGCTAGAGTGATGTGTTCGTATGAATGTTTCGAATGCCTAACAGGGTTCGATACTCGATCCTTCCTTTCGTACTTTTCAATTTTGAACTTTGATTCCAAGTGATTCTAGAATATTCTAATTAATACTACTTTAAAATGTAAAAACGCAATCCATCATAACATTATATGAACCAGAATGTTTCATAGCAGTAGCTATAAAAGCTCGAATTCTAATAAACATATGAGCCGTTCAGAGCAGAAGTGGTGTAAGTCAAGAATGGGTAATGAGGGTTGAAGTAAACATTCTGTAAAATACAGCGCAAAGTAGCAATTAATATTCAATTTACTTAAACTATTAGTAGTCACTGTTCACAAAGTGCAGTCGTAGAGAACGGTTGTGTAGTAAGCAGCATATACGTGGTACATTCATTAAGTTCTGAGACTGAGGGCATAGTGGCGGTGTGGTGCACTAGAACGGATAGGTGGCGCCGTGATATGGTACCTTGTCAGTCTCTCGTCCCAGCATCATACAGTTACGTGCATATAGTGTAAGCAGAACTACGGTCATTGTTGTGACGGTGATTTGAATGCGCGCGTCGGAACTCGAGTATGTTGCAGTTTGAGCAACGGGCAAACGTCACGTTCTGTCAGAAATTAGGCGAAACTGCTATAACCGATCATAACTGGAGACGAAACATAGTGTTTCCTTTACGATCCGCAACTGAAGCGACAATCCGCCACCTGGAAAACGCCATTATTTCCACGACAGAAAAATCCGCAACAAGACAGGTCAAAAGGCAAGGTGATGCTTTAACAGTTTTTTTATTCAAATGGAATTGTTCACATAGAATTCATCCCACAAGGTGCAACTGTAGACAAGATCCTCTACAAAGAGATTCTTGGCCGTTTGCGTAATTCAATTCGTCGTAAGCGTCCTGAGCTTTGGCATAGGAAGATTTGGCTGTTGCTACGCGACAACGCCCCTGCACATCGCTCCATCCTTGTCCAAGAGGAACTTGCAAGGCAACAGGTCGCTGTTTTGCCACACCCTCCGTACTCACCTGATCTCGCACCATGCGATTCTTTTTCTCTTTCCCCTCAAGAAATCAATCCTAAGTGGGCGTAATTTTTATGCGGCCGAAAAGGTCATGACTGCCACAAGAGAAGCCATACGGCATCTTCCTGCCAACATCTTTCAGCAGTGCTTCCAGCAGCTACACCAACGTTGGCAGACGTGCATAGCGGCCAACGGCGACTATATTGAGGGAGGATGTCGATCTGTTTAAGTGTACGCCGTATCACGCGGCATCTTCTGAGACATCCAGATTCTTGTGGGTGCTTACCCTTCAGGCGTCAGTGTCAGAACTTAATGACTGTACCACGTACAAGTAGGTTAGCGTGTGAAGAAGGTATGGGCGACGACCTAAATTCTTACAGGGCGCGAATCGGGTGCTTCAATGTAGGGCAGTGTTGCAGATGTTCAAAAGGTGAAAATGCTATAGTGTCTGATATCAATATATTTGTGGCCGCGGCTGTTTTATCAATTCTACTGATTGTTGGAAATGTGGAGTTAAACCCTGGTCCAGGAGATACAGAAGGAAGAGTCTACAGTGATGAAGTGTTTCAAAGAGAATGGATAAACTACATGAAAGAAACGAGAGAAGACAGACAAAAGGCAAGTGTTCTACTAAACAAAGTAGCAAGTGATATAGATACATTAGTAAACAGGTACACTGAAGTGGAAGAGTGGTTAAAGGAGGTTATCCAAGAGCAGGTGGTGTTAAAATCGATAGTTAAAAAATGGGAAAATGATAGTAGAATTAATAACATTGTAATTTATAGTGTTGGAGAGTGTAATCATGAAAAAGGAATTGATACTGGTTTCGTAGTGTTAGAATTATTAACTAATTATTTCAGTCTAAACTTGGACATAAGTGCGATAAATAATGCGTATACAGTCTGTAATGGAAAAAAAGACCAATTACTGTGAAATTGAACAGTTACTTTATCAAAGAGCACATTATTGCCAATACGCGTCAACTCAAAGGCACTAATATCTACATAGAAAATGACTTTGCAAAAGAAATTAGAGAGAAACGAAAGAAATTAATTCCAATATTAAAAGAAGCTCGAGGTAAAGGATTTAGGGAAACTTTAGTAAAAGATAAAATGAAGATAAACGGTAACATAGTTAACGTAAAATCCTTAGATACTCAAAACATTGAGGATTTATTCAATTGCTGCAACAAGAACAGAAATAAGGAAATTGAGACTTGTGGAAATAGAGCATCATCTCCACCACACGTAGTAGTCACTGGATAGCAAGAACGACATATTAATTGCTACTTTGCGCTGTATTTTACAGAATTTTTACTTTAAACCTCATTATCCAATTTTGACTTACACCACTTTTGCTCTGAACGGGGCTCATATATAAATAAGAAATAAATTAACAAATAAATAAAGAAAGAATAAATGAATGAATGAATGAATGAATGAATGAATGAATGAATCAATCAATCAATCAATCAATCAATCAATCAATCAATAAAGAAATAACTCAATAAAAAAGGATGAAATAAATAAAGAAAGAAATATATAAATATTATCTTACTCTCTCCAGCAACATCCTTAAAATTTGTGACGTTTTCATGGCGTGAATAATATTTACTTTATCAGAAATACTCCGACTTGAAAGTGTTTGTGACATAATGCCTTACCGGTATACGGGGGCTTGAATTCTCGTCACAACAGATCACGTTGTACTGTTTTCTGATTTCTTTAGACTCACACGAATTCTACTAAATGGACGGAGCAGTGTAGCTATAATTTACACCGTTCGATCTTCTTCAAATAGAGTTGGTTATATTGTGTTATAATTATTTCATATACCATGAATATTTAGTCAGAATTATCACAACAGCTTCCATGCAAACTAAATAATAGCAGACAATTGCACAATGTTTTGTTTTGATCGTGATCGATAAATAATGAGTATGTAAATGATTTTAAGGCGCATTAGTTATACTTCTATGACAAAAGTTAATGGCATGGAGAGGACCGCATGTACTGCCAGGGGTTATAATTCATTTTCAAATAGAACGAATATTGCAGACAAATCATTTTACTTTTGTTAGTGTAATGACGGTTACTTCCCTTTGTACTCTGTAATTCGTTTCATGCTCCATCTCGATTTGCTTCGCTATTAAACTGTACTGTAACATCATAACACAGAAAATATGAACAATATGTTTCACAATAAAAAATATATACAACTGATTACAGCACTATTGTTAAATAGACGATTTTATGAATAAATCATGGCTTTTTCAACAAATAAAAATACATTTAAACGCCAATTGATGCATCTAACCTGTCACTCAAAACATAGGCCTATTTGAATTCATTTTTAATAATTCCATAGATTCTCAACACCATTCTTTGAACGTTCTGGTCAGCACATCATGTTTTCTAGTACAAAAGAAAATTATATCTGAACTGCAACTTCAAAATATTGACAATTAAAGAGAGAATTTTATTAAAACGACGTGAAGTTTCAATTAAAAATGTTTTAAAAAGACTTCTGAAATAAGAAGAGCTAACAACATGATAAATTCAGTTCTATAAAAGAGAAACATGCCTACACTACATGAAACTAAGTTATTAATGTGGACATCGAAAATAAAATTAAATAAATTATTGAATACGATAGTGGACTGTTTAAGACGCTTTTCGAGGCTTTCGCGTTTGAAAGAAAAAAAAACATGAAACAATCGGGAGAAAAATACGGGTTACAAAAATAATTACGATGATATAGCCATTGTCTTGCGGATACTTCACTATGACAGATAAGCAGTTTATATAGCGAAATACACTAGAGAAAAGGATGCCTGATAGACCTGTCAACACATTGATGGATGAAATGAGAAAAAAAAAAAACGAAAAAAGAAATTTAAGAGATAAATTTGTGGACAAAGATCACTGGATACTGAGAATAACATCTTTAGGTTGAATACTAAACAAATTTCCGATTAACACTTTCAATTTAGGTTATATGTGTATGCGCGTGTGCGTGTGTGTACGTATGTATAAAATTATGGTTTATTTAACGACGCTCGCAACTGCAGAGGTTATAGCAGCATCGCCGGTGTGCCGGAATTTTGTCCCGCAGGAGTTCTTTTACATGCCCGTAAATCTAGTGATATGAGCCTGTCGCATTTAAACGCACTTAACACGCTACCGAGGCCAACTGTATGTATGTATGTATGTATGTATGTATGTATGTATGTATGTATGTATGTATGTGTTTTTTTTTAATTTTACTTGGTTATTTAACGATGCTGTATCAACTACTAGGTTATTTAGCGTTGATGGAATTGGTGATAGTGAGATGATATTTGGCGATATGAGGCCGAGGATTCGCCGTAGATTACCTGACATTTGCTTTATGGTTGGGGAAAACCTTGGAAAAAAAAACACAAACAGTTAATCAGCCCAAGCAGGAATCGGAACCCGCGCCCGAGCGCAACTCCGGATCGGCAGGCAAGCGCCTTAGCCGTCTGAGCTACACCGGTGGCTCTGTGTGTATGTATGTATGTATGTATGTATGCAAAAAATTTAAATTATGGTTTATTTAACGACGCCCGCAACTGCAGAGATAATATCTGCGTCGCCGGTGTGCCGGAATTTTGTCCCGCAGGCGTTCTTTTACATGCCAGTAAATCTACTGACATGAGCCTGTGGCATTTATGCACACTTAAATGCCTTATCGACCTGGGCCGGGATCGAACCCGCAACCTGGAGCACAGAAGGCCAGCGCTATACCGATTACGTTACCGAGGCCGACTGTATGTATGTATGCATGTATGTAGGCTATGTATGCATGTGGTGTATGTATGTATGTATGTATTTTTATTTTAGTAGGTTATTTTACGACGCTTTATCAACAGCTTAGGTTATTTAGTGTCTGAATGAGATGAAGGTGATAATGCCGGTGAAATGAGTCCGGGGTCCAGCACCGAAAGTTACCCAGCATTTGCTCATATTGGGTTGAGGGAAAACCCCGGAAAAAAACTCAACCAGGTAACTTGCCCTGACCGGGAATAGAACCCGGGCCACCTGGTTTCGCGGCCAGACGCGCTGACCGTTACTCCACAGGTGTGGACTGTATGTATGTATGTATGTATGTATGTAGACTATGTATGCATGCATGCATGTATTCAGTGTGCGTAACTCCAGAAACACGAAATCCATTACGGAGCTGCCAAAATTCCGCTACATTCCGCTACGGTGGTCGGTACTGAATAAATATGGAGCAATCTGAAATAAGTTAAGAAGTCATACGAAGAGGTTTCATTGTGTTTCCTGACATAATTTATATTGTTTCAAAATCAAAGCTGTGAAATATATTCATTTTATTTAAAATGTATTCACAAATACTTAACTTCAATAAAGAGATATTTTGTAAACAGAAATATAAGTAGGGTCTATTGATATTATTTTATTAAAACATATATAATTTATAAAGATAAGCCTGAAAGCAAGTTACTTTAATATTTTTCTCTATAATATAATAACACAATGCAAATTTAAATTGACTTGTACTATTATTGTAATGTTACTTAAAGTTGGAATACCTGTAGGTCTAATAAGCATATTCTAATGTACTGGTATTTCTTTACTTTCAGGCGACGATAGAAAACAAAAGATGGGAAATCAAAAGAATGATGTGTAGGCCTATAAACAATATTATACGATTTCAAATTTAAATATCACAAGATAAGGGTGCCATTCGAAATTTCAAAGTGGGGGGTGGCTGGGGGTGAAGGTGTGAAACCTAATATGCAATGAAGACTGATTTTAAACTTCCCTCATCTAAATTGACGTGTCTTTTTTGTGTAATTAAACTGAATTTATAGTTATTTAGACTGGAAAGATTTGAAATGAATTCTATATCTTTTCCTGCTGCATGCAAAAAAAAAAAAAAAAAAAAAAAAAAAAAAAAAAAAAAAAAAAAGATAGTCGGATAATCCGTGAATTGGTTAATAGGATGACGGATAATCGGGGCTCTATTTAGACTGGAAAGATTTGAAATGAATTCTATATCTTTTCCTGCTGCATGAAAAAAAAAAAAAAAAAAAAAAAAAAAAAAAAAAAAAAAAAAAGATAGTCGGATAATCCGTGAATTGGTTAATAGGATGACGGATAATCGGGGCTCTATCATATTGTCATTGTTCCTGCAATAACTCCTATGTGACACATTTATCGATTTTCAGATTTGTCTCTATTGAATAGCTTAAATAGTGTTAAAGCAAATGAAGAGCTCGCGGGAAAAACGATGAATGTCACATTTCTATTAAGGATTACATAATGATCTAATTGAGTGTACAACTGCAAGATGTAGTGCTGTTTCTATAGAAAATAAAGGAAAGGATTACTGTATTCTTGGTGATAATTCTCCTTTTTATCATTTTTCATAAGACAACATTAAATTTCGTAGTAATCCATTGAATTAGATGATGACATCAACCTTAAGAAAACTGTGACATTCATCGTTTTTCCCGCAAACTCTTCAAATAATAAAATCTCCTATATGTAATTATACTTCTTTGTTTCGAAAATGTAATTAACAATTCACAGTCTCCTATGTACGCCTGCCATAGGATGAATAAATGTGTTTTTTCTTCCTACTTAAAACTTTTATATTTTGCACATAGGAGTTATTGCAGGAACAACGACGATATAATTCGGTATAATCTGAAGTATTATATAAATTATTTTTGTTTATTTGTTCTATTTTTTTATTAAAATTAATTTATTCTTTTTGTATTTGTACTTGATTAATTTTTTTTTTTTATTATAGTTTATTTTTACTATGTAGGATATATTTATTAATTTATAAAAGTAGACTTTTGTTGTACCATACCTGTATGCGCTTCTAATTGTGAGATGTCTGAGAAATGAATGAAAAATCTCAAAATCTTATTCAGATCCCCATTTTCGTCAACGCCTGAGACGTCATGAAATTCTATCGGTCTCATAAACATAGAATGAAACAAATAGCAGTTTTATATAAGAAATAATGTACACAAAACCATCTTGTATGACTCTGCCCGGAATGAATTCTCGTAGTTCTAATGGGTAGCCAACCGTTCTACTAGCGAGATAACTCAGTTCCTCCTCTCTTCTGGCGGAAGTAAAAAAATAAACATCTTTGAGAGATTAATATAACGAAAATACAAGCTCAGCTGGCACTGATCTCTTCCGCGCGCGACAGCTTTATTTTTGCAACATGTGCACAAGGCCCGCACGTTCTTCGAGCCGCATGCAGATAACTGCGGGTATGAGGTCACATTACATGAATACTGGCGTTATCACATAAGCATAAAAATACACATGTACGAGATATTTACGGAGATTAATTAAAACCGCCATTCATTCTGTGGATAGCACTTTATTATAGTTGCTTCTGCCACAAGATACTAATTAAAACAAAACCGCGGATAACAATTCGGTTTGCCACACTCACTATCCTTTCAGTTGGAGGGAAAAATTGCTAAAACAATAACCGATAAACATTAAAACGTGCATCCACTGCAGTTTAAAAGCGAGCTACTTCCGATCCTAAAATCCTAACGATGCCGCAAGATCAGCAGCTCACAATGCTCTGAATATGAGCAGTTGAAATCAACTGAATTCAAGTTTGTTGTAGTCGTGAACTGATGTCTGCCACAAGATACTAATTAAAACAAAACCGCGGATAACAATTCGGTTTGCCACACTCACTATCCTTTCAGTTGGAGGGAAAAATTGCTAAAACAATAACCGATAAACATTAAAACGTGCATCCACTGCAGTTTAAAAGCGAGCTACTTCCGATCCTAAAATCCTAACGATGCCGCAAGATCAGCAGCTCACAATGCTCTGAATATGAGCAGTTGAAATCAACTGAATTCAAGTTTGTTGTAGTCGTGAACTGATGTCTGCCACAAGATACTAATTAAAACAAAACCGCGGATAACAATTCGGTTTGCCACACTCACTATCCTTTCAGTTGGAGGGAAAAATTGCTAAAACAATAACCGATAAACATTAAAACGTGCAGCCACTGCAGTTTAAAAGCGAGCTACTTCCGATCCTAAAATCCTAACGATGCCGCAAGATCAGCAGCTCACAATGCTCTGAATATGAGCAGTTGAAATCAACTGAATTCAAGTTTGTTGTAGTCGTGAACTGATGTCAAAGGTGTGGGTAATGTATATTATTAAAATATATTCAATCATTTGAAATGCTATATTAATTTTCACACAAATATCTACTACTTTAGGCCACCGGCGTAGCTCTGTCGGCTAAGGCGCTTGCCTGCTGATCCGAGTTGCGTTCGGGCGCTGGTTCGATTCCCGCTTGGGATGATTACCTAGTTGGGTTTTTTCAGAGGTTTTCCCCAATCGTAAGGCAAATGTCAGGTAATCTATGGCGAATCCTCGGCCTCATCTCGCTATCATCAATCCCATCGACGCTAAATAACCTCGTAGTTGATACAGCGTCGTTAAATAACCAAGTAAAGAAAATCTTACTTACTTACTTACTTACTTACTTACTTACTTACTTACTTACTTACTTACTTACTTACTTACTTACTTACTTACTTACTTACTGGCTTTTAAGGAACCTGGAGGTTCATTGCCGCCCTCACATAAGCCCGCCATTGGTCCCTATCCTGAGAAAGATTAATCCATTCTCTATCATCATATCCCACCTCCCTCAAATCCATTTTAATATTATCTTCCCATCTACGTCTCGGCCTCCCTAAAGGTCTTTTTCCCTCCGGCCTCCCAACTAACACTCTATATGCATTTCTGGATTCGCCCATATGCCCTGCCCATCTCAAACGTCTGGATTTAATGTTCCTAATTATGTCAGGTGAAGAATACAATGCGTGCAGTTCTGTGTTGTGTAACTTTCTCTATTCTCCTGTAACTTCATCCCTCTTAGCCCCAAATATTTTCCTAAGCACCTTATTCTCAAACACCCCTAACCTATGTTCCTCTCTCAAAGTGAGAGTCCAAGTTTCACAACCATAAAGAACAAGCGGTAATATATCTGTTTTATAAATTCTAACTTTCAGATTTTTTGACAGCAGACTGGATGATAAAAGCTTCTCAACCGAATAATAACAGGCATTTCCCATATTTATTCTGTGTTTAATTTCCTCCTGAGTATCATTTATATTTGTTACTGTCGCTCCAAGATATTTGAACTTCTCCACCACTTCAAAAGATAAATTTCCAATTTTTATATTTCCATTTCGTACAATATTCCCGTCACGAGTCACTATTTTATATACTGTCTTTCGAACAGAGTTCTCTGTTTTTGGCGTTAATTTTCTATCTTCTTTCTAAGTTAATTTCACCTTTTTCTTTTAAACAGCGATTTACCATCTAATTCGGCATAGGTATCGACATTGAAGACAAACTCACATTGCGGTAGGGTTACCATCCGTCCGGCAAAACGAGGACATGTCCTCTTTTTTAATCATTTTATCCTGTCCGGCAGGCATTTAAAAAAAAACTGAAATGTCCGGCATTTCGCATTTCAACTAACTAGAATTAATATGAATATTGAATAATGTGCGATATTATGGATAGAATATCTAAACAAATGATGAAAACCTATGAAAGAATTTCACTGCTTTCAATAGTTGAAGCTGGACTACATAAAAAAACATAAAATATGATGACCTATTGACATACATTGAATTCTTAGAATTTAAAAATTGCATGATTCTAAGCCATTTTACCAATTTTATTCTTCAATGTACAAAGATATGCCAATCAAATTAATTTGGAAAAAGTTTTAAGTTTAGATAAACAATGGTGCAAATTCTTCAATTCCAATAGTTCTGCGAGCACTGAAACTTCCTCAGAATTCTTAAAAATATGTCAATTTTCTCTATCCCAAGTCACAATGGAAGTGCTGAGAAAGTGTTTTTCCTAATATCTGCTCAATGGACAAAAGAACGAAATCGCATGCTAACGGAGACAGTCAGAGGTATCATCATGGTGAAATATAATTTCAAGGACATGTCCTGTGAACAGTTCCATAGTTATTTGGTACAAGATATGTTTGTCTGTTCAGGCTCTTGAGCACAAAGTGGGCTCCACCGATAAGTAGGTTACAGATGTAATACTGATCCAGCAACTAGTGAGAAAACTAAGGTGAGCCATTGTTTTTATCTTTAATTTTGTTCATAACATTTTTTAAAAAGTCCTTTTTTTCAGCAATGTCCTCTTATTTTACTGTAGATTCCATGTCCTCCTATAGAATTTCTTCTCATGGTAACCGTACATTGCGGGCCTACCTGGTTGTATGGTTAGCAAGGAACAGAATCACCGCTGAGACATATTGGAAAGCACTCATGCCATGGTAGGAAGCGAACCACGGACCGCTTGCATGTGGTGGATAAGACAAGTGAAAATACTTTCATCGTCAATTATCGAGGGGATTAACTTCTTACCATTCGAATCTAGGTCCCAGGATTAAAACCAAGCTGAAGGCAATGAATCTAGGTTCCCGGATTAAAACCAAGTTGAAGGCAACGAATTTAGGTCCCTGGATTAAAACCAAGTCGAATGCAATGAATCTATGTCCCACGATTAAATCCAAACTGAAGACAAAGTTATAAAACAAACAAATAAGAAATGGAAAAAATTGTAAAAGTGAATGAATACTTAAAAGTAATATTTGTGGGAACCCACAAACCTTCGTGACGTAAATGAAAACAGAGGACATTGGTAAAGTAATCTCTTATTTATTAACCTATTTCACGAAGTTAAAAGTGTTGTTAATTTCATTACTGTCAATTCATGGTTGTAATGTAATAAAGTAGCAATAAGGTTAAAAACACTGCGTCTATGAAAATAATGCATGCTGAATAAATACCAACAGCGTTGCGTCGCTCTTGATATGATTTAATAACTTTTTTAATATTTAAAACAACTTAACGTGAGTCTCACTATATTGGAATTTTTCTTATAAAAATAAATAGCTGTTCTGTAAATTTTCTTCCCGTTAGTCACCTATTTTCGTTTTCAAATTAACTTCACCACATTCCTAGGCCAATATGTCTTTCCCACCATTCAAGAATGGAAAGTTAAAGGGGAAAAAATGTTGCCACGCACACCAGTGTCCAAAGAACTATCGGCTTTAAATTAATTATTACCAAACGGCGCACACTTGATTCTTTATTTTTATTGAACCAAACCTCCTTGGGATAATGCACCGAAGCTGTGGATCACTTTGAAGTTGTAGGCGTAGACGTTCTTCACATTGAATCGTGTACATGTAGATCAAAGTCGCATCTACGATATTTGTTTATTGTTGTTATTATTATTATTATTATTATTATTATTATTATTATTATTATTATTATTATTATTATTATTGTACCTATTTTAAGAAGGTGGACAAGACTAACTGTAGTAACTTTCGAGGAATATCTCTTCTGTTGACGTCGTACAAAATGTTGTCCAAAATTCTTTTGAGAAGATTAACTCCGTACGTAGATGAAATTATTGGGGATCATCAGTGCGTTTTTAGACGTAATAGATCGACTATTGATCAGATATTTTAGTATTCAACAGATATTGGAGAAAAATAGGAGTATAAGGGTACAGTAGTCTACATCAGTTATTCATAGGTATCAAAAAGGCATATGACTCGGTTAAGAGAGAAGTATTATATGGTATTCTTATTGAATTTGGTATTCCCAAGAAACTAGTAGACTATTAAAATGTGTATCAGTGAAACGTACAGAACGGTCCGTATAGGCCAGTTTCTACCTGATGCTTTTCCAATTCACTGCGGGCTAAAGCAAGGAAATGCACGATCACTTTTACTTTTCAACTTCACTCTAGAATATGCCATTAATAAAGTTCAGGATAACAGAGAGGGTTTGGACTTGAACGGGTTACATCAACTTCTTGTCTATGCGGATGACGTGAATATGTTAGGAGAAAATCCACAAACAATTAGGGAAAACACGGAAATTTTACTCGAAGCAAGTAAAGCGATAGGTTTGGAAGTGAACCCCGAAAAGACAAAGTATATGATTATGTCCCGTGACCAGAATATTGTACGAAATGGAAATATAAAAATTGGAGATTTATCCTTCGAAGAGGTGGAAAAACTAAAATATCTTGGAGCAACAGTAACAAATATAAATGACACTCGGGAAGAAATTAAATAAAAAATAAATATGGGAAATGCGTGTTATTATTCGGTTGAGAAGCTTCAGTCATATAGTCTGCTGTCAAAAAATCTGAAAGTTACAATTTATAAAACAGTCATATTACCGGTTGTTCTCTATGGTTGTAAAACTTGGACTCTCACGTTGAGGGAGGAACAGAGATTAAGGGTGTTTGAGAATAAGGTGCTTAGGAAAATATTTGGGGTTAAGAGGGATGAAGTTACAGGAGAATGGAGAAAGTTACACAAAGCAGAACTGCACGCATTGTATTCTTCACCTGACATCATTAGGAACATTAAATCCAGACGTTTGAGATGAGCAGGGCATGTAGCACGTATGGGCGAATCCAGAAATGGATATAGTATTAGTTGGGAGACCGGAGGAAAAAAGATCTTTGAGTAGGCTGAGACGTAGATGAGAGGATAACATTAAAATGGATTTGAGGGAGGTGGGATATGATGATAGAGAGTGGATTAATCTTGCACAGGATAGGGACCAATGGCGGGCTTATGTGAGAGCGGCAAAGTTGAGTGTCTAACACAGAAAGTGACACTCCTGGCCAGCAGATGACACGCCATACTTTTTAAAAAGTAATGTAATCATTTTCAAATTGTTTTCATGAACTGTTCAATTAAACATACTTTTACCTTACAAACATAAGAGCAATCTAGATAGCTTGAAATTCTGATGCAAGCACAAACCGTTTCTATCCAAAGTAGACTGGTATCTAGTTTTTTTTTTTATAATTGCTAAATTCCACGTAGTACTACATTAATGTAGCAGGACGCATACGTGACGTTTCTGCCTCGAGATTGGCTCCACTATCAATGAAACAAGTTTCAATCATAGTTTCGTGACCAGCGTATATAGGGTTGCTGGTCAGCATGAAATTGTCGCCAGGGTTTTTATGTGCTTGAACGCTTTCGATTAGGGGCAGCTGCCGCTCATTTAGAAGCCCCTCACGTGCTTGTGACACGGCCCAAGAGAGATCCTTCCTGCTGGCCGGCACGCCCGCTCACTAGAAAATAAATACAAGAAGGGAAAATAGGCGAACATGACATTTTGTAAGCTCCCATAACCTCCTTTAAGCTTCCAAATTCAATTCATTTTATTATTATTTTTTCCGTTTATAATATAGGTCCGCTGGATTTCTTACAATCATTTCCAAGTAGGTCAAATGCAAAAATTACAGATGTTAAATATGAAAACAGATAAAGGAGTAAAAACTTATTTTGTCTCGGTTACGCAAACTGAATTGGTTCCTGATCTAAGTCAATATTCACATTATTTTTCGAACACTAATCGAACGCAAGGTACTCGATAGTTACTCGATAGTGATCGATAATTTGTTCATGTAAGTGTCGCTCCTTTAGTTATTACTTTTATGAATAGATGGCGATGGTAACAGTCAGTGTCGCCATAGTATGTAAATATACCCGCATTATAAAAATTCAAATTTCATCACCGTCTAATGATTGTAAAAAAGAACACTAGATTTAGCAGGAAACCAATGATATTGTCAATTATGTAATAATTTATACTTAATCTAAATCAAATTATCCTACCAGACACACCTGTGGAGTAGGCTAACGGTTAGAGCGTCTGACATAATAATAATAATAATAATAATAATAATAATAATAATAATAATAATAATAATAATTTATATAACCTGGCAGAGTTAAGGCCATACGGCCTTCTCTAACACTCAACCAGGAGTAAAACTGCGTTGCAAAAAACACTACAAATTTACAAAGTACACTACAATTTTACACACAAAACTGAATAAGATAATAATAATAAAATGTAAACAACAAGTAAGTAGAAATCAGACATAATATATAACATACAGAAAGAAAGAAAAAAGCATAATAAAATGTGAACAGCAGGTCAAAATAAATGAGACGTACAAAATATAAAAAAGGCAATTATTGATGATGATGATGATGATGATGATGATGATAATAATAATAATAATAATAATAATAATAATAATAATGATAAAAAATAAGAATAGTAATAATAATACTAATAATAGTAATAAAATAGTGCAGTACAAAGAAGCATACAATCAATACCATATTTTTAAGTACACACAGTAAGGAAAATTATGATTATATATAACTCAACTTATTCCATAGTTAGAAAGTTACGCTTACCGTTAGAGTAACTCCGGGAAATATGGCAAACTTTTTCAATTTTTTAGTGCCAGTCCCTTCTTTGAAACGAAAAAAATAAGATTTTTTCCACAAAATATTCTTAAGCAATTCTTTTACACAATATTAATGTTTCACGATGATAAGTATTTCACAAATATATGAAAAACTTGATTTTGAAAAGTGCTGCAGTGCGCTATCTCTCCTGTTGTTGTATTTACCCGATTTCTCAGAACAACTTGTGGCACAATTAAAACACAGAGAGTGTAACATTTTTCACTCCCTTTCCTAAATGACTAAGACGCGTGTCACTGAAGACTCCAACGCAGTACTAAATTACAATTTTCGCAGAAGACCAGTGTTAAGGCAGTCAACTGCTGTACATATTATCACATAAATCTTAACCAATGAAATATCTGCACACATTATCTTTCACTTACAATTTTCAAGTATAATCCTGTACGTAAATGTCTATTTCTTGCACAAAAGATCACAAGTTGCAAACGTCAGTCGTTTCGTGGAATTTCAACACATGAATGAATCAAAGCGTTTATAGCACAGATGTCGTACTTCCCTCGACAAGATATAACGGGGCGGCGGTAGTGTCCGAAACAGAAGCAACCTTCGACGTACGGAATTGGAATACATTCTAAGGAATATTCATGAACTCAGGTAGCGCTCTTGATAGACATCAATTGCGTAAAGCAGAGTTGCTGGAATCGCGATAGTAATATTTTGTAGGCCTACAACTTTGTAGTGCTCGGGAAAAGTGACACAAGTCAGTTTTCACAAACCTTTTTTGATAATTTATTGACAACTTACGGAACATCTGTTCGCTTGGAAAAAAATACATAGGTAATCCTCGCATTACAATAATTCATACAGAAAAAAAATCAAATCGACATAAACCAGTGCAAGTTATCAATAAATTATCAAAAAAGGTTTGTGAAAACTGACTTATGTCACTTTTCCCGAGCACTGCAGAACTCGTGTACCAATTGCGAAATTCTGAAGTCAATAATAAATCTTATAAAATTTTGGACAAGATGGAGGAAAGGAGAAAATGGAAAGAAAAAGAACATAATACAAAAGAAGGTAGAAGAAACTATAGGAAACTAAACAACGAAATTATAAGAGAAACTGATAAAGCAAAATAAGGCTGAATGAAAGAGAAATGTGAAGAAATAAGAAACCTAGTGAGAAAAGGGATATAAATGATGTGATGTACCGCGAAGTAAAAAGTTTGGACTTCACAAATAAAAACAGGAGATCCATGTGGTTGATAGAGGACGACATCGGAAATGAAATAACAGACAAACAAGGAATACTAAACAGATGGACGAAATATGTAGAAAAGTTATATGAGACAAGCAATTGTCCAGATGACTTAGCTATAGAAGAAGAAGAAGAAGAAGAAGAAGAAGAAGAAGAAGAAGAAGAAGAAGGAGGAGAAGAAGAAGAAGAAGAAGAAGAAGAAAAGAAAAGAAAAAGAACAAAAAGCCGTATCAAAAGACGAAAAAGGATATTACTATTTTAAGAGAAGAAGAAGAAGAACTAGCGCTTAAGAAAATGAAGAATGGGAAAGCCATAGGAGTTGACGGAATCCCCATTGAATTAGTGAAATGCTTGGGTGAAGACAAGAAGCAAATTCTATCATTATGCAACGAAATATATGAGGAAGACGACTGGCCTGAATATTTTAAAAATATAATGTTGTTTCCAATACCGAAAAAAAATAATGCCAAGAAATGTAACGAGTTCAGGACTCGCACTAGGCGAACATTCTCTTGCGAATACTGAATCTACGTTTATATTCTAAGATGGAAGAACAGTTCCAAGAAGAGCAGTTTGGCTTCAGGAAGGGAAAAGGTACGACAGGTGCAATTGGGCTTCTACGAACAATTGGCGAAAGATACCTAGAGAAGAATAAAGAAGTTTATGTAGTATTTGTGGACCTAGAAAAGACTTTTGACAGAGTGGATTGGAATAAACTGGTGGGGATTCTAAAGAAAATAGCTGTGGATTGGAAAGAGAGGTAGCTGTTCAGTAATCTTTATATGAAACAACGAATCAAAATCAGGATACGAGAAAAAATGTCAGAAGGAAGTGAATTTGGGAGAAAAGTGCGTCAAGAATGTCCTTTATCACTTACTCTGTTCACATCTTAATGGAGGAATTAGTGGATATGTTGCTGGAGCTAAATGACAGCTGTGAGCAGTATGGGATGAAGATAAACAAAAATGACGAAGAACGTGGTCATAGGAAGAAAAATAAAGAAGGTAAACTTGCGAATACTAAATGAGGCAGTAGAGCAAGTGGACAGCTTCAAATACTTGGGATGTACTAGAAGTAGTAACATGAGCTGCTGCCAAGAAGTCAAGGAAGCTTTTAATAGAAAAAGGAGCATCTTCTGTGGACCTTTGAAGAAATAACTAAGGAAGAGTTTGTGAAGTGCTTTCTGTGGAGTGTAAAATTGTATGGGGCAGAAACATGGACATTTCGACGAAGTGAAGAGAAGCGAATAGAAGCATTTGAAATGTGGATATGGAGAAGGATGGAGCGTGTGAATTGGACAGACAGAATAAGAAACGAAGCTGTGTTGGAAAGAATGGATGAAGAAACAATTATGCTGGAACTGGTCAGGAAGAGGAAAAGGAATTGGCTGGGTCACTGTTAAGAAGAAACTGCTTCTGAAGGATGCACTGGAAGAAATGGTGAACGGGAGAAGAAGAGTTCGGGGCAGAAGAAGATATCAGATGATGGGCGACGATAAGATATAGGCCTATGGATCATATGCGGAATGAAAGAAGGCAGAAAATAGGAAAAATTGGAGAATACTGGGTTTGTAGTGAAAGACCTGCCCTTGAGCAGAATACTATGAATGAATGAATTTATGGAACGCCATTTGTAATTTTTTTGTTTTTTTTTTTTAACTGAAAATGAAGTATTCAGTTTATACTATAGGTTAGATTAGGTTAGATAACGGTGGCTAGGGGCAAGTTAGGGACAACCCTTTGCACGTCGGCCATATTGAGGCCCGAATTTATGGGATGAGGTGTACCAGCCCACCGGCCGCATGTTACCCTCACCCGCTCAACAAGTGGGGCCCCCTACCCACCTCCGTCTTAAGTTCACACCGCCAAGGTGACCAAGCAGCACAGGATCCATTCCAACGGCCCTTCCAAGGTGTCGAAAAGCCCTTGGAAGTGCTCTTAAGAAACGATTCCTGGCAGAGATATTGCGAAAGGCTGGAACCCAGGAACGGTTGCGGAGAGGACGCCCTCGTAAGCGGACGAAGACCTGCATACGTTTATGGAATGAGATGAATGATATGAAATCTAAATTCTTTTTCTACACGGGAGAGAAGAGAAATGAACCATGGCAATGAAAATTCCAGTCCGGCATTTGCCTAAGTAGTCCCTGTGGAAAAATACGAAAAAACCAAAGTCAGGTTGGGCGGTACAGAAATCGAATCACGGATCTCCCGAATGCGAATCCCACGAGCCACCTCGCTCGGTAGTTTATACTATGAGAATAATGTGCAAGTAAAAGTCAGTTAACATTGCACCTGAAACCTTTCTCCTACAGATTCGTTCAATTCAAGATTTCATTGTGCACCCTATTCGTTTACAGAAGGCGCGCCCTTGCTCTAAATATTTACCTAGCGGAAGTTTTATGTCAAAGAGTGCTTCGCGTCCTCCGCTCTTGACAGCGACAGTGTCAGAAGAGCACCTAAAATATATTCCGCCCACGAACTGCCACACGCGTTCCCACTCTAAAATTACACCACCTTCCATGTTTCATCAACTCTAATCGTCCTCTGTAGTATAATGGTTATCACATATGACATTAGATCTGAAATTAAGGATTCAAAGTCTGCAACGAGTAACAAGAGTTTTAAGAGGAAATAAAAAAATTCTTACAAAACCTTATTCCGAAAAGGAAAAAATCTGTGGTCCCTGTTGCTGAGTATAGTTACGGCATCTAAAGGTATCCTGATTTAAGCATAATTACTAGAAAGGCCATTTTCGGCTCATCAGATTCCCTATTTTGCGCATACAGTGTGGAAGTATAAAACCAAGTCCATTCAAATGAGGGTGGAGATTATAGGAGGGTTGTAAATTTTCAGGATTCCTTTCAAAACCTTGTTATTGTACAGGCTACCGGAACTCAGTTTCTTGAAAGACAAGCTCAGTGACGGAACTATACAGTACGAAGAGAGATATTTTGTTACTTTATTTTGCGCTACAGAATGTATCAACTAGTCCCTTCCGCCACTGGTATCGTATCGCTTCACTCCCCCATCGCAATAACAACACAGACAAGGTAAGACATATCTCCTTTCTCTCTCTTTTCACAGTGAGACAAGATTCATCACATAGACTTTAATAATATTGTGTAAATTATAACACCATATTCCTTGAATACAGTAGAATAAAATTCTTATACAATATTAGTTACAAACGAATAATTTTCTCAAAAAAAAATCCCCTAAATGTTAACACTGTTTTACTCGATAAACACTATCAGTACGATTCTGATTTTTGCTCTTATTATTAGAGAAGCTGGTAAAGAATAATTTATTCCTTTGCAGTTTTTTTTTTCAATAAAATGGACAGATTTCTTACAAATTAAATAAAAAGATTAACACGTATTGTTATTTCCTGCCATTTGGAAGTGTGGCAACCCTACTGGAGTGACTAAGGGACGGAACTCTGCGGTTCAGACCGAGTGCGTGTGTGCTTTAGTACGAGTCGGCGACGCGGTGTTGCCAAATTACGCAGACTTCGAGCCTAGTTTCTATTTGACTACGCACTTAATTAGAAAACGCATAATAGATTTTATATTTAATTTACTGTATTCTATTATTTCCAATCTGTACAGTTGTCTCTAGAGAGCGGAATTCTAGGCCCTAAAAAGCAGCATTTTAGGCGCCTAAAATAGACTCTTAAACTCCTTTATTTAGGCTCTATAAAATAAAAAATAGCCTTTTTTGTTGTTAAAGAATGTCACTAATATAAGATTTAACATTTATTTAATGCAAAATTCTAGGATTAGAAGAAACTTCCACACATTTCACAAGGTTACACATGCATACACAAAGTCTTTAAGTTAGTGTTTTTCATTCACCGATCACATTTCCATAGTTTGCTTCACAGTAGATGATCAGCACCTATTGTGGCTATTGTGTCGCTCACTCCTGTACTTACAAATGATGAGAAAAAAGGAAGGGGTTGTTATCTGTCTTGGAATGCAAGAGAATGCTTATTCGGGTATACAACCCAGCACGTTTGTGTTAAATTGCTGACAGACAGAGGAAGATATAATAATAATAATAATAATAATAATAATAATAATAATAATAATAATAATAATAATAATAATAATAATAATAATAATAATTTATCCTGCAGGTATTCTCTTACATGCCAGTAAATCTACTGTCATGAGCTTGTCGCATTTAAGCACACTTAAACGGCATTGACCCGAGCCGTGATCGAACCCGCAACCTCGAGCACAGAAGGCCAGCGCTATACCGACTACGCTACCCAGACCGACTGAAAGTTGGAATTTTAGGACTGAAAGATTGTAAGAATGAGAAGGAGTGGCCCGGAGGTACTTCTCTATTGTGTTGTTCACTGCAAGAAAGGAGTTGCTATCCGTCTTGGAATGTAAGCGGTATAGGATGTTAAGAAAAGCTGTTAACAGTATCGAAAAATATACAAAAATTAAAAAAAGGAAAAAACTAAAACTAGGCACTAACGTCGAAATAGGCATTTAAGCACTATAAAACCCCCTTATTTATACCTATATTTCCATGAAAAAAGTCCACACCTGTGGAGTAACGGTTAGCGCGTCTGGCCGCGAAACCAGGTGGTCCGGGTTCGATTCCCGGTCGGGGTAAGTTACCTGGTTGAGATTTTTTCCGGGGTTTTCCCTCAACCCAATATGAGCAAATGTTGGACCCGGGATTAATTTCACCGGCATTATCACCTTCATCTCATTCAGACGCTAAATAACCAGAGATGTTGATAAAGCGTCGTATAATAACCTACTAAAATAAAATAAATCCATGAAAAATGTAAATACTAAATCTCAAGCCTGTATGTATCAAGGAAAAAAATAAGTTTTTGCCTAAATTCCGCTCTCTAGTTATATCACATCCACCCTCTATGTCTCTGGGAACGAATGTCTCGTGAAAACGCCTTCAAAGGATATAGCCATTAAAAAAGTATATTCAACATTTAGATTTTTCACCAACGTAGGAAGAATAAAAGAGCTTCTCCATACTATGTACAGGTTCTCGTATTACTCTACATACAATGTTCATGGAGAAACAATTGAAACTGAATTCACTTCCATAAGTGAATGACCTGCTATACAATAATCAAACGTGTATTACAGGGAGTTATCGGGGAGGGAGCCTCAGTGTGGATATTTCAAATAATTTTCATTCTGCTAAACATTCCATTCAAAACTGGTAATCCGATAAATATTTAAAAACGAATGTAACGACAAATGATTGTGACCACAAACATGCGTGGGAGACCGGCGAGGGAAGCAAAAGCGGAACTTCATAAAACTACCTCGAATGCTCGAAAACAATCCCAATCATTCATTTCGCAGAGTTTCATATTAGGCATCTATGAAGAACATGACCCAAAGAGAAGTAAATATCATATTCCACAAACGAAAGTTGACATTAATATTTGATCTATTTGAATCTGTCGAGTGTAGGCTATTCAGAAGTCTCGTTTAATCACTGCGTTCTAAATGAAAGCACAAAAAGCAAACAGAGAAGTTCAATTTTCAGATAAATTCCGTTATGAAGTAATGGTTGAACGGAGACAAAATTGAAATAGCATTATTAAGTTCAATATCAAGTATTTATAGCTTCAATGAATCAAGTTCCGATTATTCTGGTCAAAGATATTAATGGAACAAGATGCCAATATCTAGAAATGAAATCAATTCGATGCATCCAAATGTCATTTATATCTTCCACAGAAAGATACAACGCACCATGTTATACGTAGCACCAACATTTCTCACCCTTATCACGATAAGTATTGTATTTCACATAGATAAGACAATATGGACGAAATGATGAATGTTTGAGTTGCAGACGCATTTGTCACATTTTGCGAATTGTGCTAAAATAATGCGACATGGCAATGCATTTGTGCAAAAATGCTACAAAGAAATTTGTTTATTTCTTCTTCATCATCATCATCATCATCACCACCACTATCATGAACATTTATAAACTATCGTCCTTAGTTTACCAAGTAAAGTGATCTTGTTGGATCCAATGACGTCTCGGTTTTCCTTGGTCCCTGTTTTCCTGTGGTTGATACTGCATTGCTAATTTTGGAAGTCTAATTGGAAAGAGAGAAGGCTGTTCAGTAATCTTTATATGAAACAACGACTCAAAGTCAGGACAGGATAAGAAATGTCAGAAGAAAGTGAAACAGGGAGGGGAGTACGACAAGAATATCCTATTCAGCATATACTTGGAGGATTTAGTAAATAACTGTTTTCAGAACATGGGAGGAATGATAGTATGACGAAGAAAAATAAAGTGCATAAGATTTGCTGATGATTTTTTTTTATTTTATTGGGTCATTTTACGACGCTGTATCAACATCTAGGTTATTTAGCGTCTGAATGAAATGAAGGTGATAATGGCGGTGAAATGAGTCCAGGATCCAGCACCGAAAGTTACCCAGCATTTGCTCGTATTGGATTGAGGGAAACCCCCGGAAAAAACCTCAAGCAGGTAACTTGCCCCGACCGGGATTCGAACCCGGGCCACCTGGTTTCGCGGCCAGACGCGCTGACCGTTACTCCACAGATGTGGACTTTGCTGATGATATGACGTTGTTACCAGAAGAGGAGATGATACTAAGGGATATGCTACTGGAGCTAAATGACAGTTGTGAACAGCAGTATGGGATGAAGATAAATGCAAACAAGACGAAGACCATGGTTATCGGAAGAAAAACAAAGCAGGTAAACGTACGAATTCTAAATGAGACAGTAGTGCAAGTGGACAGCTTCAAATACTTGGGGTGTACTAGCCTATAAGCAGTAACATGAGCTGCTGTCAGGAAGTCAAACGGAGGATAGCAATGGCCAAGGAAGCTTTTAATAAAAAAAAGGAACATCTGCGGACCTCTACGAAAAGAACTAAGGAACAGGCTAGTGAAGTTCTTGGTGTAGCAGTGTATGGAACAGAAACATGGACATTGCGACGAAGTGAAGAGAAGCGACTAGAAGCATTTGAAATGTGGATATGGAGAAGAATGGAGAGTGTGAAATGGACAGACAGAATAAAAAATGAAATTGTGTTGGAAAGAGTGGGTGGAGAAAGAATGATGCTGAAACTGATGAGGAAGAGAAAAAGGAATTTGCTAGGTCACTGGCTGAGAAGGAACTGCCTACTGAAGGATGCACTGGAAGGAATAGTGAACGGGAGAAGAGTTCGGGGCAGAAGAAGATATTAGATGATAGATGGCATTAAGATGAATGTATCATATGCGGAGACAAAGAGAAAGGGAGGAAATAGGAAAGACTGGAGAAAGCTTGGTTTGCAGTGAAAGACCTGTCCTTGGGGAGAATACTATGAATGGATTCTATCCATCCTGATAACCATGTTATTTCCAGTTCTTTTGGTTGTCTAAGATTTCATCTATTAAGTTATTAAATTTTAATCGTTTTCAAATTTCTGAATTTATTTTCTGATCCAATCTTGTGAATCCCAGAAGTGTTCTCAGGAAACTCATATATGCTGCCTCCAGCTTCTTCTTATCTCGCTGATTTAAGACCCATATCTCACTGCCATATTTAAGTGTGAGTTTGGAAGTGATTTATATTTGTTTCAGCCGTCATGGATTTGCCGAAATTTCGTTTGATTATGCCATTTAACTTATTATATCTGTCTAATTTTATATCAACATCCTTCTTATATTCTGATATCAAATTTCCAATGCAGTTGAATTCAAATACCTATTCTATTATATGTCCCTCTATTTCAATCTTCATCCTTTGTATATATTTAACCTGCATTTCTATGGCTTTCGTTTTTGAAGATGATATCTTCATATCATACTGGGCTATTCAAAAAAAGGAGCAGATTTCAAATATTTATTTCTTCTAAACTACAAAAGATAGAAACACAATTCCAACGTTCCTGGACAGACAAAAGTTTAAATTTTGAACAGTCCGGATAGAAGTTCCAATCACGGCCGCATTGGCGCTGTTGCTTGTCTTTCGTGGCCGCATTGGCGCTGTTGATTGTCTTTAGTAAAATGGCGACACAACAGGAAAAAGCACTTTGTGTGCTGCAACTAGCAAAACTAGAGTCCATTATTGAGATTCAACGTGCTTTTCGTCGTCAGTTTAATAAACAACCGCCACGTCATAAGCAGATTTACCAGTGGCATCGAAAATTCATAGAGATGGTTGCATCTGCAAACAGAAAAGCACGAGACGTCCACGCTCGAATGAAAATGTCGATCGTATTCGTACAGTCGGCTATTGAACATGAAAGAGATTCACCGAAGATTAACGTCTTCTGTGCCATATCTGTAAACAAATTTTATGGACTTTTCTTCATGAATAAATCTGTGACAGGAATTACCTATCCAGACATGCTTCAAAACTGGTTATTTCCTCAACTTGATGATTCAGATGACTTCATCTTCATGCAAGATGGTGCCTCGCCTCATTTCTCTAACCACGTCCGACGTTACCTGAAAGACACCATTCCAGGACGTTGGATTGGAAGAGGAGGAGCTCAACTTCATCGCCGGTGACCTCCCAGGTCTCCAGATCTCATTCCTTGTGATTTTTATCTGTGGGGTTACGTAAAAGATCGTGTTTTTATCCCCCCTATGCCTGACATTGGCCTTAACACTGCAATTAACAGCGCCATTGCGGCCGTGATTGGAACTTCTACCCGGATTGTTCAAAATTTAAACTTTCGTCTGCCCAGGAACGTTGGAATTGTGTTTCTATCTTTTGTAGTTTGGAAGAAATAAATGTTTGAAATCTGCTCCTTCTTTTTTAATAGTCCTATATTTCTGTGCAGATTTTATGTAAATGATAGGCCGCCTTCTCTAAATCATCTTCAGTTAATACAAAGAATGGCCTGCATCATGTGTTCGAGGACTGAAAGAAACGCTATGAGAAGTGCATAGAAGTAAAAGAGAACTACTTTGAAGGAGATCATGTAAACATTAAAGTAGGGTAATAAATATCAGTGAAAAAAGTGACTCAATTTTTCTTGATCAGCCCTCGTTGTAAAATTATGTCATTAATTATTGACTCTATACTTGGAATATTACGAATTTACTTTAAAATAATGTGTAAGATGCTGCGGGAAACATAATATCGAGTAAATGAAAAGTACCTCTCCTGAAGAAAGCTATTTATTAAGAAGATATTGTGAAATATAATTTATTATTCACAGAGAATTTTTTACAAATACAGATTTATGAGCACTTGAGCGCAAAAGCTGTACATCAAAGGACACTAAAAACATTCTTCAAATTCAGCACATAGATTAAATATAATTTAAAAAATTAAATAATAGCAAAGACTTTAGAGTAGACAACATTACTTATTCCTAACATAAAAACATTACATTAATAATTTTAATTACGTACTGCGCCATAAAAACTGTACAACTTAAAATAAATTTGAACAAAGTAACAATATTTTATCTTTATTTTGTATAGTATGAAAGTAAATAAATAAAATTTCGAGTAGTTTAATGACTGCAATAAGATTCGTGGATGTGATGTTAATTTTGTTATTTTCAATCTTATATAATAACCTTCATTCAACAGTTTATTAAGCAATGTTTCCAACCTCAGAGGTTGTTCAAAATCGAAATTCAGTCATGGCAGAAAAACGGCCTACACATTTTGGCCGTACAACAGGAATAGGGTTTTTTTTTATGCTGAAAATCTATGATACGGGATTCACAGCTTCACTTTCTACCTGGAGTAATCCATGCTAAGATTTATCATCCTTGGTCAGATTCGAACCTGCAAATATTAGATACAACGGCTAACTTGCTAAGTACTAGACTACTAAGTATGTCTCTATATTAAATGATCTTTTTAATATCCAAACATTTCTTCAATTTAAGTTTGTGCTAATATGAGTAATATGTTTATACATGTGTCAATTTCAAAACCGTTAACCTGATTTCGAAAAAAAAGACATGCAGGCTAATTTTTTTAATTTTCCATGCGCAGAGAACAGGAAGCTAGAGATTCCTAACATCTACAATCTCTGTAAATCGTAATATGAGGTAATTATCAGTCAACCACCATAGCACTCCCTACCTGATACCTAAATTAAGGGGCTGTCAGACATTGTCTACTTTCAAAAGCCGGTTGTCAAATACACTGCTTTTCATCTCTAGAATACGATCTTTCTTAAAATATATTTTTTTAACTATGATTCTTTTATTTGTAATGTAACCTATCACTTTTCCTTCACTATTTTAATCATTTGATTCAAACTTTGTTTATTTAACACTGAATTGTAATTTTTTAAGGGGAGAGGATGGTATTTTTTGATTCTTTAAAATACTCTGTGATGTGTGTGGAATGCATAGCATAACATTTTGTGGGTATTTGTGCCGTTATCAGATGTTCAGTCGCCATTTTTAAACTTCCTGCGTTATGGATTTTTAAATCACTCGCTGTTTCCGGTAAATTAAATTAAAAAAAAAAAATTGTTTTCTTTAAAATACCCTTCGATATGTGTGGAATGCATTGCATAACATTTTATGGGTATTTGTGCCCTTATCGGATGTTGAGACGTCATTTTTAAACTTCCTGCGCTATGGATTTTTAAATCACACGCCCGGTTTTATCGGTTTCCAGTAACTTCAATTTTTTTTTTTTTTTTGCTACATTGCCAGACAAAAATGGATATAATTTCTGAACTATTAAAGATACATGCATGGAATTTAGAACAAACATTCTTTAGACTATTAGGAAACTTTTCTCTGTAACAGAATTTTGTTGATTGATTTCATTCTAAAAATATGTCCGTTTGTTTGCAAGAAAGGAAATCAGAAAATTGTTATTCAATTTTAAAAGTTTAATTTTACAAACGTATGGACTAATATCAAAATTCCGTTACAGACAGTTTGTAGAACATGCTTTTGCAAATACATTGCAAAAAACTGTTTGAATCTATCTTTAAAAACGGTTTAGATATAGGCCTATCGGTTTTAGTACAATCCTGCATTGGATATATTTTTTTCAAACTTGGGCCCCCAAGTAATTTTTTTAATTTATTTTTATTTGGTTGACTTGCCACAGCTATGAGCTCTCTACATACAAAAAATTAATATTTTACACCAAATAGGAAAAAAGTTTTAAAAAATAACATCCTCTCCCCTTAACTGTTAGAATTACAATATGTAACTAAACTTATCTTCATTTTGATTTTATTATTATTATTATTATTATTATTATTATTATTATTATTACTACTTCCTTACTTACTTACTTACTTACTTACTTACTTACTTACTTACTTACTTACTTACTTACTTACTTACTTACTGGCTTTTAAGGAACCCGGAGGTTCACTGCCGCCCTCACATAAGCCCGCCATTGGTCCCTATCCTGAGCAAGATTAATCCATTCTCTATCATCATATCCCACGTCCCTCAAATCCATTTTAATATTATCTTCCCATCTACATCTCGGCCTCCCCAAAGGTATTTTTCCCTCCGGCCTCCCAACTAACACTCTATATGCATTTCTGGATTCGCCCATATGTGCTACATACCCTGCCCATCTCAAAAGTCTGGATTTAATGTTCCTAATATGTCAGGTGAAGAATAAAATGCGTGCAGTTCTGTGTTATGTAACTTTCTCCATTATTATTATTATTATTATTATTATTATTATTATTATTATTATTATTATTATTATTATTATTATTATCATTATTATTATTATTATTATTATTATTATTATTATTATTACAGTGCTTTCTGTAAAGTTCGGGGCAGAACAAGATATCGGATGACAGGCAACATTGAAAATATGTGGATCATATGCGGAGACTACGAGAAAGGCGGAAAATAGGAAAGACTGGAGAATGCTGCGTTTGCAGTAAAAAACCTACCATTGAGCAGCAAATTATGAATGACTGTATTCCTGTAATTTATATTTGCTATAAACAGAGTAGCCAATATGATTATGCCTCGCGACGAGAACACAGTATGAAATGGAAATATAAAAATGAAAATTTATCCTTTGAAAAGGTGGAAAAATTCAAATACCTTGGAGCGACAGTAACAAATACAAATGCCACTCGAGAGAAAATTAAACGCCGAAATGGCTGCTATTATTCAGTTCAGAAGCTTTTGTCCAGTCTGCTTTCAAATATACTGAAAGTTGAATTCATAAAACAGTTATATTACCGGTTATTCTGTATGATTGTGGAACTTGGACTTTCACTTTGAGAGAGGAAGAGATAATCAGGGTGTTTGAGAATAAATTGCTTAGGAAAATACTTGGGGCTAAGAGGGATGAAGTTACAGGAGAATGGAGAAAGGTACACAACGCAGAACTGCACTACTGTATTCCTCACCTGACATAATTATGAACATTACATCCAAACGTTTGAGATGGGCAGGGCATGTAGCACGTATGGGCGAATCCAGACATAATTAGGAACATTAAATCCAGATGTCTGAGATGGGCAGAGCATGTAGCACGTATGGGCGAATCCAGACATAATTAGGAACATTAAATCCAGATGTCTGAGATGGGCAGGGCATGTAGCACGTATGGGCGAATCCAGACATAATTAGGAACATTAAATCCAGATGTCTGAGATGGGCAGGGCATGTAGCACGTATGGGCGAATCCAGACATAATTAGGAAAGTTAAATCCAGATGTCTGAGATGGGCAGGGCATGTAGCACGTATGGGCGAATCCAAACATAATTAGGAAAGTTAAATCAAGATGTCTGAGATGGGCAGGGCATGTAGCACGTATGGGCGAATCCAGACATAATTAGGAACATTAAATCCAGACGTCTGAGATGGGCAGGGCATGTAGCACGTATGGGCGAATCCAGACATAATTAGGAACATTAAATCCAGATGTCTGAGATGGGCAGGGCATGTAGCACGTATGGGCGAATCCAGACATAATTAGTAAGATTAAATCCAGATGTCTGAGATGGGCAGGGCATGTAGCACGTATGGGCGAATCAAGACATAATTAGGAACATTAAATATAGATGTCTGAGATGGGCAGGTCATGTAGCACGTACGGGCGAAACCAGACATAATTAGAAACATTAAATCCACACGTCTGAGATCGGCAGGGCATGTAGCACGTATGGGCGAATCCAGACATAATCAGGAACATTAAATCTCAGATGTCTGAGATGGGCAGGGTATGTAGCACGTATAGGCGAATCCAGAAATGGATATAGAATGTTAGTTGGGAAAGCTGAGGGAAAAAAATACTTTCGGGGGGGTCGAGACGTAGAGGAGAGAATAACATTAAAATGGATTTGAGATAGGCGGGATTTGATGCTAGAGACTGGATTAATCTTGCTCAGGATAGGGAGCGATGGCGGGCTAATGTGAGGGCGGTAATGAACCTACGGGTTCTCTAAAAGTCATTTGTAAGAACGGCCCAGAGGTTCACTCAGCCTCCTATAAAATTGAGTACCGGGTCTTTCCTGGGGGTAAAAGGCGGTCAGAGCGTGGTGCCGACCACAACACCTCATTCTAGTGCCGAGGTCATGGAAAGCATGGGGCTCTATCTCCATGCCCCCCAAGTGCCTTCATGGCATGTTACGGGGATACCTTTTACCTATAGAAATAGGGAACAAATTAATATCCCATACTGTAGATTACATAAAACTAGTACAAATTTTTCTGTCATGGGAATGAAATTATATAATAAGCTTCCCAGTCAATATTATAACTTACCAACCAATAGTTTCAAAGCTAGATTTTATAATTGGCTTTTAATTAATCCTTTCTACTCTGTAGATGAGTTTCTTAACATAAATTCATACTAAATTGTTTTTAATAAAGTCATTTTTAATTAGTTACAATTATTACATTAAGAGTGAAGTGTTTTCATTAATTTTAGAGTTTCAAAATATTTTGTGTTTTCATTCTAATTAAACTTTACTGTTTTCAATTATATGTGTATTTTCAAATGTATGTTTTTTCCCCTCCCTTCTGTATTGTGACGAAGCCTATCACTGTATGTTTAATGGCTTAATAAATTTAAATTTAAATTTCAATTTTATTTATTTCAAATATACAGAATAAAGAAATATAATTACAAAACAAACAAAAAGAAATAGAAATAAAATAATACAAGCAATACAAAAAGAAGATACAGTAGTATTAACAAAATTTGAGACCGAATGAGCAGCGCTCGTGCTCGGCCGCAGTTCAGATATGATATTAAAATAAAAAATAATAATAATATAAATAAATAAGTAAAATAAAATAGGAACTAAAATATAATTACAGCGGCAATGGAATTATATAATATACTATTAACACTATAGAAGAATAATATCGCACGTGAAAAGTAGGACTAATATATATTTCAAAATTATAGAATACGAATATAATATAGGCTGATTAATTCATACACATAGGCTATAAATTTATTCAATCAAATTGAAGATATTAACACGTTTCTAATTTTCTTGTTATATGTTAGTGGGTTACATGTTAGAAGTTCGAATTGAATTATATATTTTATACTAGTTGAGTGGAAGAGACGGCCTGATGGCCTTAACTCTGTCAGTAAAAATAAAGCAATAAAATAAAATCAACTAGACTGAACTAAGGGCTATATGAGATTTTTAAAACAATAAATCAATAAGTTTAACTGAATAGTTACGGCAAATTTACTGCGCTCCAATTTTGTAACTGCGAGAGAACAGGACTTGAAATACAGGATTGAACTCGACACAGAATTCAATATACTTTCAAACTAGCTCATCTTATTAAATCAGACACAAAGCGCTACATTCCTGGTGTTAAAATGGATTTTAACAAAGACTCAAACATTATGAGAAGTCTTTGAATCGCATCTTGTTATGAACTTTCGGCAACAAAGAGCAGAGCCACTGTACCCTCATAATATAGCAGGAGTCGACTCATCTAATTGTATGGAACAGGCAAGACAACCTGCCTACTCGAAACAAGCAATTTACTTCAGTTTTCCTCCTGTTGAAATTTGCATCTTACACACATAACGACGACGAGAGAAGTTTCATTTATATTCCAGTGTTGCACAAGTGGCGTAGCAGTCTATTTATTTCTATAAGGTCGCACTCCAACCAGTTCCCTCTCTCCCACGATCAATCATCTCAGCCGGCATTCAAACCCAACACAATTTAATGTGGGTTTCGTGACAGCTGAGGTCAGATTAAGGCACGCGAGTACAACCAGCTCAACAAGTATCGACACCCTGCAACATATTAACAATAATACCCATCAAATACTTTATCAGTTCGCCTGTGGGTACAACACAGCTGTTCCACAGAGAGAAATATCACTCTATTAGTAACTCAAGTGTCGTAAGCTCTCTCATATAGAAACGTTGCTGGCATGGAGGCTTATAATGTGATATAAATTTCAATGAGAATAAAATTAATAGGTTAGATTGGCCTTATCTATCAAGGCAAGTAGTGATAAAAGGTTACAAATTTACGCAGAAATAAACTTGTCAACACTGGAAATACAGTACCGCAAGATAAATATCACAAAATTTTCGTAAAGGTTACAAATTTACGCAGAAATAAACCGTCAACATTGGAAATGCAATACCACAAGATAAATAAACACAAACTTCTCGTAAAGATTACAAATTTACGCAGAAATAAACTTCTTAAGACTGGAAATAGAATACCACAAGATAAATAAACACAAAATTTTCGTAAAGATTACAAATTTACGCAGAAATAAACTTCTTAAGACTGGAAATACAAACCACAAGATAAATAAACACAAAATTTTCGTAAATATTACAAATTTACGCAGAAATAAACTTCTTAAGACTGGAAATACAAACCACAAGATAAATAATCACAACATTTTCGTAAAGATTACAAATTTACGCAGAAATAAACTTCTTAAGACTGGAAATACAAACCACAAGATAAATAAACACAAAATTTTCGTAAAGATTACAAATTTACACAGAAGTAAACTTCTCAAGACTGGAAATACAAACCACAAGATAAATAAACACACAATTTTCGTAAAGATTACAAATTTACGCAGAAATAAACTGTCAAGACTGGAAATAGAATACCACAAGATGAATAAACACAAAATTTTCGTAAAGATTACAAATTTACGCAGAAATAAACTGTCAAGACCGGAAATACAAACCACAAGATAAATAAACACACAATTTTCGTAAAGATTACAAATTTACGCAGAAATAAACTGTCAAGACTGGAAATACAAACCACAAGATAAATAAACACACAATTTTCGTAAAGATTACAAATTTACGCAGAAATAAACTGTCAAGACTGGAAATACAAACCACAAGATAAATAAACACACAATTTTCGTAAAGATTACAAATTTACGCAGAAATAAACTGTCAAGACTGGAAATAGAATACCACAAGATAAATAAACACAAAATTTTCGTAAAGATTACAAATTTACGCAGAAATAAACTGTCAAGACCGGAAATACAAACCACAAGATAAATAAACACACAATTTTCGTAAAGATTACAAATTTACGCAGAAATAAACTGTCAAGACTGGAAATACAAACCACAAGATAAATAAACACACAATTTTCGTAAAGATTACAAATTTACGCAGAAATAAACTTCTTAAGACTGGAAATAGAATACCACAAGATAAACACAAAATTTTCGTACTCCACACTTTTCAATTACAAATAATGATACTTTTTCTAGCATAAATTGGTGGATAATCTATTTTAATTCTCAGTTCTTCATATAATTGTGAAGCGTTTCATATTTTTCATTTAGGAGAGAAGACTGTAGTGTACGGAAAGTGCGTGCGGAATATAGGAAATCGTATTTCCAATGTCAGTTCTGTTGCCAGGAAACCTATCATTCCTCACTTTCGTAGAAAAGTTGATTTTCGTACAATCATAATATAATATTTATAAGTAAAAATTGTTTGCGTCATGATATTTCAATCAAACATTTTTCAGCTTGTGTGAATTTGCTTATATTGCCTACATGAACTGTTGCCTGCATTACTGCATGTAAGTTCCGCTCCAAGGAGGAAGATGTATCAGAGGACAATTTTCTGTAATACGTAGGCTATACTACGGAGTTATGTTTTATTACTAGGCCTACAACACGTACGAAGGCATTTCATATCAGTAAGACTGTGAGACAGAGAATCAGCGGGAGATCCAGTCGTTTTCAGTTTCAAAGGAACACAACAGTATCATCCACAGAGTCAACTTTGAGAAAACCATTTTAGCGACAGTTGTTACCATGGGAACTTCATAATTGCAGGCTCCTGGAATTCGTTTACATTATGCACAAATTTGTGATCCGTTTGAGTTGCACTCAAGTTACACAGAAATGTCACTGATACTTGCCTACAGCAGTTCCTGCAATTTAACTATATAGGCTACGTTCACTCACACAGCTACTGTAACTTATGTATAAAAACACATTATGTGGTTTATGTGATAGGTTCCACAGGTAACCAGAGAGTCAGCTAACAGGCTTGAAAATGAATTCAAAACTCGAGGCGTTAAACCTAACCGAGAGCGAGAATTTTTAAGAGGTGATAAAAATCTTTAATATTATTTTCGAAAGAAACATACGACTAGACGTCCCATGTCTTAGATTTACGTGAAAGAAACCATACACAGAAAAAAAATACTATCTAGTTGCTTCTCGCATTACCAAGTTACATATTAACTTATGTTCATAAAGGTCATGTTGATTAAAAATAATACAGTACAATTCCAATTTTCTTCCGTAAAAATCCTTCTGACAGTACCAATAAAAATAAATGAAATAAATAAACAAATAATTTAAATTGTTTGTTATTTCTCTCCAGGCGCGCTCATCTCTATAGGAAAGGTCATCGTAGTATCAATTTTTATCACTAGAATGCATTTTCAATAAATGTGAATGAAAAAATAGAACGTCAACTTTTTTTCCCCCATAGATTCATTTATAAACAGATATATACAGTACAATCATAAGGACATAAAATAAAATAAATAATACCATTGAACAATACATCATATCAAATTATTGTAGTGATAAGCTATAACATTTCTAAATAAATTAAATTATTGTAATATCATCATAAAATAAACAAAATGTTTTTATCAAACAGATCCAAATAGGTGAAAATAACTCACTTAAGTAATGACTAGGGCTAGGATTTTCATAACCTATAAATTATGAAAAAATGTCCTAAAACAATACACTTATGACCTAAAAATCTTAGAATGCCCTTAAAATGTCCTAAAATTGATCTTACGTAATTGGCTTAGTAGGAATATTAATACTTAGACTAGTAATTAAATTAAATTCTAGTATCAAGCTTCAAGTTTAATTAATTTTACATAATTTTTCTAAGTAGTACACTTTAATTATTTTGTGCGAGATCGTGCGTATTTGCTTAGTTTCTGCACAAAACCAATCCGCGGTAAGTCTAAAATTCCACAATCAGTATTCCCAATCTAACACATAACAATTTCCCTCTTCTTACCGCTTAAGCGCGACATTCATTTTACTGCTTTAGGCTTCTAACATAATATTTTTACAGACGTTCAATATAGTAATAATTATAAATTGGAAACTTACCATTGCCACTTCACCTAAGTTGCATTGTTAATTATTATTTTTAAATATTTGCAAAAATTAAGTAAACTCTACAACTCCACTAAAGTTACTGGATTCGTGATGCAAGTAACATTAAGGAAGCCGTGAAAAAATCAACAAGATTCCAGATGCCGATGTTATTACTGCAATATGTTATATAAATAATATTGTTAAAATATTAAAATAAAAAATAAATCATTACATAACCTTACCGTTTGTTTTAAGTTCGCATTTATGGACTGGGGGGGGGGGGGAAGACAGACGTCTATCACGGCTTGCTGGAGTATAGTAAACACAGAAAACATTTTAAAGCAACAACGTTGAAGATAGATATTTTTGTTTTACAAATTTTCCGTCATTGAACAGAAACCAAGATGGAGATTTCATTGCAACTAATTAGAAATTCCTCTTTCAGGTATGTAATAAACGATCTTCGCACAAAATAATGTACGATACACGAGCGGTATGTTTTCTTTTAATTCTTGGAAATTAAAAAAGCTCAACTAGGCCTACGTTTCGATTTTTCAAACTTTTCCTCGAACATGAAAACTTCAACATATCGCTCTTGTAACGCATATTACTATTACCTGATGTAGTTCCATGTAGTCCACCACAAGGCCGCTCTTATCCGAAACTAGCAGGTATGGAGGAGTCTATATTGAAGGGGTGGTTGGACTGATCCATTACATGTAAGTGTACTAATTTAAAATGACTATATTTGTGTTGAAAAACGATTAAAATAATAATACAAAATATTGGCTATTAATGGACAAAATATGTAGAGAAAATATCACAGGAAATAAATAATATTTTACTTTAATAATGGGGATTTATGGCCAAAATTAAATGAAAATACCCCAAGAATGACCGAATAAAACAAAAAATGCTCTTATGAATTGTAAGAGGCAAAAAATGCAAAAATGTCCCTAACAAATATGTTTTAAAACACTCAGTTTATCATATAACATATAAATACTAAATCATCAATGTTTCTGGCTTACTAGAAAAAAGATGCAATTTCATCAAAATCCTGCCCTAGTAATGACATAGTTACAAGGTAAGGAATGATACATTTCATTACAAGATCAAATACGATAGATTCCAGTCACAATCCCGAAGCCAAATATATTTCAAACACACACTCAGACAAGATGAAATGCACGTCATACTAATCAACTGGGTCACAAACATGATGCAAGTGTTCCCTGATAGTACCTGTGCCACGCGTCAAATATGACATCACGCCAATTAGTCTATGAACAACTCACCTTATTTCCGTACGCCCTGTGACATAATACGGTCTCTAGTGATTACAACAAAGTATTCTCACACATTTTTAAGTACAGTCAACAGCGGTTCAGATATACAACAACTGTTGAACAAAGGGACTCGCAACATCATGATACTGATGTCAGCCTGAGAATGTTGATTCCTTTGATAACTGCAGTGACGCGCTGCGGCAGGTAGTCCAATCTCATATTACATTTTAGGCATTATCATCGATGCAGAAGAATATACAAATATGAGAACAGGAAAGTTTCCCAAGAGAATTCAGGTCTGTAATGAGTTCAGAGCAATGTGGAGGTAATATATCCGGTCACCGGTTCATCCAGAGGGATTAAAGGGTCAATGCTATCGTAGCAGCCAGAGGTCAGCGTAACATACACTAACCGTGAGGCACCCGAATTGAAGTGTCATTGTGTCATAACATGGATGTTGATGGACCTACATTATAGTTCAATAGCTCAGTCACTATGATGACAATACAATGTAATGTGACAAATTGAGTACATCTGTAATATGAATCGAAAATCGAAACGGAAACATTTTGGGAAACTGAAAGCATTATTAAATGCATAGGTACAGTATATCATAAATAATTTCGAAGTGTTGCGCCTTAAGTTGCGTAAGTTGAAGCTAAAAATGCAGAGGACCCGGGGTTTAAAGTAAAAATTTATTTTCAGCCCAGGGTGACCCAGTATGTAAAAAAAAAAATCGAAATATCGAAAAATCGATAGAGAATTGGGAGGAAAAAATTTTAAAAGGTACGCAAAACGCGTCCTTGCAAGGGGTTGGGGGCTGTACAAAACTAAATATGTGAGCTCCAAGCCTGTTGGCCACTAGTCTCACTCCGGGTTACGCTGCTCCACTGAAGGAACTCTAGAAAATTTTGAAGGGGAAGCCGAAATTGGACGTAACCTCTTAGGTACCACATACGCGAGGGGGACTGAGATTTGATCAAGTAATCACGGAACGGGAAGAGGAAGAGCTGGCTGGTGTTTGCCGTTAGGATGGCAAGACGCTGTCATCTGTTGTTCGATGACAAAGCATGTGAAGGCCGTCGGAAGAAGCGCCGTGAAATCTAAATCTGCAATTTGCGACTAATTGAGTGACCTCGTATATTTAATAGACAATTTATATGTTCTGAACTCCAGTATGTGACTTCCGTACCATTACTATATTGCCTTGAGTATACTACTCACATGCACATGCTAAAGGAGCAGTATGTTGATTATGTTTACGTTTACTCTTATTATTATGATTATATATAAAATCCTGATTATGGGTGCAGGAAGGTGCCCTAGGACACTGTATATATTATTATATCCCTGATCATATACAACAAATTGATCAGCCTAATGGACTTTCAAGGCAACAACTTTTATCAACTTCACTATGCTGCCATCTAGCGACTGCAAAAGAAGTCACGTTATAACATTATGAAATTGCATGGTTTTGAGCGAAGAACTAACAACACAAGGAATAACAACATCACAATGCAGTCAGGGACCCATAAAGTCCGATACTGTATCAAAATCCAAGAAGAATTAACAAAAAATGCATGGAGCAACTGTACTTCAATCTAGCGGTCGTTACGAAAAAGTTCTTTTTCGACGGTGGAGCCTCTGGTGGCTATTCTCATTTTATGTTGCAATTTCATAACATGGGAATGGACACTCAGATATATCAGACCATCAGGGATTATATACACAGTATTATACTCTATATAATCCTGAAAATTGGTGCAGGAAGATGTTCCAGAACACTGTAAAACCTGATAATAAATGAATTATTATTATTATTATTATTATTATTATTATTATTATTATTATTATTATTATTATTATTATTTACGGACTGATATAAATTACAGAGATAAAACACCCTCAACTTAGAAGTATTTTGTCATCATGTTACGAAATAAGACATCATGATATTTATGACATACCTAAATCTCTTTTCATGCAATTTCACTTTTTCCTTACAGGAACGTATAAAAATGCTCTGTTATTGAAAGAAAACCTACGAGTATTTCGAGAATTTACCAAAAAATTAAACGATGAAAGAGTACTGGAACGGAGAAAAATTCTCTCCGGCACAGGGATTTGAACCCGGGTTTTCAGCTCTACGTGCTGATGCTTTATCCACTAAGCCACACCGGACTCCTATCCCGGTGTCGGATCGAATCGTCTCAGTTTAAGTTCCACCTCTTGGGTTCCCGGTGCCGGAGAGAATTTTTCTCCGTTCCATTACTCTTTCATCGTACGATGACGCAGAATATCTGCATGGAAACATCATATGTACTTCGGTACATTAAATAATATAAATAATATACAAAAAATTAAAAGTTTCACTATAATATAGTTAACAGTTGAAATGAAAAATAGAAGTGTATTGTCAGCATCAGAGATAAATTCTATTTGTTATTTCGTGTTGTAGAGCTTTATTGTAATTATACGTAGTAGACGTTACAAATTTGAAACTCTGACAGTTAGGATGTTATGACTTTGCAAAGGGCATTTGCAAGAATAACCTATGATCGCGGATAATTAGCCTTTTACTTAAATTAGTTATTTTAATTGCTTAGTGCCTTGTCTGTTCAGAGAATGTGTCCCTTAACAACACTTAATTCTTTAAAATTGTGTGAAAGAGAAACTGTAAAACTCTACTCATTGTCACTGTTAAGTTTTGTGTTACCATTGGTAGAGGACCAACGTCGTGTGGACCTCTCATATGAGTAGCAGCATGTGCGCATATAATATGGTTTAAAATCCCTAGTACCTGTGTTGAAACTCGTCTATAGAACAGAGGATGAGGTACAGAAAAGCAGCTGTTTTTATACTTGTACTTTGCAACTTATCTAAGTAATAAGTTTACGGTTAGTTTAACGCAATTCAGCTCAAAGGCTCTAATAAGAATCGTCAATTCTAAACAAGTGAAGTTGCGAAGACAAAGACATCCGAGGAAATTTCACAGGTCGTTGGTCATGTCCCAAGAAGAGGCAATTTAGAAACAACAGTCATGGAAGTGATTTAGGTGCAAAGTTAGGATCGTAAAAATGATAGTGTAATACGAGTGTTCAGCAGCAAACAAATGATTCAAGCGACAGAAGGATTTAGACTTCAGGAATGTCGAAAAAGTACAAGTATCGCTGCTGGCTCAATTTTAATTTACTTTCATACGAAACCTGGATATGAGCATCAGGAATATTATACCGACCTACGCGGAATGAACTTGAGGACAGGAAAGCAAGGGTTGCCCTCACCACAGCAATGCGAGAAGAAAACTTATATGCAGGGGCGGCTTTCGAAGAGGGGCTGCGGAGCTGCAGCACCCCCAGACATTTGTGGCTCTTGTCTCGTTTTATGTTGTGAAAAACATTTATTATACAGCCTCTATTTAGCGGCTCGAATTAAAAAAAAAATTCGCTCTCAATGACATGCTGACATGCACGCAATCGTTAGTGAAGTCACTTCCTCCCCTGGTGCTGCCAGAGCGAAACCAGAGACAAGGACTATAGGGTGAAGCCACTTCCTCCCCTGGAGCTGCCAGTCTCGTCTCGGATGGTTTGCGCGTTAGTTTTACCCCTCCTCCCTGCTGCCCCTCGCCGTGAATCCAGAGTTTCCAGGCGCTGCAAAATTTGCAGCAGTTTGTCAGTAGCGCGCAGTTTTAAATAGGCCTACATTTTCTTTAATGTTGTGAATATAACAAGTGCAACAATGTTTAATTCTGTACAATATTTAGAGTCTATTCAGTTCAGTACCTTAACAATTCAGGAGAAATGTGAAATTAAGTGCCCATCAGTTGAATCTCATAATGGAAAGAGCTGCTAAACAAAATACAAAGGCTCGCATATTTTTTGAGAATTTATCCAGTATCCCTGCTTTCTTCTCTCGATCTCCACTCAGTCCGTATTAGATTAATGTGTTTCAAAGACAATTCCAACAGCCGGGGCAACAAGATGGAGTTTTAAAATAAGAACAGTAAATGTTGGTCATGAGAAGAAGGAGCCATTGCTAGAATGTTTTCAAACTATAATGGAATCTGAAACATCTAACATCACAATAAATGAGGCAAGCGCCCTGGTGCGCACTCTTGAATATTCTGATTTCAATTTCTGGCTCAGTTGTTTTTTTCATTTATTGATGTATCATGTATATATATTACAACATCGCCAGTTAGATATTTCTAAGGTTCAAATCTGCATATAAAAAATTAAATTATGGTTTATTTAACGACACTCGCAACTGCAGGGGTTATATCAGCGTCGCCGGTGTGCCGGAATTTTGTCCGCAGGATTCTTTTAAATGCCAGTAAATCTACTGACATGAGCCTGTCTCATTTAAACACAACTTATAAGATAAGGCGCATGGAACTAATCTTTAAATAAAGTAAGTTGCTTGGTTTATTTTTGTATGCAGCCCCCCTTAATTCAATACCCATGAGCCGCCACTGCTTATATGATACATTTTCCCGGCTTCTCATCCCTTCTTTACTACATATTACATCGAGTCCTTTTGCCCTCTCTTATCCCCAATTCCAGTCACTCTTAAACTCTTAACAAGTGGAAAATCTTATGATCGTGATTATATCAGAGCATTGTTTAGTGCAGTTAATTTCCACTTGAACTTCTCCGTTACTCAGGAGAAGACGAGCGGAAAGAATGTGACCTTCTTGACTATCGCTGTTGATTATTATAAACATCGCTCAGATAAGTATTCCAGTAGCCAGGTTATTACTCGTGCAGGAAACATGAGTAACAATGCGTATGAAAATTAGAGCTAAGTTGAACAGAAGGAGACCTAATGTTGCCGCTTACTGCAGTACAAATATTGCACGTGTTGTCGTACGTTATCTGTTCACATCCCTTCCTCCTCAGTCTGCTCTCGTCTTCTCCTGAGTCACCGACAGTATTTTCAATTTCGCAAAAGAAACAAGGGCATTCGGGAAGAATAACTGAATGTGCAATTTCGAAAAAGGCACACCTCTGAAAAGTAAAAATATTCAGGAATAAAAAAACTGTTTTAATTTTAATTCGTTGTACCCAGACCAACAAAAGTTTACAGTTCGCATTTTAGGGTCAAAACACAATATAATATGAAATTATATATTATATATATATATAAGATATTATCATACGACTTTTTGGCTTTTTTATTTTAGAGATGTGCCCTTTTCGAAATGCAGGGACAACGTTTTTATAAATAAGCAAGAATTTAAAAAGAAAAATGGTAAAAACAATAACACAAAGTATAGACACAAAAAACAAATATTCATTGACAAATATTAAATGGCAATGAGTATTTCAAGAAAAATAACACACAACAATCAATCAATCACAAGTCCTCTTCTGGCATGTCATCGGCCGCTGTTGATGACCACTACAATATTTGAATTCTGAAAGTATGTACTTTTTCACTTTTTTAATGTCTGCTATTTTTAGTTGGTTGATCTGTCATTTTAAGATGGAATTTGCATTGTTAAGTATGAAGCGCAACAACCTTTAACTTTTGAAAGACTGAACATTTCTGCAGTAATATTATCTATGTCATATTTTGCGATCACTGAATTTTCTGGGTTAAATACAAATTCATAGAACGAAGATAACTGAAATGTTACTTTGTAGTCCTTTGGTACTTGTTATCCATAGATTCTCACAGAAAGCGGCTTTATTTTAAAGTTGAGATCATTTTTTGAAGTCGATTATGTCTTCTGTATTTACCTCTGTTATGTCAAATTTACTCGTGGCACTTGAGCTTTTGATGAGATTGATATAGTGTGCCTTTTTCGCAATTATTATTAGACAGCATTTCTGACAGCGGCATATGCTGATGCAAGTTGGGCATTCTTTCCGCACAAAACGATGTGTAGACGTAATTTCGAAATAGCACATTTAATTATTATTACAACTAGATATAGAAGCGATTAAAGAACGGATCACGATCAGGCTTCCAAATAAAACAAAAGAGAAGTTGCTGTTGTAACTTAGAATACGTCACCTTTCTCGGAAGAGTTGCAGAAATAAAATTCATCAACTGCATATTCGAGAGATGCTCCGGATTCTTGCGCAAGCAATTATCTTATTCAGCTCCTGGAAGTTTAGACCGTAATATGAAAGTTAATGCCACGAAAACAAAGGATATAAGGAAAACCTGTTTCTAATTATACATATATTCTGCGATGTGTATGAAATTAAAGGTGATATGTTCACACATTTCTCTAATGTCCATTTAGTGTGAACAGTATAGCCTACATTGTGTGCATAATGTTTAAAGATTATATGAACAATATTAAGTCGAACTTTCAGGGGTGCAGACTGTAATTCCGACCATTATTTGGTAATTGGAGAATTAAGAGAAAGACTATCAGTAGCCAAGCGAGTAGAGCAACAAGTTAATATTACTAAATTCAATATTTTGAAATTAAAGGACGAGGAAACTAAGCAAAATTATCAGGTCGAAATTTCGAATTGATTTGCCACTTTACAAAGTTCCGACGAAGTTGAGAAAGAATTAGATGTTAACAGCGTGTGGGAAAATATCAGAGATAGTATCAAAATTGTAGCTGAGCAGAGCATAGGTTATTATGAAACTAAGAAAAAGAAACGTGGTTTGATGAAGATTGCTGCATTGTAGTAGAAAGAAGGAAACAGGCAAAATTGAAATTCTTACAGGATCCACTTGAGGAGAAGAGAGATAATTATTTCAATGAAAGACGGGAAGCAAGTCGTACACTTAGGATTAAAAAGAGAGGTTACTTGAAGGAAAAACTGAATGAGGTAGAAACGAATAGTAAGAATAAAAACATTAGAGATTTATATAAGGGTATAAAGGAATTTAAGAACGGATATCAGCCAAGGGTAAACGTGATCAAGGATGAGAATGGTGACTTGCTTGCAGACTCTCCATCAGTCCTAAACAGATGGAAAAACTATTTTGCGCACCTACTAAATGTACATAGGCCAAATAGAAATGATCGGGACGACATTGAAATACAAACGGCTGAGCCATTTATACCCGAACCCACGCTTTCAGAAGTCGAAATTGCGATAGAAAATCTGAAAAAGTACAAGTCTCCAGGTATCGATCAAATTCCAGCAGAATTAATACAAGAGGGTGGAAGTGCATTATATAGCGAAATTTATAAACTTGTACTTGCTCTTTGGGAAAAGGAAATTGTACCAGAACAATGGAAGTAGTCCATAATTGTACCTATTTTTAAGAAGGGGGACAAAACCAACTGTGGTAACTTTCGAGGAATATCACTTTTGTTGACGTCGTACAAAATTTTGTCCAATATTCTTTTGAGAAGATTAGCTCCGTACGTAGATGAAATTATTGGGGACCATCAGTGCGGTTTTAGGCGTAATAGATCGACTACTGATCAGATTTTTTGTATTCGACAGATAATGGAGAAAAAAATGGGAGTATAAGGGTACAGTACATCAGTTATTCATAGATTTCAAAAAGGCATATGACTCGGTTAAGAGAGAAGTATTATATGATATTCTTATTGAATTTGGTATTCCCAAGAAACTAGTTCGATTAATTAAAATGTGTCTCAGTGAAACATACAGCAGAGTCCGTATAGGTCAGTTTCTATCTGATGCTTTTCCAATTCACTGCGGGCTAAAGCAGGGAGATGCACTATCACCTTTACTTTTTAACTTCGCTTTAGAATATGCCATTAGGAAAGTTCAGGATAACAGGCGGGGTTTGGAATTGAACGGGTTACATCAGCTTCTTGTCTATGCGGATGGCGTGAATATGTTAGGAGAAAATCCACAAACGATTAGGGAAAACACGGAAATTTTACTTGAAGCAAGTAAAGCGATCGGTTTGGAAGTAAATCCCGAAAAGACAAAGTGTATGATTATGTTTCGTGACCAGAATATTGTACGAAACGGAAATATAAAAATTGGAGATTTATCCTTCGAAGGGGTGGAAAAATTCAAATATCTTGGAGCAACAGTAACAAATATAAATGACACTCGGAAGGAAATTAAACGCAGAATAAATATGGGAAATGCCTGTTATTATTCGGTTGAGAAGATTTTATCATCTAGTCTGCTGTCAAAATATCTGAAAGTTAGAATTTATAAAACAGTTATATTACCGGTTGTTCTGTATGGTTGTGAAACTTGGACTCTCACTCTGAGAGAGGAATATAGGTTAAGGGTGTTTGAGAATAAGGTGCTTAGAAAAATATTTGGGGCTAAGCGGGATGAAGTTACAGGAGAATGGAGAAAGTTACACAATGCAGAACTGCACGCATTGTATTCTTCACCTGACATAATTAGGAACATTAAATCCACACGTTTGAGATGGGCAGGGCATGTAGCACGTATGGGCGAATCCAGAAATGCATATAGAGTATTAGTTGGGAGACCGGAGGGAAAAAGACCTTTGGGGAGGCCGAGAGGTAGATGGGAGGATGATATTAAAATGGATTTGAGGGAGGTGGGATAAGATGATAGAGACTGGATTAATCTTGCACAGGATAGGGACCGATGGCGGGCTTATGTGAGGGCGGCAATGAACCTTCGGGTTCCTTAAAAGCCATTTGTAAGTAAGTAAGAACAATATTAAGTTCATCTGTCCATCAAGATAACAGGTGAGTGATGTATTAGTTGTCACTGTAGGATTATAAATCTCGTACAGATGTATAGGGAGTACTTCACATGTGCTTGCTAGGTCAAACAAATCTTTAATAGTTTATTTCAAAATTCCTGAACATTTTCACCAAATAATTCTTGGGCTTACTGCACCAAATTATAATTATTTTAAATAGAGAAAAATGCGTAGTGATGATTGTTGCAACTTTTTTCCTTTTTAACCGTCTCCTTTATAGTTCATAAGCTGCACACATGTTTTTGCAGATTTTATTCAAGGCATAGACTCTGTAACTTAACATCTAGACTTCACAGAGGTTGAATTACTACAACCACCACGCCTGTTTTCAAATCATTATTATCATTTTTCCTTCTGCTTGTGCAGTTATTTATAATATTGTAATTTTTCTCACGTCATGTATTATATCACTTTTTTATTATGTTGCATTTTCATCTATGTTTTTATGTTATAAGCATCATAATATGCTAATTAGACCAGAAGATGCCATCCAATTGGCGAAAGCGCTAGTCATATATTTTATCGGTCTTACTAATAAAAACTCTATTATTATACAGATGTTTAACTCTCTTATACTTATACAATGATAGTTCGTTTATAAGTCGTGTGTAAATTCCTTACTAATAATCACTACATACGTCGTATATAACAGTATAACTGTTACACAGCTACGTCATTAGACCAGAAGATGCCATCCAATTGGCGAAAGCGCTAGTCATATATTTTATCGGTCTTACTAATAAAAACTCTATTATACAGACGTTTAACTCTCTTATACTTATACAATGAGTAGCTCGTTTATAAGTCGTGTGTAAATTCCTTACTAATAATCACTACATACGTCGTGTATAACAGTATAACTGTTACACAGCTACGTCATAGTTTCGTCATTACTTCATTACGAAAGGTAACAGAATATCTGAGATTTTCTATTGCATCCAGTAGAGCGCTCTAGTGTGCCGTGTTAAGAATCGATAGTACAACTGGCTCTGATCGATTACCACGCTATATTTTGGTCAAAGAGTACAAGCTACAGCAATAATATTCTACTTATTGTGTGCTTTTTGGTGTGTTCTTCTGTGGTTACAAGGCATCCATCATCATAAAATAACAGTCGATACGAACAGCTGTTAGAGGGGCGGCCATTTTTTCTCTATATACAACGCTTAAACAGGGGGTTTCGTATATATAACTACTGCAAAGAAATTCCCATTGTATAGTTACAGATTGTTTATACATCCATCGCTTATGCATTGTTTATTAGTAACGTTTTCTGTCTCAACGCTGCATAAGTCTCGTATAAAAACTATACACGGTTTATTAGTCAGACCGTATGTGTATAACCTAATGTAATTCTTGTACTACTCATTAGGTTAAAATGGACAGTTATTGAAGGATTTATGATACTTATTTTCATTTACATGTTAACTTATCGGACCAACATGCCTTTTAAACAATATAGCAAGTCACATTGATGATGGAAAGTAATTTTCTTGGCAGAATTCGAACTTTTTACAACCGCTGTAATCATGGAGTATTAGATCTGCGTCGTAGTTGTCATCCAAACACTCTTATAAGGTCAATGACATTTTTATTACTAGAAGAAACCTATTAAATCTATAAAGAACAGTTCAATAATATGCATAAACATTTTCCGCAGGAGTTATCACGAAGTCTTAGCTTTCTGCAAATAATCTCGTGTCTAAGAACCGCAGAGCAAACCGCACATATCAACGGGAGCGACGTAGCTGCAGGGAAAGGAGACCAACAACATCGCTGGCGTTCCTGACATCGGTCGGTATCGTCACTCCCGATCTTAGGCTATAGATTCCATTAAATTTGTATACGGGAACTGCAGGCGAGCTCCATATAAGATGACAAGGAATGAAGTTCCTCAAATCATGTACCGTGTAAGAATAAATTTACTATTTCCCATTTCCAACATTTTAAAAGAACTGTATGCAGAAAGTCGAATATTCCGATATAGGCTACAGGCAGATAGCTGGTATGTCAGAAACGCTCTTATTCGGTCTCAAATATTCTTAAAACTACTATTTTCGTCAGAATGTCGATATCGATTTCTTGCAGCATCAGAATCTTCTTATACATCGCATAGCCAACTAAAAAGAGAAACATTTCACTGATACACTCAATCTAATATGAATAGCCTATATTGGGTGAACCGTAAGTAAGGTCATTAATTCTAGTGGATGATTCCTTTAGTAAAGAGCAACAAAAAAGTGAAATATCATTTTGCTGTGTTTTGAATAGTTTTCCAGAAAAATGAGCATTTTAAAATACGTGAATTACGAGATCGTGCAACGCTGCGTAAACAACAGGGAGTGCACGTCTCTGTTACTCTGAGCAACCCCTTCACCTGGCTTGTTATGTACAGGAAAGTAGAAGGCCATTGCCACATACATTGTTTTTAAACTCGTAAGAAAAAATACAGATGACATACTGTTTAATTTTTGTGTTATACTGTGTTAGAGAACGGAGAATGAACACTGCTCATTTCAGGTTAAATAAAATCTTGAAAAATTTAAAATAAACTCTACAACCTAATTTTAATGAAATATTCAGAAAACACAGTAAAAAAGATAGTTTATTTCAAAATAAATTTAAAAGATTAAGAAATATTTATACACTCCCATTTGAATTGAATATTCTAAAGAACTAAACAATAATGATGCTTAGTTCGAGTCATAAAAACAAGATTTCAAAACTCTACAGGCAAAAATAAAAATACGGTGTGCTATTTTGCGTCAAACGAACAAAATTAAAAATAATATTTTAAAACTTTTTTTATTTAATTTTAATTAAATTATCGGTGAACACAGGCAATAAGAAAAGCTTACTTTTATGTTACACAAATCAACTTGATTATTAAAAAAAAAAAACTCCATTTGTCGTACTGATGACATGTGTCAAAGGAAGAATAATTTTATTGTTTGTATCTACATCTGATATCTGATGTTCAATATGTACCTAATCAGCTATGTATGCAATGGATGGGTACTGAAACTGGCCACCGTACCCCATTATCTTCCGGCCTAGTTGCTTCATGAGTGATGCCTTATTGATATCACTTATGAGGTTCAGACCTTTCTTCGGACAGTTGACTAAACAATAATACGATACGATACGATACGATACGATACGATAAGATACGATACGATGCGATGCGATGTGATGTGATATATGATATGACATGATATGATATTCTATGATGTGATATGATATGATATGATATGATATGATATGATATGATATGATATGATATGATATGATATGATATGATATGATATGATATGATATGATATGATATGATATGATATGATATATACGATACTATACGATACGATACGATGTGATGTGATATGATATAATAGATGATGTTAAATTACGTTATAATTATAGTCTATTACATATATTATACGAGTATATGATTTTGTTTTATTAAATTCCTGTGAAGTATTATTTTTTTTTCAAAACTGACTTTTTTTATCTGCCATCAAAACTAAATCTAACAAAACATCAAAACAGAATTTCTCTATTTAGTAAATTTCCTTCCTTTATGCTACAAGAACTATCAGATTCAATTTGCAAATAATTTTGCGTCGCTAGATTCGCATTTGGGGCCAATGTACTGCGGCAGATAACAGTGTACTCAGGGATAAATTCCCTTCCTTCATCTTTTTCATACACTGTTAGGTTACGTCCTCTTTTCGGCTTTCCGCCTCATAAAAAGCTCTATGTTCCGTCCGAAGGATGAAGATATCAGGTTGACAGAAGTGCCAGCACTTGAAGCACACATAGCTATTTCATCAGTCCCTCGAGATGCCTTGAAAGAACACAAGATCGAGTGTTCCGTTTTAGATGATTCTCTATTCAAAATTCCCTTCGTAATAGTACAGTAGTCTACTGTCATTGTCAATGATCCAAAATAAAATAAGGCCTGCACTTAACGAAGGTGTTGTTATGATCAAAGCTCGGAACTTGGGGACTTGTGTCTTTGCACGTGACTAAGCGACCGGACTTCAATGTCAACAAACTCCCGCTTCCAGCACGGAGGTACTGTCAGGTCTGCTACAAAAGTGGTTTCTGGCTGCAACAACATATTGATAATATTATGGTAGGTTGAAACACGTAATTTCATAGCATATATATAGTAAAAATAAACATGAGAAATATATCAAATTTACTGTTCTGCTGTGTACATTTTATTACAGTGTATGACTATCTACATTCGAAGATTTTTCGGTAGCAGACTTAAAATACTGAATGTTTTCACTGTTACTGTTTTCTGTTTGATTTTCAGCAGTTGCTAGCTGATCTCGTATCTGAGAAAGATGAGTATATACTAAATTTTTCTCGAAAATAGTTTTCAATTAGTGTGTCACTACTAGGGCAAGCCCCTCTACGTTTCGATCCATGGCTATGGACAGATTTTTCTCCAATTTGAGGGACTACAATGCCTTTCAATGAATTTCGTTTCCAGCCTCTAGTTTGTGTGTGGCACAACTTACAAAATATAAACTCTCCATTCGAAAAAAAATAATGTATCTCCTCCGAATTCTCCACGAAATTCTGTATCTTAAATTTAAAACAAAATGTATTTTCAAACTTCTGTAATACCCATTCGAAACAACACGTATTTTCTATTTCCTCAAACAGACCGTTTACCTTTAATTCTCTGAATGTCATTGGGTTCGACATAACAGTTTCTTCGTCCGTCTTCCTGTCATTAGTTGTGGCCACTTTCTTAGTACACACGACTGTCCCCGAGCACTTGCAGCGTGAGCTTTGTGTACGTTGTACCTGTAACCTTACTCATGCACACGACGACAAGTCCCCAAGTTCCGAGCTTTGGTTATGATTTCCTATTGAACCAGTAGTTGAATAAACCTGCTTTCCTTTTAGCTTAAACGGTCCAGTAGGTGAAAATATTTTTATATTCCCTCAGTTCCTATCCCATCTACTTCCATACGCAAACAGTCTACTTCTATTATCTATTTTACATGTAAGTTATTTTTATTAGAGATGGGTCGATACCATAATTTTCCAACACCCCCTGACATAGCTGTTTTAGAGCTTCGATACTAGATAATACAACTTTAAAAATGAGTGTACCTGTTTGCAGAGTTACTGTACAATAGAATCCCGATTATCCGTCACCTTATTAACCGATTGGTGGATTAACTGTCTGTCTTTCTCTCGCTTTTTTTTCTGCTGCAGAAGTATATGAAGTACTGTGCATTGTATTAGCACGTTATTTTTTTTTCTAGAGAGTGTTATTAGAAGCCTTTTTCCATACACAGTATGGTCTACTGTTCGAATTGTCGTACTGTATAACTTCTATATGAAATGTTTCCTACGGGTATCAAAAGGAATCTCATTGTGCTAAGAACCGAAAAAAAAAAGTGTAAATGTTTGAGTGGTTTGGGGAAAGATATTTGAGTGTATAAATAACAACACGAGACCTCCACTACTCATATCTTTCCACAGACAGCCATTACAAGGAGTTTCCTTGCCTCTTAAAAACCTGTCGTTGACAACCAGACTTAAATTAGTGAACTTCTGATCCACTATCTATAATGTTAAACACAACACCACGAAGGGAATTACTGAAGTGTAAATATTATTCACTAAATTTACGGAAATCTTTTATGGTACGGATTATCCGATTTTTCGATTAACCGTTCAGCCCAACACGGATAATAGAGGTTCTGCTGTATTACAATTTTCTCCATCTCTTCGGTCAATGCCGTATCCTGAGTAACAAAGGTATTTTAACAAGAGCGGGTACAGTTTGCGCTGCTCAGTCGTCTACGCCTAGTAACACTTCACTAAAAGTGTTACGTCTTAATTTAAGGAGAAGGTAAGGAATACCGGATCCTATCAATTTTAGTTTAAAATCTGAAATTAATTCATACTTGCTCTATCTGACCGGAATCATTCTAGGCGGAAGGTGGACTACTGGACGTACTACATATTTATAATATACCTATGTCGTTTTCCTAGGAATTTTTCTTACGGTACTGCAAGACTAGGGCTATTTTTAAAATGTTGGTTTACCAGGGCTAAGACCTATTCTACAAACTACTGTTTTTAAACATTTTTGTAATGTGGAAAAGACAACAAACTTGTATATAACGAGGACTATAATGCTTTTCACGCGACTTAATTCATACGTCTCATTTTCTTCGTGACTACAATATTTTTCCTCGGCGCAAGTAAATATTTAACTTGCCATAAATAACAGCGACTGAGTCTGAACATTACAGCTAGGGAAAGCTGCATATCTGAAGTCTGACTAGTGTAATATCTAGCTAGTCGGCGATGTATGCAATGGAGGGGGAAAGGAACTGGCCACCCTACCCCATTATGTCCTGGCATATTGCCTCATAAATGGTGGCTTCTTGGTATCACTTGTGAGGTTCAAACCTGTCTTCGGACAGTTGAGTAAAACCTTAGTTTTTCTGAACCGACGCATGCGAGTTGCAAGGTGCGAGGCCCGTCTCGCACAAATCCGGACTATACGAGAGATATTGAGTGGCTTCTATAACTGCGAGGTAAGCAGACCTCGCACCTCGCAGTTATACAGGGACATAATTTTATTTTTACTTCAATTTTTATTGTACCTGAGTTTTTTTAATGTACTTCACTCCCACCCCTTCCACTAAGGAAGTTCCAACTCCACACAGAACCAAGACCGCAGATAGTAAGCAGTACTGAGTTACTGAGTATAGTACGTTCCAGAAATATGTTCGCGTTTTCCAGTGACGAAAGAGCTTTCAATATTGAATCATATTTTCGCACAGGTACTGTCCGTTTGCCTACGTCGCATCCCGATTTCCCCCACCTGCTTCTGCTCGCCTCTCTGTAAAAGCTGGGCTGTCTTAGCTCTTTTCTGAAAACATTAATTTCTGTTAGGAATTGGACGTTTACGTAATATTATACAGCTGTTTAATTTAACTTAAATAAAAGGGCCTCGTTAAGTAATTAACTGTCACGTGAGTTCCTCCCTTTCTACAATCCTGCGGCAAAACCACTTGGACGGACAGTAGATAGCATGTCTGAGTAATTTTATATTTTCGGGTCGGGCAGAAGTGAAGATTGAATTCACAATACGTAGAGTAGGTACAGAATTATTTCAACATGAGTTACTAGTACGAAGGACGAAACTGGCAATTGGAATTAGATGCAATAGTCTATAGTGCGATAATATGCACAAAAGAACTGAAGCCTGTATCGAAATGAACGGCCACCATTTTCAAAATTGTGTTTAAATATTCATATTATGATTATTTTTCAATTTAACTTCTTTCGCTATATTGTACGCTAATGTGCTGTAGACAGTATAATATACACTGCATAATGAATACGTTCGCATGGATAACTCACTTCGTGAGTAAAATCACTTATTCTTAATACAGTACTGTACTTTGATTAAAGAAAAACCTAATGAAAATTATCAAACTCAAAATCGCGATATTTCCTAGTTTACGTAAATGGATGAACTACTTTTCTTCCTTCCTATACCTAGTAGAGTGATTTGTGCTTTACGCCAGTATCATCGAACTCCAGTCTTGGAGGGGGGAGCAAGCGGTGTTTCCGGTTCTCTAAAGGTATGGACAGGTTAATATTAAAAATGTTAGTAAAAATAAAATGATGTCCCTGTAGAAACCAATATCTTTCGTGTTGTCCGGATTTGTGTGGGGCGGGCCTCGCACGTCGCAACTCGCATGCGTCGGTTCAGAAAAACCAAGGCCTAAACAACAATGCTGCATAAGCGTGAATGGTTCGTGTGTTCTGGGTGACTAGAAAGACTCGACTTCCGTGAAATAAGTCGCATGAAAAAGAGTAGAGAGATTTATAGGGTAAACATTGGTAATTTTGTGGCAGTGGTTATTTCGTGATACTTTTTCTTTGCTCTTTTGTGAACTAACCAATGGTGTTACGAGATCCAAATTTCCGCCAAGGGATTGCATATGTTGTCCAGTTTCCAGAAACATACAGCTAAGCTTTGTGTGACTATTGTAGTTGCTTCAGTGAGCTTTTATGTTTGGAGAGAGCAAGTTTGCGTCGACTTCTCAGGCATACAAATTTTGTGGATGTTTGTATTTACATTACAGGCTTATTACTGAAGGTAAGCATATGATATTTGGTACAAAGATTTATTGTATCTTCATGAAATTTTAGGAAATGTTTTCGGAATTTTAGATACATCTGTAGTCGTCATATAGGCTTAGATTTACTGATAGAAATCTTAGCTGTTTGAGGCGAAATTTTGTTGAGTATTAAGCGCTACATTTTATACTATTTTAAAAACTGTATTACAATACGAATTTTAGAAATCTGAAGACAAGATGTGATAACAAAAAAGAAAACGGAGACGTAATGGGTTCAGTGTAGCTTCTGTTTGATTTGTTATCATGCTAAGTGTCAATGATAAGTGCTAGATGATTGACTTGCAAGAATTGTGACAGAAGATGGAACATGGCTCCACCATTTTGGACCGGAGACAGAGGCAGACAATGGAGTGGCATCATGGAAATTCACCAAAGAAATAGAAATTCAAAAGTACACCTTCGGCAGGAAACGTTATGGCTACTGTGTTTTTCAATTCAGAAGGACTCTTACTTGTGGACATCATGCCACAAGGAACCACCATTAATTCTGACGGGTATGTTGCAACTCTCAAGAAACTTCAAGTTCGACTGAGTCGTGTTCGACGACAACGAGAGAAGCAGGATGTTCTGCTATTGCACGACAAGGCACAGCCATATGTCAGTCACAAGACCACAGACCAGATCAGAAAATTCGGATAGACAACACTGAAACATCCCCCTTACAGTCCTGAACTGGCACCGTGCGATTACCATCTCTTTGGTAAACTGAACGAGGTTAGAAGATGACTCCCTTGTGCATGCTGCTAAAGAGTGGCTCAGACGTGTTGGTCCAGACTTTTACCGTGCTGGTCTACAGGCCCTCGTTCCTAGGTTACGTAAGGCAGTTAAAAGGGACAGGGATTATGTGGAAAAGTGACATTTTGTTCCTTAAGGATGCATCTACATTCTGTGAAAATAGCAAAGCTGTAGGATAAAAATATAATTTTTAAACAAACGTTATGCATTACTTTTGGAGTTACCCTAGTAATATAGGCTATAGTAAAGTCCGTAATAAAAGTGTTCACCCTTTCAGGGCAAAGAAGATCCCTTTTCAATTTCAATTTTTGCTTTGATTTCATTCTTATTATGTGTTGATATGCATTTCTATGTTTTCTTGCTATGAATATTAGACGGAATTACTATGTTTGAAGTCTTGTAACAATAAATGCGAATTTCATTTGACTTTAATGAATTTTTCCACAATTCTTCTACCTCTCACGAAATTATCAATGCAATATCACGAAATTACCAAGGTTATCACGAAATAGCCAACCTTTCAGCTTAAGTTGTAAAAGTGGTTTTTGGCACATATTCAAGGACGTATCCAATCATTTATGTCTCCAGATTTGTACAGCAAGTTATCGTCTTTTAGATGAAAAAAATCGGAATAAGGATATATTTACACATTTGCATTTTAAATTAGTTTTCATGAAATTATCACGAAATTACCAATGTTTACCCTATAGGCCTACCATATAATCTCATAAACTACGATATACTGTAATAGTAGAAGTCTAATCCATGGCTGAAGTGGAAAGAAAGAAAGAAAGAAAGAAAGAAAGAAAGAAAGAAAGAAAGAAAGAAAGAAAGACAGAAAGAGAAAGAAAGAAAGAAAGAAAGAAAGAAAGAAAGAAAGAAAGAAAGAAAGAAAGAATGAAAGAAAGGTAAGAACGTAACATGCATAGTATACATCCAAGTACAAACCGTTTCCCTTAATGAGTAAATTCATGACGAAAGAATTCGATGCCATCTGAGGATCCATATGAACATCCAGGCACCACTTACCTGTAATAAAGAAAAAAATTATCTTAGCATACTGCAGACGACTATGACAAATTATTGAATCTAACATCGAAAAATATAACAGAGAACATCTATACAGAGTGTTAACTAACATGAGGAAAACCTTCGGGGACCTAAAAACAAGCAAAAAAGTTCATGTAAATACGGTAATCAATTTCGCTTTATTTTTAATTACGGATACTTTTCAGTTCATGCATATTACTTACTGCACTTAGTAAACTGTCCTTGTAAATTTTATGTTATATTATTGGCTAAGACCACTCCATACACGAGCCTGGCTCTTACGATAGTGGCTAGAAACATTTTTATTTTATAATTTTAATTTGTACTCGCTAGCTAGCTAGTTCAATAAATAAAATAAATAAATGTTTTCTTATTATATATTTATTTACAAAGCTCATGCATAAACGTACAGACAATGCTGAAAATTGCCACCGTTAGTTCTAATACAGGCCACATCATGGACTGTCTTATTCTCTCCCATATTCCAAGTGTTTGTTGTATCTTCTAACATCTTCTTCCAACATGCTAGCGAAGAATTTCAAGTTCTCAATATGTAATAAACACACGATTTCTTCCAAATGTCCCACCTTAAGTAAATCTTCAATGAACTGAAGTCAGGGGAACGAGCAGGTCAGCATGTTGGTCTCCACGACCTATCCATTGACTAGAATATCGCTGACTTACAATCGTTGTAGCAGCAAGTGGTGTCCCGTCATGCATCTCCAAAGTTCCACTCTCCCTTGTTCTCAGTTGCTAGGTGACAATAACGAGTATATATAATTTTTGCAAGGTCTGCTGATTTAATAACATGACCTACTAATGTAAGAATATCACATGAAAAAAAAACTCTAATTAAAAAGAAAACCGAAATTGACTACCTATATAATTTATTATTCACATACACTTCTTTGCTTCTTTTAGATCCGCTATCAATTCCCCAAAGGTATCCCACATATTAATTAACAGCCTATATTTTAATACTGTTTTGATGAACAGTGCACAGCTTCTGAAAACATAACATTGTAAAATGAAATTTGTTTTTCTTAACATAAAACAAATATGAGTATCTTTTCCATGTAATTCAAATACGCGAATCAAAATAATGAAGACAAGTTAACCTCAAAATCAGAGCAAAATAATAATGTAAGTAGATAACAAAAATAATTGTCCTTGAGGGTAAAAGTAGGAGAAAAGAGACATATTTCAACACACAGTTCAGCATCCAAGATAAGAAAACATACCGTGTAATAACTGAAGCGAGGATATTCTGCAATAATTACTTTATGCAGAAAAATGTTTTTTAATAAAACAAAGTAAGACAAATATTTGAAAGTTTTTGTCATCTCTTCTCCATGCGCACGGCTGATGTACTATGGGAAGGATAAATGCCTCAAGCGTTTCTTTAATAAACATTACAATACACCCACTGTATTTCATTAGAAATGTTTTATTTGCAGTGTCTCCTTCATACCCATAATATCAAAGTATGTTATGTGACAATAAAATTTAAAAATTAATTGTTCATACGTGGTGTCTGTATGTATGTATGTATGTATGTATGTATGTATGTATGTATGTATGTATGTATGTATGTATGTATGTATGTATGTATGTATGTATGTATGTATGTCCGGCTTCTAAGCCTCAGATAAGCTAATTTGTGCATGTATGGGGGAGGCTTAAGCTGACATCACAAGAAAACGATTCTAAAAGAGTTATGTCTAAAAAACATAACTATGGCACAAAATAAAACAATCGCATTCTATAACTTAAAATAAAATGTTCTACAGCAAGTACTAGGATCATTCAGGGATTCCTCGAACAGACCAAGTCTGCTCCTCCTATGCTTCTTGTCTTGTATACCTGCAACACCTATCAATTTTCTGAAAATACTAGGTGAAGCAAAATGTATACTATATTGACATAATGTAACTCTGCCTAGCAGTACGTAGCAGTGTGGCTTTGGAATTGTTTCTCTATTCTAGGACGTCCGCCAGTTCATTTGTAATGAATCAGTGTCCCAAACAGATACGCATTTAGGGCGTGTAGGCGTTCAATAGTTTAAAGAATGCTATCGCCATTCAACGTTTGTTACACCAAGCATACACTCGAAATCAAAGCATTCCTGAGAGGACAATTGTGTGATAGGTTCAATGTTGAAGCGGACATGGAACAATGAAGAACCAGAAATCGTCAGATAGGCCAAAACTGCCCGAATGCCTGAGGATGTCGATCGTGTTCGGGCAGGCATGCAGCGAAGTCCAAAGAGCTCAGCTCGTCGACATTCGCAGACACTGGAAATCTCCCGGCGATCACTTCACATGTTCAAAGCATATTTGAAATTTCATCCTTATAAGCTGCAAGTTGTGCAGACGTTACAACCAAACAACCACCAGATGAGAATGGCATTTTGTGCTTAGAAAAATGATTACTGACAACGATATGCTGCCAAATCTGCTTGTGTCAGACAAAGCACATTTCCATTTAACCGGATCTGTCAACAAGAAAAACGTCCTGTGTTTGCCAGACACCAACCCCCAGTTGCTTCATGAAACTCCAATGCACAGCCCTAATCACTGTGAGGTGCGGTGTAGTAAGATTTGGATACAAAATACACCCAATAATACTCCAATACACATTGGAACTTGAAAACAATAACTCCATAAATTGCCTAGACATCACCATAACAAAAGTTAACAACAAACACACCTTCAAAATATACAGAAAACCAACCACCACCACCACTCACATACACAACACATCTAATCACCCCACACAACACAAACATGCTGCATTCAGGACAATGGTACACAGATTACTCAACATACCCATAAGCCAACAACACTACAATGAAGAAGTAAACACAATCAAATACATAGCACAAGAAAAGGTTACAACCCAAACATAATAGACAACATCATAAGGAAGACAAAACAAAAACTCAACAAACACAAAAACACATAAAACACAACACAAACACAAGAACACAAGAAATACATCACACTAACATACGAAAACAAAAACACACACAAGATCGCATCCTCATTCAGAAAACAGAAATACAACATAACATACAGAACAGAAAACACACTACGAAGACATCTCAACACACAAACAACACAAACAAATAAATACAACCACACAGGCGTATACAAACTCACATGCAATAGTTGCAACAGTTTCTACATTGGACAGACAGGCAGATCATTCCAAACTCGATACAAAGAACACATTAAAGCAATAACCAGAGGGCACAATACATCTACATATGCCGAACACATAACTAATGCTAACCACACATACAATAACATAAATACAGACATGGAAATCTTACACTTACAACCCAAAAACCAAAAACTCAACACACTAGAACAATATGAAATATACAGACACGCTAAAACACACCATAATCAAATTCTCAACACACAGAGCAATTTCAGAACACACACTATTTGACACAACTCTTCATCACACGAACGCACCCACACAACAGGCAGCGAAGTTGAGATAGCGCCGAGATCTAGTAGGCTCTGAGATGGTGTCAAATAGCACCGAAACGGCTGTAAGCCACACATGCTTACATAATTAACACGAGTAAGATCGCCATTTAATGAATTATTTAAGATTTGGAATTATTAATCCGTACTTTATCGAAGAACCGCAGAGCCATACTATTACAGCTAACGCAGAACTTTTTCTCCACATGATCAACATCTACCAAGTACTCGAATAAAGAAGAACAGACATCACGAAATTACATGGTTTTCCAGCAAGATGGAGCCACTGCTTACATTGTCAGAATCAGCAGAGAAGATTGCGACAGCTTTTTCCACGCTGACTCTTTTCGCGTCTTGGAGAGTCCAGTGACCCTTCAGAACTCCTGACCTATCAACTCCAGATTTCTTTCTTTGGGGTTATCTCAAAGAGAGGGTCTTTCCACTCGGCAAACAATTCGGGAATTGCAGTCTGCCGTCTGTGCTGAAATTGCAGCCAATCCGCTGAACATGCTGAACGCGTGATGGATAGCTTTCAGAGTCGAAGTCGCTGTGAAGTGAAGGAAGGGGAGCATTTACCGGATGTCACTCCTTAAGAAACAAGAATGCGCTGGCATAAACGTTAAGTGCACTGTCTACACATTGTTTCCAAATAAATCACATTTCTCGGTATACAGATATTGTTTCATAATACGAGTAATTCTTTATTCTTTTTGTACCATACATTTTGCAATATTCGGCGAGTAAGAACTTTGACACATCGAAAATTCTCTGCAAATCGTATTTTCACTTATCGGGCAGTTGGTAAGTACATGCGCAACAAACTTTCGCTGCTGTGTAGTGAACTCAGAAACCCAATCCAGTCATACGATCACCATAAAAATTTCTTCCTTGTACTAATTGTTATCCCCCCACCGGAAGAAACTTAATTTTTTTCCGTAGTGATTCGGTAAGTCGAATTTTGTTGTCTTATGTTTGTCCTGTGGTATCGTATTGTTATCTTAGTCTTAATCTTATTCTGCGTGAAGTACGTAAGGGAAACTCATGAGTCATGACAGATGTGGAAGTACGTACCGCTTGCAGGTAAGGATATAAAACAGGCACATGTCGGTCTACTGCCAATGCAGACTTAGGACGAAATATTAACGTCTGAGTTAACAATAAGAACATTTTTATGTCTCAATAAAACATGATTGAAACCACTATAAAAAAAAAACTTATCTGATTTCATTACAAGTGCATACACAACGTCCTACATTTCAGCTGAATTTTCGAAGGTAAGAAAGTCTCCTATTAATGTGGAATCTTGAAATGAAGTGACAACTACTGACCCTGCAAATTCTACCGTTTAACGAAGTAATTTTTTTACGAACACGAGCAGATGTCACGGAACTTTTCTGAAAGCCTGACATACAGCATGATCAGCTTTTCTTGCGCTTCCTCGCCTACGCAAAAGAGAGCCAAATCTCTGAATGACCCACTTCTATCTTATTGTCTACATATCTCGCTCATTATTCACACTTTCTTGGTATATTCTGTCAGACTTACATTCTTTATATCACAAGTAGGAAACAATTTGCACACAGTAAAATGGACGGTTATAGGTAAGAGAGTAAGACAAAAATCGAAACGTTGTCATGATTAAAGTTTTGTTTGGACAACATAACCATGCCTAGTTTAATAAAATACACAAAAATATTCTTTTTTCTCAGTCTTCAAGCCCACACTGCACCTTAGCATAGAGCTAATGATTATTAGAGCAGAAAAATTCGTTCCGGCGCCGGGGATCAAATCCGGATCCTTGGTTTTACGTACCAAGCGCTCTAACCACTGAGCTACGTCGAATTTCAATCCACAGCACCGGATCGAATCCCTCTCCTCTAGTGTTTTTTCCCTTTGTGGCCCTACTCCATGTTCGATATATATGTTGACATACAATAACAATACTTACTTACTTACTGGCGTTTAAGGAACTCGGAGGTTCATTGCCGCCCTCACATAAGCCCGCCATCGGTCCTTATCCTGAGCAAGATTAATCCAGTCTCTACAATCATATTCCACCTCCCTTAAATCCATTTTAATATTATCTTCCGATCTACGTCTCGGCCTCCCCAAAGGTCTTTTCCCTCCGGCCTCCCAACTAACACTCAATATGCATTTCTGGATTCGCCCATACGTGCTACATGCCCTGCCCATCTCAAACGTCTGGATTTAATGTTCCTAAAATTATGTCAGGTGAAGAATTCAATGCAATCAAGTTCAGTGGAAGGAACATATATCCCGGATGCTGGATGAAAGATTAGTAAAACAGATTCTGCAATATCGCCCAACAGGGGTGCGTGATATCGGCAGACCTAGGCGTCGTTGGGAAGACAACTTCTGAGACGAAACAGGCCAAATGGCCTATCTTGTTGTTGATGATGATGATGAAGAATTCAATGCGTGCAGTTCTGTGTTGTGTAACTTTCTCCATTCTCCTGTAACTTCATCCCTCTTAGCCCTAAATATTTTCCTGAGAACCTTATTCTCAAACACCCTTAACCTATGTTCCTCTCTCAAAGTGAAAGTCCAAGTTTCACAACCATAAAGAACAACCGGTAATATAACTGTTTCATAAATTCTAACTTTCAGATTTTTTGACAGCAGACTGGATGATAAAAGCTTCTCAACGGAATAATAACAGGCATTTCCCATATTTATTCTGTGTTTAATTTCCTCCCGAGTTTCATTTATATGTGTTACTGTTACTCCAAGATATTTGAACTTCTCCACCTCTTCGAAAGATAAATTTCCAATTTTTATATTTCCATTTCGTACAATTTTCTCGTCACGAGACATAGGCCTAATCATATACTTTGTTTTTCAGGATTTACTTCCAAACCTATCTCTTTACTTGCTTCCAGTAAAATCCAGTAAAACAATAGCTTTGTTAAATGTAGTCTATTTCACTGGTGACTGGATTTCGTATATTGGTATTAAAGATTTATTTTAAGGGCAAGGGCATTTGGCCTATTCCATCCCAACTTCCCTCAGATTATATAATATTGTATAGCTATATGAAGTAAGGAATTTCCTCTTCACAAGATCAAGATAGAACAATACCACCGCTTTTAAAGCAAAACCGGACAAACTGAAAATAAGAAAGGCAAGAGATAAATATGTACTCCCTGCCGGGAATCTAAACCATGTGCACTGGAATTATAGCTAAAAACGCTACAGATTCAGTGGTAGCGGAAGATAGTAACACACGCACATTATGCATTTCAATACTTGTCTGCGAATTGTGAGAATTCGTTTTGAAACATCTCGGTACTACAGACGACCACATCAAGTATAAATATGAATTACAGAATAATAGGAGATAAGTCAGTTTTATGTCCATTCCTAATACAAATGAAACTATATCATTACTCTCTACAAGCTTGTAAAACTGTAGCGATCCTAATCCCTTCGTGGTAAGCGATATAAATGTTCTTCGAAAATGTTACAACAATTTTAAGAGTTCTGACTTTATGTGAAATTATTGGTTATTGACGCTGTGTTTTAGAGGTTTATAACTTTTTACGATTACATCTTTGAGAAGTAAAACGTGTCACAGATATTGCAACATTTAGTTTCTAGGGGAAATAAAGAGTTTCATGTTTCTACAAGTCGTATGAAATTGCTAACAACTATGGGCTACATGTCATGACACATAATACTGTTTGAGAATACAAAAATATACCAGTTCGTATGAGGTAATCCTTTGAAGAAAGATATTGACTCTTTAAGGGATAAATTCAGACCATACGCTCTAAATACTCGTTCCACAAATATCATGGGAAATAATCTGAGTTGAATGAAAGCAATCACGTACTCTGTATATACCAAAGAAATTATAGAAAACAATTCTCAGTTGCAACGAAGAAAATCCTATAATATGCTTAAGAAACCCAAGTTAAAAATCAACAACCATTATCCAGAATATGAAAAATGTCCTGTTACTCGACCGTCAGAATCAGTCTGCTAAGGGCCTGTAATCGGTTCGTTCACCATTAAATTCTGTAAGATTAGTCATGTCCACAGCTGTGGAGTAACTGTTAGCTTTCCTGACTGTGAAACGAGCGGTTCCGGATTCAAATCCTGGTTGGGACAAGTTACCTGGTTTCTTCCGAGGTTTTCCTTCAATCACTTAAAGTAGAATTGCTGGGTAACTTTCGGCGTTGGACCTTGGACTCATTTCGCTTTCATTAGCATCATTCCATTAATCATTTTAGATAGTTACAGATTGACCAGGAGGACATGGAGGACGTGGTTCCAGGATCCAGCCACAGATGGCATCTGTGTGCGGGAACTGCAGACATCCCAGAGAAGCTGTAGGGGGTTCAATTAGCGGACTGCAGCAGACAGGGCAGTGTAGCTTCCTCGGGTAGATGGCGCCTTGATGAGTCGTGGAATCGACGACGGCGTGTCCCTCTGGTTAAGGATGCAGCAGATTCATGCATGTGAATTGCGAACAGATGTCATAGATCTAAAGATACTGCAGAGGAACATCACAGGGAAGTGGAGGACAGTTCCTGTTCACGCGGACTGCGTCATACCTGGATGCTGTGGCTGAATTGATAAAATAGTACCAGACAGTGAATCATGTGCTTGATGAGCGATCCTAAGGATTTCAAAATCATCCCAATAAAAAGCCTAAGGCTGCAGTGCTTGCCTGCGGGCCCTCCTTCGAAGAAAAAAAAATATGTCATCATGAAAATATAGTTATGTCACGTTATCTTACTAGTCCTAACAGTTCGATCATATCAAACAAAGGACTGCAAGATAGACACAACTTTCGGAAGGGCCTATACAGAGTGGAAAGGAACCTACTACATTAATTCATAGAGGTAACAGATCAAGTCAATGGGAACAAGTTTTGTCAAGTAAGTTTTTTGATACGTTCAATAGTTTTAAGAATATGAAATTTAACGTGTTGCAACGCTGCAAAGAGTAATTGAGATCATTGGTTCGCAGTGGGACTTCGGCTTAAACCGTATAAATGATGATGATGATATGATAACACCTTGATCATCATGGCTTAGGCCTTGTTCCGTCTTCATATAACTCCTTGGTTCATCTCTTCCTCGGCCTCTTGGACTATAATGTTATTTAATTCTCAAAGATTCGTTCCTGCAATTTCCGTAATAATTATTACTCTCCTCTCCCGGGATCGAACCCGGGTCCTTGGTTCTACGTACCAAGCGCTCTAACCACTGAGCTACGCCGATTCAATCCACAGCACCGGATCGGCGTAACTTAGTGGTTAGAGCGCTTGGTACGTAGAACCAAGGACCCGGGTTCGATCCCCGGCGCCAGAGCAAATTTTTCTCCTAAAATTATTAAGTGTCAATATTACAGATAAATTCTGTAGAAGAAATTAATATATCTATAATATTTATCTTCATACTGCTCACAGCTGTCATTTATACTGACAATGAAGGTTATTAATTGGATCATAAATAATTATCACTAGTATAAACTAAATAAAAGTATTTTAGCGTGACTTAAAAGAAACTCATCGAGACTAGCGAACAGTTATTATGAAACCCCGAAGGACTCCACGCTTCTACAGCTCTATATATAGACATAATTTTCGTGTACGGTGTGCGTTTGGTCCTTTTGACTTCTCGTCGTGCAAACACTTCACACTTTGCACGAGTAAGAAGCTTCCCTGTGGTATTGTATCACGTAGACTACAAGACAACGCGAGAGATACTTGGGTTTGAACAGGTTATCGTGTTTCCTCCTCAACTGCACCGTCTATACAGGTGAAGGAGCTCCCGGCATTCGAGAAGGAAAACGACGTCATACTTCTGCAAACACTAACAGTGCAGGAATCCCAACGACGCTAGGGCAAGAAGCTTCCTTAGATAGTTTCATAATGTCCCGTAAGTACCCTAGCAGCGAATGAACGTAACATTCAATACAGAATGAAGTAATTCAGACCAGCATTCATTACACACATTCATTTACAGACTGACAGAGGAGGCGACAGATGCTAAATAAATCACATAAACTTTAATTTAAAAGGAAATGTTCACGAAATAAAAATTAATTGATCTGGATTAAAATATTCAGTAAATATTGTGTGCTGACAATATCGTAGGTGTGTGATATTAAAGCGGACTCAGTGTCAAAACAAGATGCTGAAGCTCAGGAAAAAATGCAAATGTTTTTCCATAATTTTGTAACTACACGTAGCAGCCACCGGCGTAGCTCAGGCGGTAGCGCATTTGCCTGCTGATCAGGAGTTGCGCTCGGATATGGATTCGATTCCCGCTTCAGCTGATTACACGATTGGGATTTTCCCAACTGTAAGGCGAATGTCAGGTAATCTATGGTGGAACCTAGGTCTCATCTCGCCAAATACCATCTCGCTATCACCAGTGCCATTGACGCTAAATAACCCAATAGTTGGCAAAGCGTCGTTAAATAACCAAGTAAAAAAACTAGACGTAGCATAGGATTCTCATACGTCCGGTAAAATAAGAAAACATCCAATTTTTCGCTAAAATATCCCGTTGTTCCGAAATATTTTTTTTCGAGACATGCTTTTATTCCGCATTTAAGAATTACTGACCGAAAAAACGAAGCTGAAATTATCAACTACTGCTTTATTATAAATATCAGTCTCATTACTGTTGATGACATTGAAATTCACTACATTGGCAACATTGGAGGTAACACTGAATTAATACAATCAACATTGGAGGTAACACTGAATGAATACAATGTTATGAAAAGAGTTCATACTATGAACAAACTGCTACCAAATCAAAAAATGTTGAATCTCACTTATTTGTTGTTGTTGTTTAGTCAACTGTCCGAAGACAGGTCAGACCCTCACAAGTGATACCAAAAAGACATCACTCATGAGGCAACTAGACAAGGAGATAATGGGGCACGATGGCCAGTTAGTTTCCCCCCCCCCATTGCATATATCCCCGACTAGCTACATATTATATGTGTGTACAGTATGTATATATTTATTCACACTGCAATGGGTATATCCGTGGCAGTGGTAACTAATTATACTCAATAATGACAATAATAAACTCATTAATTAAAAATACAATTAATAATAATACTAATAATTAATACTAACAATAATTTATAATAATAATAATAATAATAATAATAATAACAGGGAACATCCTAAATTAAATGAAGCACGATCACTTAAAATAACATTTAAAGTAAATCTAATTTGTATCTTAAACCTAAGTTCGAACTAAAACCCACGAGTATGATATGTTCATATCTGCACAAGTACCTTTCAACACTACACACATTTCGCTGTCAACTCACTCACTGCACTGGAACTACGACACATTTCACTGATTCTATCCTGATTTCACTAACACTTAAAAAACATTTCACTGTTCAAATACTTTGCACTGCCACTATAAACTATAAAGCTTCACTGACAGGAACACGTTTCATTTACACAACACACTTCACTGACACAACATAATTCTTCACTGATACAACACTTCAATAACAAAATATCATTTACACCTTTTAAATACTGTGCATAATTATCGTCTATTAGTGAAGTCCTTAAGCCTATTTTTAAATACATTTTTGGTTGTTGGTAAAGCCTTTAGTAAGTCTGCAGGTAAAGCATTCCAGTCCCTGATAGTACGATTGAGAAAAGAAAACTGTCTTCTTTCCCTCAATTTATATGAGTGGTCGTTCCTTGAAGAGTAATTTGGCGGCTGCACTAATCACATTCAGACGCACACAAAAAAATTGTTCTTCCTCTGACACATATCGTCAAGTAAGATGTACTGCCAGATAATAGATGTACATATCAGCCAGAACTGTGACTATATAATATTATATATTCTTTTGCAAAATGAAAACATAATAATTATGTCATCGAATTATTGTTGGTAGTATATGATATGTCTTATTCTTCCATGTTTGAGAAAGATCGTAACGAGCCTCTTAAAGGGGAAGGCATACCTGAATGTGTTCGATAATCTGCACACGTTGATAGGAAACCCATGCGGTTGTTGGTGACAGATCAGCATTTTTAAGCTCAAGTTATTTGGTGTCAAGCATGAGTTGGAAAATTGTGTCTACTTACACCAGATGAAGAGGTCTATTTGAAATTGGAAGAAACTATTGAAGCACCTTTGAAAGTGTTACATCTGCTTCACAATGAACATATGTTGAGACAAGGACAAGAGAACTAAGACATTGTTATAGAATTGTCTATTGTCGCTGTCGATCTTAGGAATGTATTATGCTACAGGGCTCTATTGATGCTACAAGAACTGCTGATATTCAAGCTTCTCCATTCTTTACTCGCTTCCCAGACTAATGCTGTTGTATATTATTGAAGTTCAGTACATTTATAATTCCTCGATATGATAAATAAATGGAGCTGAAGAACGATTAGCAAGATGACAAAACCTACGTAATTTATAGTGTTGTATTCTTTTAGGTTTCTTAAATGCAGTGACATTTAAAGGTTTCTTGTGTTTTCTTCATTGCCAACGATACCTATCTACGATTTCACAAAATATTGTCCTACATAGATATCTAGACAAGACATTTTTCCGGTAAGCAAAGCAATTTTGTAGAAGAGTTACAGCCTGTAGGTAATTTTACCTGGACAACTAAAGACTTTTTTACGAACCGGTAAATCCACGACACGGAATTTCCTTTCCGAACAAAGTCTTTCTAAAGTTTTTTTATCGCTTCTTAAAGTTTCATCTTTACTGAATTTAAACCTGCTACACTTCGGTCCGGAGCCAAGCATGGCAGAAACGAGGCAGCAGAAGTCAATTTACCTAACTCTCGTTATTCATAGTTACCCTGCAGAAGCTGCAAAATGTATTCTAGCTTACAACAAAGATTGCTAATATTTCACTTTTATTGTGATCTATATTTTCAGAGCATGTACGGAGTTATTCTTCTAAAAAAAGTATAGTACAGCAGGCAAGACCTGTCCTGTCATCTTACCAAGCGCCGTGGGTCACTAATAGTTATGTTATGTTATGTTTTATTTAACGACTCTCGCATCTGCAGAGGTTATATCAGCGTCGCCGGATGTGCCGGAATTTTGTCCCTCAGGATTTCTTTTAAATGCCAGTAAATCTACTAACATGAGCCTGTAGCATTTAAGCACACTTAAATGCCATCGACTAGGCCCGGGATCGACTCCGCAACCTTGGGCATAGAAGGCCAGCGCTATACCAACTCGCCAACCAGGTCGACCTCACTAATAATTATTGAAGGGGACAATAAGTAAGGTTTAGTCTGAATTGAAACTCCGTGTCGATAGATTCGTCTAATATTAACCAAACCGAAACAAACTTTGTTCCTGATCTCCCATTCTTTCCCCTGTCGCGAAGATTTCATACCAGGTCTCGCCTCTCTATTTGTAGGATAGGCCTATACATTTTTTATTCGATTATTTAACAACGTTCTATCAAATACGAGATTATCAGCGTCGCTAGAATTGATGACAACCAGATTCATTCATTCATTTATTATATTCCATAGATCTTACATGAGCAATGAAGCTTTAAGATGTAGAACAAGTCAAAATTTTACAATATTACAATCACAATTTTTACAAATTTTTACAATATCTTACAATTTTTACAGTTGTACAATTTAGTAATTGTCTACAATGATGAGGTGAGGTCTGAGGATTCGCCAAAAGAATACCCGGCATTTGCCTTTTGGTTGGGAAAAACCTCGGAAAAACCCAACCAGGTAATCAAATCAAAGGGTTGAAATGAAGTGATGCCGAGGACTCGTTATAGACTATCCGGCTTCAGTCCCACGGCTGGGGAAAACCTCGGAAGAAACCATTCAATGAGATCAAAGAGGGATCCAACCCAAGCCCGAACGCAGCTCCGGATCAGCAGCCCAGTGAGTCTGCCGACTGAGCTACATCGATGGCTCTACTAAAAGTATACAATACATAGCCAATCAGATTATCAAATTTACAAATGCAAACTATCATTCATCAGTTGAGCTATATGTATAATACAAAACAAGTAAGTTTATTAAATTTAAGGCATAAACAATTCAATAAGTTGTGATATACAGGAATTGATAATACATATCATGCAAACTACTTCAAATTACAAACACAAACAATTTATCAATAGAGCTGTACAGATTGCTATTCAATTTAAAGCATATACAATTCATCGGCCAAAACTATACAAACATATACAATACAAAGTAAGCAGATTAATTCAATTTACAAGCATACCTTCATTAAGCTATACAAATTTGTGCAATTAATATCAAGTAGATTAATTCAATTTATAATCATAAACAATTCATCAGTTGAGCTATGATATTTTGGTAAGATGAGACCGAAAAATCGCCATGGATTACCCAACATTCGTATTAAAGTTGGGTAAAACTCGGAAAAAAAAACAACCACGTAATCATCCTAAGCGGAATTCGAAGTTTCGGGATCAGAAAACCAGATCTTTGCCCCTGACTTTTGTTAGACTTTTTTCAAGGTTACGTTAAATCTTCAACACTTGACATTAATGGACGTACTATCAGCAAGACGCTAAATCTCCACAACAAAATAATTAAAACGGACAAAAAAAGGTCATATCAGGGGCTGAAATCAACACACGAATGCAATGTAATATCTATTACATCTTAATCGTTTTGTATACCACCGCAGATGTAACTTTCTATTTTTCCTAATTTGCCATGCGCAGCACGAAGAATTAGAGAGTGTCATATGTCGACGTGACACGTGGGTGTGTGGGCAGTCATCGTACATTGTAAGGCACCATCTGTCGCCTGAAGAGAATAGGGAAAACCACAATAAACCAAAGCAGAATAGCTTGTCTCTGGATTCGATCCACGGACATCCCTAATGCTTGAATAAGGAGCGGCTGTATGGTAGCATGGTTCTCATTGTAACGCAATGTCCGTCAGTTTCACATGTCGTGTAAAGCCAGTAACAAGGTACAGCAATGCTCAAAATGAATGCCGTCCACAGAGTGGAAACAGCTCAGTAACAGAGCATGGATTGCTCTTTGACCCATTAACAAGGTCCAGCACAATAGAACCCATTTCACACACGCAAAAACAGACGCTAATCCTAGGTACAAACAAAACGGACAGAAAAATAATGAACACGGAACTGAAAGCGATTATAGAATTGCTGTAAACTATAAGATATTCTCCGAAGTACAATTATAGGAAACAATGTTGAACGGTGGAAACTTCAGCAAAATAAACGCCAAGGCTTCACAATCATATAACTTCTTACTTCGTACTTTTTTCCACCTTGATGATCTTGTAAACGACATTTCATACAGCGTATTCCGAATCTCACCGGACCGGTGGACCACAATGACGTCACGCTGCAGCGAAATAGGAACAAAACTGCTAGAAGGATCGATGGCTGTCATGGCGACTGTTTAAGTTGTTGTCTGTGCTAGGTACGCTAGAAAAATTTTGCGAAATTTCCGTACTTCCATCTCATTCAAAGAAAAGAGAGCATAAACAATTTATTTCTTGAATCGGTAGTAGTAACTGGTCCGTTGACATGTTCGCTCATAAGCCATTAACATATTGTTTTTACGTTGTGCTCATTACAAACAATACAGCAGAACTAAAGCAGAACACATCGCCATGACACAACAGTGCACGATGTCATTCGTCTGCTAATCCCCACCCTATACAAGAACCAATCAGATTTACTGATGGCGGCTGATGGAGACTGCCACCACCTCTGCAAGCTAATGGCACCGGTGCGACACCAGTGGAGCATCAGTGAAGCCATCGGTGAAATTCGGAACACCGTGATGCCATCAGATTCCTCAGCGCTGAGATTCGGAATACGCTAATACAAATTGAGAGGATTCGAAGGCATTTCTTTCCCCTTCTACTTGCCCTGAGTCCGTCAGTGACAGACCGTTAGCTGTTACCTCTTATACCTGCACCCCCTAAACTGTACACACTAGAAAATAAAATATTAACTCAAGTAAGTTAGTGAATATAAAATACAGTGACACAGATGTTTGACAATTACATGTTTGAATATATTTTAGTGTCGTTCTTACAATATTTTCAACTAATAATTAATTAAATTAAGAAATGTTGGTTTGTATTATGAAATCAGGAGGGAGTGACACAGTGCAGATTGTCCCGTTGTGTATGCTGTAGAGTAGCAACTAGCGATGAAGAAAACATTTATCTTCTGCTGTCAGTAGCTTTTTAATGTGCAAGTTAATATAAACAGCAATAAAATTACATATAAACGCTTAGTACAGACTTTCGAAATATAGATTACCGGTAAACACTTTCAATAATAAAATTTGTCACTATATTGAAAGTGAATTAGTCGAACGTTAGTAAGATGGACAGTAGCATCTTCCCCTTCACTGATGTTAGAGAGTGTGAGTAGAGGGGAAAGGCCTATCAACAAAACTGAAATGGGAAGCAGTATAGGTGAGGAGGCGAGACCTGGCATGTGAGCTGTGCGAGAAGGGAAAGAATAAGCTATGAGAAAGAGAGTTTGTTTCATGATGTATAATAGTATACGAATCTACCGACACGGAAGTTCATCTCAGACTAAAACCTATCTTTCCCATTCCATACCCATTGGTGATATAGCTAGGGCACATGATAAGGTCACAGGACAGGTCTTGCCTCCTCTACAATACTACACTTACTAGGCCTATTATGTCTAAAATTCGTCGATTCATATTCTGCTAAGGAACATGTTTTATTAAAACTTCAGCAAAGCCTTGGCAATTTAAGTAAAGTTAATGATTTTCAGTCATAAGATTACAGCATTTCAAAAACGTAATCCGTTAATCAGAAGGCTTCAGACAAAATTTAACAAACATTTGCTTGTCGTTTCACTAGTTCCCTGCTTGCACATATAGGCCTTCATGGACCAACGTTTCAATTGAGAAAACAGATGCTTCATGAGATCGAAAAGACATCTGACAGAAACCAAGTATACAATCTGTCGGTAGGCACAATGAACCAAAATTCCGCATTGCATCTGAAACTAGATAACGTGTATATGCCTTGGAAAAATAAAAAGCCCCAATATGTCCCATCGCCATTCATACCAGTATTTTTTCTAAGAACAACCCTTCATTCCATATTCCATATTGCCACCAATCACATATTTTCTGCTGTGGAAAGTGAAAACATCGAAACAAGAGACAACTACTCATCGTCCAGTTAAAAGATTGGTTCTTAATCCTTCCCGTTCTCTTGCGATCATTCACCATACCAGATTATAAGGATTTGTAGTAACACCATTCATAGAAAAGTCTTTAACTGCAAACCCAAAATTCTCCAATCTTTGCTATTTTCTGCCTATCTTTTTGTTTACGCATATGATCCATATATCTTAATATGTCTATCACCTTACATCTTCTTCTGCCCCAAACTCTTCTCCCATTCACCATTTCTTCCAGTGCATCCTTCAGTAGGCAGTTTCTTCTCAGCCAGTGACCCAACGAATTCCTTTTTCTCTTCCTGATCAGTTTCAGCATCATTCTTTCTTCACCCACTCCTTCCAGCATAGCTTCATTTCTTATTCTGTTTGTCCATTTCACAAGCTCCATTCTTCTCCATATCCACATTTCGGAGTGTGTGAAATGGACAGACAGGATAAAAAACGAAGCTGTGTTGAAAAGATTGAATGAAAAAAGAATGATGCTGAAACTGATCAGAAAGAGGAAAAGGAATTGGCTGGGTCACTGGTTGAGAAGAAACTGCCCTCTGAAGGATGCACTGGAAGGAATGGTGAACGGGAGAAGAGTTCGGGACAGAAGATGATATCAGATGACAGACGACATTAAGATATATGGGCCATATGAAGAGACAAAGAGGAAGGCAGAAAATAGGAAAGGCTGAAGAATGCTAGGTTTGCAGTGAAAGATCTGCCCTTGGCCAGAACACTAGGAATGAATCCACATTTGAAATGCGTCTATTCGTTTCTCTTCACTTCGTCGTAATGTCCATCACACAATGCCACACTCCACACAAAGCACTTTACTAGTTTCTTCCTTACTTATTTTTCCCGAGGCCCGCACAAGATACTTCTTTTTTTATTAAAAGTATTTTTTTTTGTCATAACTATGTTTCTTTTAAGTTCCTGGCAATAGCTCATGTAGGCCTAACTGCTTATAGTACACCCCAAGTCATGTGAAGTTGTCCACTTGCTATATTGCCTCATTTGGAATTTGCAAGTTTACCTTCTTTACTTTCCGTTCTTTGTTTACATTTATCTTCATCCCATTCTGCTCACAGCTGTCATTTAGCTCCAGTAGCGCATCCTTTAGTATCGTCTCCTCTTCTACTAACAACGCCATATCACCAGTAAAATGCTACTATTTTGTCGTTTTATAGTTAGGACTATTCATCAAAAGAGAGTTACATAAAAATGTATTCTTTACTTAACACCTTCCACATGAAGGAAAACATGCGAGAGCGAATAAGAAATACAATATGTTTGCTGCTCGGACAGGCTACGCATTACAGAGCAGATTTTTTTTCCGCTTATCATTCTGCAGTAGGTTTGAGTTTAATGTGCGTATCCTTTTCTAGGTACAGTCACTTTAATATGGCCGCTTTGTCTTTCATTGCACACCACAGAGGATAAGGGAGCATGGTTCATTTTTGAGGGCTCATCATATACCAGATGCCGAAAAAAGACGCTGAAGTCTTTGAACTTAATATGGGGATTTACATTATGTATCAAAGATGTCTTTATGTAAGAACTAAAATGTTTATAAATAACTGTTCAATCACTTCTTAAGAAAGAGCAGAAATCTCGACTTCGATCACATCTACGGCTACGGCTTAACGAACGTAGAAATTTTCGTTCTCTTGTTCTCCTTTTCCAAGTCCTTCACACTTCTACACCCACCTACCTTGCCTCCCGTTTCAGTTACCTGTCATCATATCATAATCTCTTCACACGCACGCAAAATAGCCGCATACTAGCCATACCAACATATAAGACATCATCGTATTCATCATCATACACAATCTCGCTCTCGCGCTTGTGGAATACTCTATCCAGTGACATCAGAGACTGTCGGAATTTAGTAGCGTTCAAAAGCAAACTTATTAAGCATTTTTTTACTGCTTAGAGTAGGTTTAATTTTTACTTAATTAATAAAAAAAAGTTTCTCTCTTCTTAACTTTTGCAATAAACTGTCTAGCTTTTATTAATCAGTTAATCTTTTAGTACTTTGATTTTTATTGTATTTCTAAATTTAATATTACTTACTTACTTACTTACTTACTGGCTTTTAAGGAATCCGGAGGTTCATTCCCGCCCTCACATAAGCCCGCCATTGGTCCCTATCCTGAGCAAAATTAATCCATTCTCTATCATCATATCCCACCTCCCTCAAATCCATTTTAATATTATCTTCCCATCTACGTCTCGGCCTCCTTAAAGGTCTTTTTCCCTCCGGCCTCCCAACTAACGCTCTAAATGCATTTCTGGATTCGCCCATACGTGATACATGCCCTGCCCATCTCAAACGTCTGGATTTAATGTCCCTAATTATGTCAGGTGAAGAATACAATGCGTCCAGTTCTGTGTTGTGTAACTTTCTCCATTCTCCTGTAACTTCATCCCTCTTAGCCCCAAATATTTTCCTAAGAATCTTATTCTCAAACACCCGTAGCTAAATTTAATATTAATAATTATAATTGTAATCGTATTCTTAATATTGTAGTTGTAATCCCCTGGTAGAGGGGAAGAGAAGGCCTGATGGCCTTATCTCTACCAGGTTAAATAAATAATAAATAATAATTAATAATAATAATAATAATAATAATAATCATTCTGCAAATAAAGTTTTAAGAGACAGTGACGTGAATCTGATGAACACATGAGGGACAAATTTATGGATCAATCATGACTCTGTCTTTGATATTACAAAAAACTTGTCTATAACGAAGTTTATATAAAATGGATTATTACCGGTGCCAGTCGAGGACGTTGTGTCGGCAACACTTTCAATTGGAGACATCCCCTGGTATACAGCGACATAGGCGCCGAGTTTTAATTTTTTCAATGGGTGTTCACACTTTGGCATTAACATAAATCAATTAAATTAAATTCTTACCGCCTCATTTCCTTTAGCTTACTACTGGATATAGAAGCTGCAACATGAACTCCTTTTCCAACACAGAAACACACCATGACACTTAACCTAAGAAAGGAACTCCTTTAGTGCACTTAAAATCGTTTAATAGCTTTACAGCTGGAAGAAATCCCTTCTGTAACAAACCCCATTATTGCTCTGTGGTCCGCAACAGAAAAATTTGCTAGTTTGGGATTAGTTTCTGGAGCAATCTGCAAGACAGTAATAAGATAATAATACAAGTCGGTATCCACTTCGACTAAGAATACTAATAAACGCTACTGTACACCGCAGTGAAGGGGAGATTAACTACCTTATACCGACAATGTTAAATTTGCTTATTTAAGGCCATGGATCGGTGAAAATAACGAAAAAAAAAAAATTAATAAAAAAAACGAAATTTTGTTTTTCAATTCTAAAAGATAAAATAATATTTCAGTTTTCTAAATCTGTCCTTATTCTGGGCCTATGACAAATTAAAGCCCCCTCAAGGACGAATTTAAAGGGACCAGCACGTGCGTGGAGCTCCAGCCATTTAAACTGACACTCAGCTATCATCCTGACAGACTGTTATTCATTCTAACTAATTTTACTTTACATTCAGTTCATATTTCGTGCTGTTAAGTAGGAGAAAAATGTTGTGGTAGACATGTATAGGAAGGAAGGATATCGATAATATATATCATATACATGCTGTACTTTGATAATTTTTTTTCTCGATTTTCCAATTTTCAACATTTTGTAATATTCAAAATGCTCTAATGAATGCAGTTTTTCTCCAATCTCAGTGAAATTTTGCACAGAAGTCCACAAAAAGCATGTGAAGTAAAAAGGCACATATTTTTTGGTATTGAAAGTATCCAAATTAACATGTGTTGAGAATGTGGTAAGTATTAAAAAATTGAAAAATTAGCAACTAAAAGGGTAAATATTTTTTTCTCAAAAAGTAACTGAAAGAATACAAAAAAACATGCGTCATATTTTACATAAATCTATCATGAATAATAAAAATTATGTAAACTTTGAAAATTGTGACAATTATAATTCAGTATTTAAAAAAAAATTATTATAGGTAAACTAATTGGAATATCAGTGAAAATTTGTACCTTGTATATCCATATTGTAAGGAATATGTGGTAAAAGTTTCACATTAATTGGTACAAAAATGTAGAAGTTAGAAATTTCAGAGATCCATAGCCTTAATGACCAATTATGTCACGAACTACTAAAGATATCATATTGAAATTTTTACATAATGAAGGTACAAGGTTTCCAAGATTTTGGACGCAGATTTATAAGAAAAATACAAGCTGTGAAATATATATGACTTTTTTAATAAAATTGATTTTTTGTTATTTTTATGTAAAATAATTTTCTGATCAAATTAATAGACATACATCTCCTAATGTGCGTTCATTTCACTATCGAATTATTGTAAAGATGTGTTTAAAATTTCACTCTTCTATTAATCGTAATTCCTGAGAAAACTGGGCATTTGTATAAAAAACAACAATAAAATCGATATTACTTTAGAAATTAAAAAATATATATATTTTTTTTTTTTTACAAATCGTATTTCCTGTATCAACTTTCTTAGAAACCTTGTATCTTTATCCTATAAAATGTCATTATGATATCTTTAGTAGTTCCTGAGATAATGATTCATTAAATAAGCAGATTTTACACTGGTGCATTGGCAGTAGGGTAGTTAAACTCCACTGAAAATGAACTCGAACGCTAGGTAACGTAAATGTTAAAATTGCATTGTGTAAATTGGGCAGATTATGTTCTTTTGTAAAGTCCACATTACACGACCCATGAAAACTATTTTTTTACCCCGTCGTGGCACGAAAGTAAAAAATCGAAATGGAAATTAATTTCAGCTCAAAAATCCAATGGGTGCTTTACCCCCGGAGCACCATGTAATCAGCTCCTATGGTCTGTGATATCTGGTGACCGTTAAGGAAACTGTGGCATCTTCTAGGCTGCGAATGAGCCCGTAAGTCATTCATTTATCTCACCCTCTCTAGTGAAAATAAGCATTACGGGCCGACTATGGTCTGAGTGTAGAACGTCCCTACACAACCCACACATACACATACAAGAAAGTCAATATCCGGTGAAATACCTTTCATGATAATTTTGAACTGCAGTGATAGTCACAAGAAATGCATGTTTTGCTCTATTCACTTTTGTTGCCAAACATTCAGTGTTGCAGATAGTTTCAGAATAACGGTCTGTAGATTTCTCTATTAAGCGGAAACTGGATAATGCAGCGAAATATGAACAAACCACAACTATTACAACCTGCCAGTGCATGTACGTCCCAACGAATGACGGGCGGAGAAATGTTATGAACAAGAGAATACCAAACGAGAAACTTTGCGTTTATTGGGAAATGCACCCAGAACCTCGCTCTCATTGGTTATTATGTGGTAATGAAAATTTTCACTTTAGGCTGCATTTTACGTGGGAAAGATAGGCTACACCAGTCTTTCGGTAAAAATTCAACAATATAACTTTCAGTTCGTCAATCAATATAACATTTAAGGTTAATATTTTACTAATTTATTCCACAAAGTTAACAGGAAGGAATTATTAATAATACGAGAAAAATTCGTACCGGCTGAGCGCTCTTTCCAACTGAGCATTACGAGATGGGTTCGGCCGGCGCCGTGGATCGTGTCCCGGCATAGCTCAGTTGGAAAGAGCGTTCAGCGCGCAGAGCTGAGAGGTCCTGGGTTCGATTCCCGGTGCCGGTACGAATTTTTCTCGTATTAAATAGTAATAATATATATTGGCTACTTCATAGTAGCCGTGTAATATTCAATGAGGTGGGCGAGACCTCATACAAAATGAATATATGATGTATTAACAGGAAGGAAGTTAATATCCTCTATTCCAGGGGTCGTCAGCACAGAGCACGCTGGGGCTAGTCTCTCTTACCCGCGGAAAACGCAGTACACTAGGGTGCACTCCGTAGCTGCTAGCGGGTATGCTCTCTATCTCTCCCTGTTGCACGACAGTGCACACGGGACAGCACCGCGTACCCTTTGCACATTTCAGCGAGTGCTGACGACCACTACTCTATTCAATGAACTAACAGACCGTCTGCTGTGCGACGCTTACTCACTTACTTACAAATGGATTTTAAGGAACCCGCAGGTTCATTGCCGCCCTCACATAAGCCCGGCATCGGTCCCTACCCTGTGCAAGATTAATCCAGTCTCTAACATCATATACCACCTCCCTCAAATCCAATTTAATATTATCCTCCCATCTACGTCTCGGCCTCCCCAAAGGTCCGAGGCTCAGTGTATGGATTCGTAACAGGCTGTTTTTTTTTACAATGATGGATTGTTAGCCCTTCGCCCAACCCCCAAGCTGGAGGACCACCCCTTATCGGCTGTCCACGACTGCTTATTCAATATATTCGCAGCTAGCCTCCATATCTGGAGGCCGTCTCCTCTATCCGCAACCTGAGGACGCGCCATGCCGTGGTGATAGGGACCCACAATCGACGCTACTCTGCATTATATTTTAAGAACGTCATTTAACGACGATACACCAAATGCGACATTTTATAATGTCGATGGAATTAGCAACAGCGATATGGTGTTTTAGACAGATGGACACAGAATTCGTCATGAGATTACCTGACATTCGTTTTATAATGGTGGAAACCCCCGGAAAAACTCAACCAGGTAACCTGCCCAAGCGGAGATTCGAACCAATCCCAAACGCAGTCTCGGATCACGAGTCCCACTCGCTATACTGGAGCTACGTCCGTGGTATACACTATAGACAACTACTACGGACGTTCATCGATAACAAGCAATTCCTCGCGTGGTTATGTGAACAATGATTGCTAACACCAAATATTGTAACAAACGAAGACCTATTTTCCAAAAGGGCTAAGTGCCAATATCTCAAATATCATTTTATATTTTAATCTCACTACATCTCGCCAAAAAATTGTAAAAAAGAATAGAAATTGAAATTGTAAAAAAAAAAAATTGTAAAAATTGTAATTGTAATCTTGTAAAATTTTGACTTGTTCTACATCTTAAAGCTTCATTGCTAAAGTAAGATCTATGGAATATAATAAATGAAATGAAATAAGGGAAGCATATCCATATGAGAATAGCATATTAAATGGAATCTGTCTTATCTCAACTGTGACTCATACGGCGTCAAAAGATGGTCTCGAAGATATCTCAACATGAATTTGGAAGTGTGCTTTTAATCAATATCTCAGAAACTTATTTTTGCAGCTTAGCTTCTTTGCAAATATAGGTATTAGTATTAACAATGTCACTATTTTAATAGTGCGCAGATATAAAATTCTGCAAAACGTCAGGCAAAGTAGTAATAAAAGTGGTGTCATATTCTTCATATTTATAGATTGCCCTGAATATAGGCAACACACAAGACATAGGAAACTGAACCAGATAACTCCTGAAATCTATACTAATTGTTATTAGAGGAAAAAAATTCGCTCCGGCGCCGGGAATCGAACCCGGATCCTTGGTTCTATACACCAAGCGCTCTAATCACTGAGCTACGCCGAAGTTCAATCCACAGCACCGGATCTTCTCTAATGTTTTTTTTTCTCCCATTGTGGCCTTACTCCATGTTGACGTTAAATCAACTGCCATTTGTACAAAGAACGCACTCAACTGAGTGACTTAGTGGCCGAGATTCCCACAGTAGGTACGAGTATATGCAATGTTGGTCGAAGAATCTACGTAAAGATTATTTTTTTGGTCCAACAGAAAATCTCTCTCTCTCTCCCTCTCTCTCTTGCTCCGATATTATTCTACACTTTCGGATAATAATAATAATAATAATAATAATAATAATAATAATAATAATAATAATAATAATAATACTCTCAAAATTATATTCTCATTTTTTCTATATTGAATCTTTATGATTTATTTTAGTGCAGGGAAACTCAAAATACAGATTTTGATTCAAACATCAAATGCATTGAAACTACAGTAAAATTATAATATTGATACAAATTATATCCAAGCACAAAGAACACAATTTATAACGTTCATCTAAAATTTTATCGATATCAAATTTGTAGATATAATCCTAGATCATATATACCCAGCTAGGTCGGCCTTATAGGCTTTGACGTTAACAACTTTTGTCAGGTTTACTACGCTGCCATCTGGTTCTTACATACGGAGTCACGTCATAATTCCCCTTTGAATTGCATTAGCGACTGTACTGCCATCTCGTGTTCGTTTACGGCGGACGGGTGGCGATCCTGGCGGTTGCTCTCTTCAAAGTGCTGCCGATTTTAGCATAGCGATGAGTTATCTGTTACATATATGATCTAGGATATAATGGAAAAAGAGAGTAAGGACAGTACATAACATTATATGCCTAAGAGAAAATAACAGGTAAAAAATTGTAAATAGGTTCTATTTAGGGAACATAATAGTGAATACGAGGTAAAGGATAAAGTAATAAAATACTAATAAAATAAGGTAAGTGAGGAATAGGTCTACGAAATTAAAATACGCAAATAAGGAAAGATATAGTTCTGACGTTCCACAATATCTACAGAGCCTAATTCTCTAAAGTACGAGTATGTTAGTGAATTATTTCAACGACAACCCTGGCAGAAGAAATAAGAAAGAAATGAGATTTCAGATTAAGGAATTTTTATGACTGGGAATGAAAAACATACGGCAACAACGACATTATAGACTTACACGGACAAGAAGAGACAAAAATCCAAATAACGACAAAGAATCGACTTTCTACGACGTGTTTACAGTGACGATCGAAGGGGGTAAGTAATAAATTAAGGGGACCAACAGTGAGATGAGCAGATTAAGACTAAATCCTTGCTACCCAAAACTGAAGAGAAAAAATAACGCAGTTAAGCGCTGAATCTCAGCTCGAGATGTCATTGGGGCAATGTTGTAAAAAGTTACATGATTTATCATTCAATAGGCCGCCATAATACAACGAGCAAGATAGCCTACACAAATTTAACGTTACATGGAGGCCACGGTCGTGGGGTCAAACCCAAATGAGGGCATAAGTTCGTATGTTCTCAATGCGATATCTTGTGTTACCGGAGGGAAAAACCCGGTGTTGTGTTACCACCTCGTTATGACAATTCTATCGATATTCGTCTCACGACACTTAGAATGAAGTCTTGGCACGAGCATAAAATAACATCCTGGAATTATAATTGAAGCGTTCCCTGGAACAACAATTTAACGTACAGTTCTAGAAAAAAATCAATGGGCCGCCCAGTTTTACTAAGTTCCAGATACAAAGCATGGCGCATGTGCAGTAAACAAGAGTACCTGTGTATATGCCCTTGTGGAAAGTCTTTCAAAACTTGTTGCCTACATACAGGAGGACTGTCTTCAAGACTTGGGTCATTTCTTTTCTGGTAGTGTAAGCTACGTAGTTTTCCAGTTTCCAGCATATAAGCCTACTGAATCCTTAATGACATATTTTCCTCCTGGCAAAATATTATTTCCCTTCAACAAAGAGTGCCCTCTAGAAACAATTGAATGTCTTATACGCTATGCTGTTATACCAGATCTAAAATGTATCTCAAATTCAAGATTTTGTAGTTAAGTTCTTGTTTCAGAGAACGCTTAATTCATCGTTGGTCTCCGGTCTGAAGAGAATCCAAGCTCCCGCATACCGGTAAGGCATCATATCATAGACACTTTCAAAGTGTGAGTATTTGTGACGAAGTAAAGATTGCAAATCTGCTTTCAGGTATAGCTCCCTGTGAAATTATTCAAAGTAAATATTATTCAACGCCTTGAAAATGGTACAAATGTTAAGGATATCGCTGGAGAGAGTAAGGTAATATTTATTTAGTTTTGTTTTTTCCTTTATTTATTTAATTCTTTATTTATCGATTTATTTCTTTATTTATTCCTTCATTCATTAATTCGTTCATTCATTCACTTCTTCATTCCTTCCTTCATAATTTCACTCACTCATTCCTTCCTTTCTTTACTTATTTATTTATTTATTCATTCATTTATTCATGTATTTATTTATTATTAATTTTGTTGAGATATATTTTTTATAGGAAATAAAATTAATTTGTATTAACGTTGCATCAGATTCGATTTTTATAATGAATTAACGCTCCTAAATACCCATTCATGTATGTGTGATTTTTTTTACTGTTCATAATATTCCTTGATTTTCTTGTTCTACCTCAGTGGTATTCAATCTCTTTTGCTAGCGTATCCCCAAAATATATTTGTACCCCCAAACTGAACTCCAATTGTATAAGAATTAACAAAGACTATGACTGATGTTGTACTAAAAATAAATTATTATTATTATTATTATTATTATTATTATTATTATTTTTGTCCCGCGTCATGGCGTCGTGGTCTAAGGCATTCTGTCTAGGACTCACGTTGCGGAATGCGCGCTGGTTCGAATCCCCATGCGGGGGAAGAAATTTTCTCATGAAATTTCGGTCAGTGTATGGGATCTATGCCCACCCAGCATCGTGATGCACTTGGGGAGCTACGATAGGTAGCAAAAATCCGGTTTCGCAAACCAGCTATTATTATTATTATTATTATTATTATTATTATTATTATTATTATTATTATTATTATTATTATGCAGTAGTTATTCACAAAATAATAATAGTAATGATTTACGTAAAATATTATTCAAAGAAAGAAAAAACAGGAGTCGATATTGCAAAAGAAGCTATAATATAATGCAATAATTTATCAACAAGTATAATAAAATAAATGTGTCAGTATTTTTACATCCGTAATCAATGTGATGCGTACCTCGAGACAACCCCGCGTACCATAGACTGAAAACCACTAGGCCTACTCTACCAAAAGAATATGTTAATATTATGTGTCATTTAACGACGCTCGCAACTACCGAGGTTATATCAGCGCCGCAGGAGTTCATTTACATGAAGTAAATATACTGACATGAGCCTGTCGAGTTTAAGCACACTTAAATGGCATCGCCCTGGACCGGGATCGAACCCTCAACCTCGGGCATAGAAGGCCAGCGGTATACCAAATGCGCTACCCAGGCCGACTCTACCAAAAGATGATACTTGCCAGTTGTAGGGGACTTGTTCCGCGTGTTTTATCTAAGTAGATGAACATTGACTTTCTACTAAATCGACGGAGCAGTGTACCTAAATAAGCTCCCCTGTCTCTGAATAAAAGGGCTCCAGACAAAATTATTGAGGGCATATCTCAAGCAAGTTTACCTTTTAGCGAGGATAAATTAATATCTTTGCATGTCTGTGGGATTGCAGCTGTCTTTGATTTGCAATCCAGAAAACATCTCTGTTGCAAAGGTTGTGAAAAATGTACACAAGTTCGTTACAACTTATAGAAGATGCTAAACTCGACTGATATGCAAAATGCTAACCGGATGACGTATTCAGAAGTTTACGCCTCACTCCAAATGCCATTTAAATCTAAATACGAGTTTAAGTATGAAAAAGGAAGAACAGAAATAAGTTTAAGAGCCAAAGAGAAAGATGGTTACTGACCCGGTATAACTAATCACTTTAACACAAGTTAGGAAAATATAAAAGCAGCAATTAATGTAACTTTAAGTTACTTCAGAAGTCCTTCGAAGTTACAGAATGCGATTATACATGTTATATAAAATATATAATTATTTCCATTAAACATCGATTTCACTTTCTATTGAAGGAGTTGTTGATACTGTTATGAACATTTTCTCTTGGAGAGTACTTGTAATGGATTGCACTACTGATGCAATATGAAAATTGAATGGCGACTGTTTCATTAAGTGCTGTTGTCAATAAACACGCCATTTTTCAGTGGCATATATCGGTGGTATGCAATCTATGGTACGTGTACCCTTTCCGCAAGGAGTATGCGGGGTTGTCTCCCCGGGTACACATCCCACCGACTAGGCATGTAAAAAGGCTGACATACTTATTTTATAATAATTGTTGATAGTAATTATTACAGTTTCAATTTTCCTTTATAATTTTTTGTTCACATTTTCTTTTACAATTTCTTGTTTTTCCTTCCTTCAATAACATTTTACATAATTTATTATTATTGCTTCTTGTTTATTTGTTGTTCAGTCAACTGTCCGAAGACAGGTCTAAACCTAACAAGTGATACCACCATGGCACCACTTATGAAGCAACTAGGCCAGGAGATAATGAGGTAGGGTGGCCAGTTCCTTTCCCCCTCCAATGCATACATCGCCAATTAGCTACATATTACACTAATCAGACTTGAGATCACAGTCGCATTTGTCGCATTTTGCTACTCGACTTCTAGAAATGCAACAAACTTTCAATGTAAATGTGCAAAAATGCGACAACCACATTGGACTTCAGAAACGAATTTGGTAGTGAAGAAAATGAAATCAGAGATGTATCTGAACTATTCTGAATGTAAATGAAATGCTAATAGCATGGGCAATGTTCAAAAAGGTATTGAGCAATAGACGTTCAGGAATGGATTCCAAAGAGTTGATGCAATTCATGTACAGTAAGTTAAGTGAACAATTCAGTCTAATTCATTTATATAATTCCATCGCATACTGTAAATTCTGAGCCAGAATCTAGTTGCATGAATCTTATAAAAACTGGAATTAGAAACCGCCTTTCAGTAAAAGAAGTTAGCACTCTGCTAACAATAAATTTTGAAGAGCTACTAGTAAAGAATTTCAATGTTTAGAGTGCCCATAAAATAACGTATTTTAATGTGATGTAAATTCAGCAGTAATTGATTCTAAACATACCTACGTCTAATGATTTACTTACATTAAGTAGGGCCTATATCTAGAGTGTGGTAAGATGGATTGAAACTAATAAAGCTCCAAGAAACAAATTACATACTGTAACTTTTTGTTACTATATATTTATTAATTTTATCTTTCTGTACAATTATTTATAATACTGCACAAGCATTTCGAAATGTGCACAAATATAATTTTTCATTTCTGCGACAATTATTTATTTTCTAGCTTAAACGCTGCTTCAGATGCATATAAACTTGTTCTTTCTCTCACACATATCGTCAAGTGAGATGTACTGCCTGATAATAGATATACAGTATACCATATCAGCCAGAACCTCAATCAGAGGTATTATTATTATTATTATTATTATTATTATTATTATTATTATTATTATTATTATTATTATTATTATTATTATTAGCATACAACATCAATCATAGTCTTGTATTATTTCTTTTATAATTCAAATGCGGTTTGGGTACGAAGGTAAAAAAAAAATATATATACATATATATTCCATTAAAAAAGTTGTATTATTGGAAGTCAATTTTATTTTTCAGTCATACGTTGTTCGTCTGTATTAAAGACATTTCATTGTTCCATAACGGTATGTCACTGACGTAGTCCCACTCCTATGCTACACTTCAAAGACACACAGACATAGGCCTACTGTATAAACGGCGAACAGTACAGTGCAGTGTTGTTAATGTTACACAAAAGCATTCACTCTTAAACTTACTTACGAGGCACTTGACTTCCAGCTTGTATTATGAGCCGTACTCTTTGAAGTCTTTATGTAAAGTGACTTAGGCATCGCTTGAATTTACATTACTCTCAGACTTGTCACTAACTGCCAGTGCTCGAGCGCCCACGTTCAATGAAAACAATAATACCAGCATTTAGCCGGGCGTTGTCACGTGCTTTTGAGTGAGGACCAGTGAATAAAATTATAGCGAAACAGAAAACTTAACTTATAAACTAAAATATACACATATAATATTAGTATATAAATTTGTAATTGTGAACAAAGCAGTTGTGAGGCAAAATTATTGACTTATAGGCGAAAAACATTTTGTAGAACAGATATTAAATTTATCAACTATAGGCTATATTAAGTGAATATACGAATAAGTTAGTAAGTATCTGTAGTAAATACATGATCTAAAAGTGACGAAAACTATCAATCGTTACGTAGCTTGAACTTTTTATTTTTTATTGGTTATTTCACGAAGCTGTATCAACTTCTAGGTTATTTAGTGTCTGAATGAAATGAAGGTGATAATGCCGTTGAAATGAGTCCGGAGTCCAGCACCGAAAGTTACCCAGCATTTGCTCGTATTGGGTTGAGGGAAAACCCCGGAAAAAACCTCAACCAGGTAACTTGTCCCGAACGGGATTCGAACCCGGGCAACCTGGTTTCGCGTCCAGACGCGCTGACCGTTATTCCACAGGTGTGGACCACGTAGCTTTAAGAATGGCTATAAAATAATAAGAGATGCTAGTATGGTTTCCCCCGAGAGGAATGTAAAGCTGTGAGTCACATTCAGTAGATTTACGGCACAAATCTGACTTTTCAGGAATAACTCTCAGTAAAGCTGACTCGAATAATTTCAAAGGAAAAATTGTTCCGAGGCCGCGTATCGAATCCGGGATCTTTGGCTGAGCGCGCCAACTCTCTACTGGCTGAGCTACCCAGGAACTCTACGAGATCCCGGCTCAGATTGACGGTATATGGGAGAATCCTATCCATATTAATGAACTCCAGGAAAAAAGTGTCGCTCACTGCCACTATCACCACAATTTATACACATTTTACTTTCTTAACCTTTCAGATAAGGAACCTAAGACAATAGACTACATTTGCGGGACTCGTCTGGCGTGGAGTCATTATGATGCCGCAAGACAACACATAACGTTACGAACAGAGAGAAGTACCCATGATCTTTTCTGTAGGCTACTTCAAGCCACGACAATCACTTCTACAGTCCGGATCAGCTTATTTAATACCCTAAGGATGAAACCTGACTATTTTCCTCCTATTACTACATATGCTAGTGGATTATAGTGATTTTCTAGGTGTCAGAATGAATTTTCTTTTACAACTTTGTTTCGAATTTCTAGTACTGACAAATACGACAACTGGCAGTTATTTTCTGTTATGTTGGCAGCAATAATTTTGGTTCGCAGTAAAGGGAACTGATGAAATGGAAGTCCCTAAGCTTGTGAAATTTGAACGTAACTAATAATTAATTAGTAATGCCGGTACTAATATTAATATCAATAATACATAATTCAGTTTTGTTGCGTTGTGATTTCAATTATTCAACACTATATTCAGGTAAGTGTAATCAAATAAGATATAACTCACAGACCCACTTGGTAAGAATGAAACATGCACGTGGCTAATGGAGAGAAATGTAACTTATTTCTCAGTGTTCAGATTTTTACTAAAATGTCTAAGAGAGGAAATAGCATGGTAGCGACTTAGGACTATGTATTTTAAGTAGGGTCTACATTTCAAAGTGGTATTCTATTTTCGGAATTCCGGAATTCATACTAATCATTTCATGTGATCAAACGAAATACATTTTCAGGTTAGGTCTCGTGAATCATAAACTGCTTAGTCAAAGCAATGAATTTAATCTTGTCAGACAAAATACATGTTAATATTAGATCACACTAATCTAATAATTACCAATATAATGTGCGAGAGGTCCAGGAGGAAAATATACTCTTTCACAAATTATTAAACCATTTAGAAAACACATAAACATAAGTTGTAAATAAGCACAGTGGAGTCCCTTCATTTTTTCATAAACATGGGTAAAAACTATTAGCCATTCAAAGGTCATTTAATACGTTTGTACGTACTGTGTACTACGTAACTGGTATTCTGTGCCCGCCCCTATCTCGGCGATACAACCACTGCCGAGCGACGAATTCAGTGAATCCTATACAGAGCACGTGGTGTAAGCAGCCGGGTGAGTACAAACACTATTTACGTTTTAATACTACATATTACTGAGGATGATGTACTTGTCTTTAAGCGTTGGAGGGACCACGCAGCAGTTTCTCTACAAGTTCCAACTTCATTTTTTGTCTGAGTAAATGTATTGTGAAAGGGTTTCAGTCTAAATTACTTAAAAATATTTTTGTTTTTAATGTTAAAAAAAAATATTTCATTTAGAGGAGTTACCACTGTAATTATTTACTCTTACATTTGTATGTGTTACTAAAAAATCGTCTCATATTTGTATGTATACATATTTAGGTGCTAAAATAATTCTTATTTAAGTTTGTATTTTCATGTATAAGTGAAAATAAATTTCTTTTTTCTTCTTTACTGTATCTTTTGTTGTCAACGTCGAGCATGAGCAAAGCGATCGCCTTATCAATAACTTATTAGATTCCAATGGAGGGACTCCACTGTAAATAAGCAAAGCATTGTTATTGTTCATACTATATTATTATTATTATTATTATTATTATTATTATTATTATTATTATTATTATTATTATTACTATTATTATTATTATCATCATCATCATTATCTGCTTTCACGGATTAGGTCTTCGCCTGTTCCGATCTCACATCTGTTCAGTCCAGCGTTTTTTTGGTCTTCCTATTGTTCTTCTTCCTCTAGGTCTATATGTCATTGCCATCTTCGGTATTCTGTCTTCTGTCATTCTCCCTAGATGCTTCACCCAATTATTTCTATGTTCTTCTATTTGCTGTAGTAGTGGTTGTACTTTTAATTCCTCTGTAATCTTCTCATTTCTAATATGTTCTCATGTACAACCTTTCAAAGCCCGTAGGAAGCTCATTTCAGCCGCCTGAATTTTACTCTTTTCTTTTTCCTTCAGGACCCAGGCCTCACTTTCATACATCACCACTGGTAGTGCCATCGTTATGTAAAGTCTTAGCTGCGTGTCTTTTCTTACTTTATTCCTCAATGATCGTCTTATTATTATTATTATTATTATTATTATTATTATTATTATTATTATTATTATTAAAACTGTAATTGGCCTTGTGCTGTTGTTTTTGCACGTTAATATTCTAAATAAATAAATAAATAAAAAATAAATTATTATTATTGACCGATGGCGGGATTATGTGAGGGCGGCAATGAACCTGCGAGTTCCTTAAAAACCATTTGTAATTATTATTATTATTATTATTATTATTATTATTATTATTATTATTATTATTATTATTATTATTGACCGATGGCGGGATTATGTGAGGGCGGCAATGAACCTGCGAGTTCCTTAAAAACCATTTGTAAGTATTATTATTATTATTATTATTATTATTATTATTATTATTATTATTATTATTATTATTATTAACCGATGGCGGGATTATGTGAGGGCGGCAATGAAGCTGCGAGTTCCTTAAAAACCATTTGTATTATTATTATTATTATTATTATTATTATTATTATTATTATTATTATTATTATTATTATTATTATTGACCAATGGCGGGATTATGTGAGGGCGGCAATGAACCTGCGAGTTCCTTAAAAACCATTTGTAAGCATTATTATTATTATTATTATTATTATTATTATTATTATTATTATTATTATTATTATTAACCGATGACGAGATTATGTGAGGGCGGCAATGAACCTGCGAGTTCCTTAAAAACCATTTGTAAGTATTATTATTATTATTATTATTATTATTATTACTATTATTATTGACTAATGACGGGTTATGTGAGGGCGGCAATGAACCTGCGAGTTCCTTAAAAGCCATTTGTAAGTAAATAAGTATTATTATTATTATTATTATTATTATTATTATTATTATTATTATTATTATTATTATTATTATTCTTTCAGTACATGACGTCGTGACTTTACCTTTTTGGTGATACCTGATATTAGTTAGCAACACTGAAGAGACGGCCAAATTAATCTTTTAGGAACTACTCCTACGAGTACGTCAACGGCAATGCTACACGCCTTAAGAGTTGCATATGCCGTAGTCAGCAATAAATATATGCGTGCACAAAAGATTGCTTGGACGTACCTATGTCTTGCTAGAAGATAAGGATACTCTAATTAAATTGATAATATTTGCTCTCAGAATCAGTTCTACACGAGAAGCACAGAATGAAGTGTCTGTGCTATCATTTTCACCTCCGAATAAAGCTCCAACGAACAAAGGACTCTGGAATCTTGCAGATATTCATAACACAAAATTAATTACACAAACTTTTAAAAACTCTATTCACGAGACCTCTCTCTTGCGAGAAATATCAACAAAACAATGCTAGAGGCCGCCAACAAATACGACGATAATATTCATCATTACTTATGCAAGAAAGTTATGCAATAATTCCCGTAGACCGCAACACCACTGATGTGAAAGTTTTCATTATGACTACGGACCGCATTACGTTAGCTGTCTACACCAACTTATCGCACATTTTATTGGAGAGCTAATGTCTGCTACCAAGTTCTGAACATCCAACTTGAATTCGTGGGAAGAATGAGGTAACTTACAGCTTCTTGTTTGTTTCACATGACTACAATAACATGGAACTGTCATGCAACAGTTATTTAAGATCATAACCTCCATATTTACCAACCTTATGGAAACATAATCAACATTTATTTACTTTCGAAGCAGGTCTGGTCAAAATTTCACTTCATTCTAAAGTTCAACAGAATGTTTTGAATGCCCTCCATCTTCTGTCATGTTCACGCTATTAAAGAAAGCGAGGTCGATATTTCCGAGAATAATATTACAGATTGCTCAATTCGATTTAAGACAGCTTAAACTAAGTAATTAAAATAGTTCATCAAACAATCAGAAACACCCGCAAACGGCTGAAAAGGTTTTAATCGGGTTCTACATTGCGTTTCTAAACAGAAATCTGTCAATAAAACACAAATTTTATGAAGAGCAGATACCGGTAGGAAAACCCTGTCTTTATGTAGACTTTTCTCTAGGAACAAAAGCGCTCTTTAACGTGTTCCGGGTGAAACAATCATCTATAGGCCCATAAAGAATGCGGAAAAAGTATCTTAATAAATTACTTTTTCATTGTTTGCGATAGAATTAAAATACCAGAAATTTAATAATGGGTCAGTAGCTTATACATATACTGTACACAGTGTTCAGCCAAATGGCAGGTGTTTCACTGCAAACCCAGCATTCGTCAATCTTTTCTATTTTAAGCCTTCTTTTAATCTCCAAATATGATCTATATACCTTAATGTCTTTCATCTGATATCTTCTTCCGCCCCCAACAATTCTCCCGTTCACCATTCCTTCTAGTGCATTCTTCAGTAAACAGTTTCTTCTTAGCCAATGACCCAGACAATTCCATTTCCACTTACTGATTAGCTTCAGCATCATTCTTTCTTCACCCATTCCTTCCACAGCTTCGTTTCTTATTCTGTTTGTCCATTTCACACGCTCCATTCTTCTCCTATTCACATTTCAAATGTTTCTATTCACTTTTCTTCACTTCGTCGTAAAGTCCTTGTTTCTGCTCCATGTAATACCACACTCCACACAAAGCACTACACTTACATCTTCCTTACTTTTTTTTCAGAGGACCGCAGTAGACGCTCCTTTTTCTATTACAATCTTCCTTTTCCATTGCTATCCTGCATTTTACTTCTTGGCAGCAGCTCATGTTACTGTTTGTAGTAACACCTCAAGTATTTGAACCTGTCCACTTGCTCTAGTGCCTCATTTAGAATTCGCAAGTTTACCTTCTTTACTTTTCTTCTATGACCATGGTCTTCGTCTTGTTTGAATCTTCATTCCATACTGTTCACATCTGTCATTTAGCTGCAGTAGCATACCCCATTAGTATCATCTCTTCTTCTGCTAACAACGCCATATCATCAGCAACTCTTAAGCACCTTTTTCTTCTTCCTCCTACTATCACTTCTCTCATGTTACGAAAACAGTTCTTCATTAAATCCTCCAAATAGATGTTGAACAGGATAGGTGATAAAGGACATCCACGTACTCCTCTCCCTATTTCACTTCCTTCTGATCTTTCTTCTCCTGTTCTGATTCTGACTCGCTGTTGAAATATGTTATTCGAAACTTCGTCTTTTCACGGAACTGGAACAGTTGGAACTGTTACGAGAAAATGACATTTTCCCAGCTCTAATACATACATGCATGCATGCATTCATTCATACATACATACATACATACATACATACATACATACATACATACATACATACATACATACATACATACATAGTCGGCCTGGTTAGCGCAGTTGGTATAGCGCTGGCCTTCTATGCCCAAGGTTGCTGGTTCGATCCCGGGCCAGGTCGATGTCCTGTGGGACAAAATTCCGGCATATCGGCGACGCTGATATAACATCGGCAATTGCGAGCGTCGTTAAATAAAACACAACATTTAACATTTACATACATACATCCCCACTCAAGAAGTTGCATTTAACACTTTCTAAGTAATAAAAGATTAATGTTGACAGCAATGCGTCAAGATTTATTTTCTTCAAATTACTAGACAGATTATGCTCGTAAGCTTGCTACTTCACCTGGTGAAAGTCCTTGAATAACGGATTGAAGATGTTAGGTTTTCATCATATAAGTTTTTCGACGAAAGAAAGATTTTAGGACTATCATTTTCCTTTCACCTGTTCAGAGAGTTAAAAATAAACATTACAATATGGGTAGATCTATCAACATGTGTCAGTGAATATTAAGTAGGCTATACAGTAGCTAAGTCGAAGATGAGTACAATGATTAGAAGCAAAATATTCGGAGACAAAACCACGGCACACTGCTATCGACTGTCGACCCCCGAACAGCTGTAACGGTGGCTGCGTGGCTGACGTCCAGCTGTGCTGGCTATTATTACAGAGCAACAGCTGGCCAGGTAAATGCCCTACTCAGAACCGGCCGCGCGACGCGACATGCAGTTAACCTTCTGCACTCCGAGTCGAATGCATATATTAAAATGACCCTGTCGCTCTGCAGCGCTAATAAATGGAGCACAAATCAAGTCTTTAAGTCATGAATATGGTCTCCGATAGTTGATTGACGATCATTCGAATTTAATAAGTTCGTTGCTTATACAGTAAAACCAGTGCCGTAGCGTGGCTTCCGAAACAGGGGAAGCAATCAAGATTAATTTAATTTAATAACTGAGACCGGAGCAGATCAACCATTTGGTCCAAATCTATGAAAAGTGTTGTACGTAATGATGATGGTAATTATCCTTAAAATTAATTGAAATAAGGATATAATTTTAGGTCTATAAATAAGAATCATAGATGCTTGAATAGCTACGTAAAATCAAATTATATATTTAAATTTAGGTAAGCTACCTAAATTTTAATTCTAAAACTGTTGTCCCCTTCTAAGATACCTATAATGAAATCAAAATGCATAATTATAGATTATTTAGTTTTCCACGTCTTAATTTTAACATTGCTGTCCTCTTCTTATATGCGTATAAAAACAAAAACAAAATAATAATAATAATAATAATAATAATAATAATAATAATAATAATAATAATAATAATACATTTCTGGAGCAATATATAATATATATTTTTAGAGTCTATTTCAATATTTAAAACATAATTTATGACCCTAATTTTTTTTTTTAATATCCGAGGTCTACTTGTAAAAAATGAATAAATCGTTTAAATGACTTTGGAGGTAAGGGCGTGGACAGAATCACGAAAATCACTTATTCCTATTTAATGATTATGTATTAATTCTATTAATATTATACGTTTGAATCGGTATGTAGGCCTATATGGAATACACAGATACTCGTTATAACATAAAAACTGCAACACAAACCCGTGTCTTGAGATTAAGATGAACACAGTTATCTGCGTATCTATATTTTAACTAAGTTATGTTTTATTTCATATGAAATAAGAATAATATTGCTATATTTCGTTCCGTAATGTCCGAGAGGCGAGTAAACATTGCCGGTGGACTCTCACATTGAGAGAGGAACAAAGGTTAAGGCTGTTTGAGAATAAGGTGCTTAGAAAAATATTTGGGGCTCAGGATAGGGATCGATGGCGAGAGTATGTGAGGGCGGCAATGAACCTTGGGGTTCTGTAAAAGCCATTTGAAGAGTACAGGGGAAAAAGGGGGGATGTCCACTTTTAAACAATTCTCAGGAAACCAATTTTAAAATGTGAAACTCTATCATTCCGAATATAATACTGAGAATTTAACCAGCAGTTATTCTGTGACTAAGAACTTTCTTCCCCTGTTCTAAGTGTAGAATGAATTCACTTCATATGAAGTATATGAGGGAATGGAAATCTGAATTTTGCCTTAAAAATTGGACATCCCCCCTTTTTCCCCTGTACTCTTCATTTGTTAGTATTAATACTTATTATTATTATTATTATTATTATTAGTTACTAGTAAGCTTAATGTTATATTTTATAGTTGTACCATTAACATATCTGTGGTGTTCGGGTAAAGGGGTATAAGGCATTTTTTTTTTTTTGTACATATGGAATTTTGTTCCCCAGATGAACACACAAGTTAAATTATACAAGTGGGCGTGCAAAAATCAAAGAATACTAGCAGTTGATGTGTTTTATTTGTGTAGAAAATTATTTGTAATAAGGGTTCCAAGTTTAATTTTCATTTATCTCCGAACTCATTTTTATGACTTATCTCCCTTTACCCAAACACCACAGATATAATGTATATATAAATATAGTATATTAGTAGTTATATATACAGTATATATATACAGTATATGACTACTAATAACATCATAGTGACTTAAATTTTAAAACGGTACACAGTATCATGTTGTTGTCAATAGAGCGAAGAGAAGTAAAAACAACCTGGAAGCAACTGGTTGATTACATACCCAAAGAGAAAGCATAATGCTTCTGTATCTGTCTCCCTTTTTTTCCCCCCAGGAACCCATTGTGATAAGCAGGTGTATATATATATATATATATATATATATATATATATATATATTATTATATTTATTTTGATAATACTTTTAACATAAAATCTGTGGCCGGGAGGAAAAAGATCTTAAGTAAAAATTTTATACTTTTCAGGAAAGCAGTAGAAAGATTGAAATTGGTGTCAATTATAGAGTTTTTTTTTTAATTAAGAGGTTTTTCCTGGATATTATTTATTTACATTTCTTATAAAATAGGTAATGCTGCTGATTTAACAATTTTCTTGATTATTTCCAAAAATATCCGCACTTAAGCCCTTTTAAGACTAGAAGCCAAACTGAGCAGAAGGGACTATTTAAACATAAGACCTTTTTCATGTAAAAATAAATGAGAAATGTAAATTATTAGGAATGCAAAATGGGTCTTAAACAAATATAGGACTTGAATAATTTCGAGGGAAAAATTGTTCCGGAGCCGGGTATCGAACCCGGGACCTTTGGTTTAACGTACCAACGCTCTACCACTGAGCTACTCGGGAACTCTAACCGACACCGATCCAATTTTTCCCTCTATATCCACAGACCTCAAAGTGGGCTGACAACCGTCAAGCAACCAACTTCGAGTGCACACTCGAAACCAAAGGTCCCGGGTTCGATACCCGGCTCCGGAACAATTTTTCCCTCGAAATTATTCAAATCAACTTTACAGGGAGTTATACCTGAAATCTTGATTTGCAAATATAGGACTGTTTACCCTGATGCTTAAAGTTTTAAAAGGAAAGGGCATCAGTATGTGATAAAATGGCTAAAATACAAGTTAGACCTTTTTGATAGGGAAGCATGGAAAGTAAACATGTAATGGTTTGTAAGGAATAAAGTATTAAACATTCTTAAGTCCTTTATTCTGTGTGTGTTCGATTCAAAAAGTACTTAGGACATTTGGTAACGCTCTATAAATCCAGTCAGGAGTCTTATTTGACTCTAGCCGTTTTACCAGATTGTAGAGAATTGTTTCCGTTTTCAGAATATATAAAGATCTCATTTTCACAAAAAATTGACTTAAGACCTTTTTTCCTCCGGCCACAGAAATATAGTATACACAGATAAAATTTTAACTCACCCCTCAAAGAATATAACTCATGCTCAGGGGCGGAATCCTGATTTTAAATTAAGAAGTACTGCATAGCTAATACAATTTGTTTTATGTCTACTACACAATAACAATACATAAATTTAAATTTACAATTTTTAATTATTTATAACATCCATACTTAACTTTTTAAATTTAATATAGAACTATTAGAATTTGAAGCTAACATCTCACATCACCCACGTGTTCAAATTCATCCCGAGTCAAACATTGTATAAACATGAAATAGGAAAATATAACAACAAACGAATAATAATTACCCTATCGGTATACAAATAAAAAAAATCTTCTGTAAATGAAAGGGGAAGCAATGCTTTTACCACATCCATGGACGCTACGCCTCTGGTAATAACAAAACAAGAATACAGAATGTTTATAAACGTGTAGACTACTGTATATTAATAAATGTTTTGTGCGATATCGTGCGTATTTGCTTGGTTTCCGCACAAAACCAATCCGCGGTAAGTCTAAAATTCCACATTCAGTATTCCCAACCGAACACACATAACAATTTCCCTCTTCTTACCGCTTAAGTGACATATTGATTTTACTGCTTTAGGCTTTTAATATATTATTTTTAGAAACGTTCAATATAGTAATAATTATAAATTGGAAACTTACCACTGCAATTTCACCTAAATTGCACTGTTAATTATTGTTTTTAAATATTTGCAAAAATTAAGTAAACTCTACAACTCCACTAAAGTTACTGCATTCGTGATGCATGTAACATTAAGGAAGCCAAGTTCGCATTTATAGACTGGGGGAAAAAAAAAAGACAGACGTATATCACGGCCTGCTGGAGTATAGTAAACACAGAAAACATTTTAAAGCAACAATGTTGAAGATAGATATTTTTGTTTTCCAAAATTGCCGTCATTGAACAGAAACCAAGATGAAGATTCCATTGCAAATAATTATAAATTCTTCTTTCAGGTATGTAATAAACGATCTTCAAAGAAAATAATATACGATACACGAGCGGTATGTTTTCTTTCAATTCTTGGAAATTAAAAAAGCTCAACTACGTTTCGCTTTTTCAAACTTTTCCTCGAACATGAAAACTTCAACATACCGCTCTTGTAACGCATATTACTATAGTGTTCCATTTTGATATACAGCACATAAACGCTGTGCAAATAGTCACAAAGATGAGCCTTCACGTATTCGTAATGTCACGTGGAAGTTAGCCACATTAAAGATGCCGACATCCTCGTCTGCTCACATATTTCATTTCAAAATATTATGTTTCAGTATTTCTACAGTAGTGATGAATGATGCTAATAACAACATCGATAACAGTGCCTCATTCCTCTGACACAGAGATGGATTACTATTTGACTGGACAGAATGCTTTATCCATGCTACTCAGACTCGAATTGTCGCAATAACTCTAGAAATTCATAGAGAGACTGAATATCAAAGATAATAATTCCAGTTTGTCATCAGTCACCAAAACAATAACATACCAACTGACTGTACAAATATGGCTAATACAGAATACCTGAGTCGAAACATAATTTGACTGAAAGTGTAATACATCAGGGAATGCGAACCAAAATCTGACATTTGAAGTAGAAAAAGTGTCCTTTTACATAATGTCGATAAAGTTACACCCACAATAGAATTTCAGTAGGACAAATCTATTCGGTTTCAACTAAACAAATCATTACCTTATGGGAACTATAAAAAAAACTACCTTCATCAATAATATTACCCATTCATCATATTATATAAATACATCCATGCTACAAACTTGCAGACTTTTTTATTTTTTCCACTTTACTGGACAAATCACATAACCTCGAGTAAGATATGCAAACTGACTTCTCAAGTTATTTATTTCGGATAAATCAATTTAAAACAAAACTAATAATAATAATAATAATGATAATAATAATAATAATAATAATACCAATAGCTTTCAACTGTAGGTAGAGTAAAGCTTACTCAGCGTCAAAATTCATGCGTGGATGAAAAATGACCGTCAACTTTTGCCTGAGTGCCTCAACAGAAACAGCGTTTTTTTTTTAATGGGCCCTGAGCTTTAATTCCATACAAGAGGAAGCAATGGTGAGAATTTTATCGCTCTCGACTGGCTTTGAACAAGCAAATTTAGGATCTAAAGACCAGAGGGTATCCGTCAGAATGATATATTGAATTCGTTTATTTATTATTTGCAAGATGACACAATTTATTTTCTCCATAGCTCAGAAAATACATATTAAAAATGGTAGTAGTACAGGCCATTCATTATCTCGTGAAAACAAATTTCGCGTGAACTGAAAAATTTTCCTCTCTCGCTACGCTTCCACTTGCTGCTAGCTAGCAAACTAATTCCCACCATAAGGTTCTTACTATGAGTTACGAAACACGCATGCATTTTGTTTCACGAGATAACGCAGAGGTCGTCAAGTGTAGTACATTTAGAACTTGTAGTACGCAACTTCTGAACTCCCACTCTGGTTCACCAGTGCCGGCAGGGTTTATTGACGTGCTTCAATGTGCTCACTTACATAGTTACCAGCGGCGGCTTAATAAGATAGAATGTCCTTTTCGAAGGATATAAGTGAATCGAAAAAGGTAAGGAAATAACATTTCCGTAAGGAATTGAGAGAACAATATCTATTAGATGCTTGCTGTGCCGAAACGTGTTATTGGTTTGCTAAACATACAAAATGCGCAGCGGCATCGTATGCACAGCTATGTTAAATGTAAGAGTTTTAACTTTTTGAGGTTCAATTAATTTAAATTCAATTCTCTGACTTTTTCTTAAACATGCAGGACTTTTCTTTTCAATTACAAATTTATATTACACATAATTTGTATGTATGTATGTATGTATGTATGTATGTATGTATGTATGTATGTATGTATGTATGTATGTATGTATTATTTAAGCGAGCTATGATGTTGCGTGGGAAATTGCTGTAACAAGAAAACGTAAACGCGAGAATTATAAAAAATTGGCTCATTAAAGTAGCACAACGTGAATGTCCTCGAGAAAATACGAATTTTGGAAAAGATCATCATCATCATCATCATCATTCATGTGTTCTATAGTATCATTATGTGTTCTATAGTGTCAGTGAAATGTGTTACAGAGTGTCAGTGAAATGTGTGCTAAAGTGTCAGTGAAATGCGTCATAGTGCCACTACAGGGAATGAGATGAGAGTAAAGTGAAAGACTATTGAAACTTATGTAGGACCTATACATAATTATGTAGGTTGTATTGTAAAATTAGGTATTTTATTTATGTTTTATTATTATTGTGTTAAATTGTATTGTGTATTCTTATTGTATTGTGTATAAAATTGTATATGTGTTGTAAAATTGTATTGTGTATTGTAAATTTTATTGTGTATTGCTTATCATTTTATTGTGTATTGTTTATATTGTATATACCACTCCCACCGGGTGCTTGCCCACTTGCAGTGTAAATAAATACATACATACATTATGATCAATTATATGTTAACATTTCTAGTGAACTCTTTATTAAAAAAAACACAATTCTTTTGTGTTTATAAACTTGAGTTTTTAATCCAGATTGTTTATAATAAATGAACTAGTTATGTTTTCATTAAGGATAGCAATGAGTTTGTATTGCTTTATATATGTGTCGCCACTGATTAGCACAAGGACGGTTTGAAACAATCTAGCGCACGAGGTGAGTGAGGTAGATGGGTTTGCTGCGATCTATGTAGGACGGCTAGATGTACAAAAATGTCCACCACTGAGATAACGAATGACCAATAGCTGCAGCAGAATAACAATACTAAAAATCATATAACATGTACACTGCTTATCAGGCAGGTTTGTCATACGTCCTGGATCTCGGAATTGCTCTGGATTTTAATGGTGTGTCCTGTGTCGACTTGTATTTGTCCCGGAATGTCAAAAAGATTGGAAAAATACAATTTTTTGCTCATTTCTATAAAATTATTGTTAAAATTTCTTATTTATTGTTTCAAGACCCTGTCCAATCTAAGTTGAACACAGTTGTCAACACTGCCTGGTGCCTCCTAACGGGTTGTATTGAAATAAAAACTATAATATTATATTATTTTTATCCCTTACTCTCTTTGGAAGTTGATTTCTTATTATTGATAGAATTTAAACACTGTATCAAGCATTTTTTCTGTATAGATTAGGTTGTAATGTGACATTTTTTCACACTAACAATAATTCAAAGGCAATTTCATAATTAGCAAAAATTAAAAGTTTAGGCCCTATATAATTGGTTGAAACACATAAAATGAATAAAATCAGTTATAAGCCTATTACAAATTGAATAAATTCAAAAGTACAGTCACTTTATGACACACAGTATCATCATCTGTCCTGGATTCCTAACGAGAGAATCTGGAAACCCTGGTATCATGGCCAAAGCACCTAACATTCAAGAAGTTACGGCAGATATCTTTACGCATTTTGCAATCAAACATAACATTGCAAAAGACAACTTCAATCCAGCGTACGTGATTTGATTAAATCAAACTTATTAACCAAAAACGTCCGAATTAATACAGAGGCCAAAGATACATTACACAGAAATTCAATAATTATTATGAAAGTGGCCACTGTAAGGTTCGTAGGCACAAATCCAGAGGTTCCATGTTCGATTCCCGACAGGAAAGTATGGAGATAACTTTTTTCCCATATGAACAAAATATGTTCTTTCGTATGTTTGTTCATGTTCCCGTAAGCGGTTCATTTGAACCAAGCTCACCACATGACCGGAGAGTCCCGCTATTTGTGTATGTCACGATGGCGATGTAAATCTCACTACATCAAAGTAGCGTACTTCAAGGCTGCGGTTGTAATTTTACTAAGTTTGAATGACAATTCTCTCTTCGGCAATGGAGATTTAGAATATAATTTTAACAGACAAATGAAAAATTAATCTCGAAGCCATGAACTTTTTTAACGCATATTGAAGGGTAGTCCAGCCTTCAGGGTACATGTACGAGCAATCAAATCGTGTGAGTTGTCAAAAACAGCGATATGAGGGGGCGGAAAACGACATCAGCGGGTGGTCCTGCGTAAGAAAAGGAGCAGGATCAATTAAAACGTTAATGCCCGAGACACAAATCAATGCCACCACCAGCCACTTGACACTTTGATGATGACACAATAGTGCCATATGCTTGTTGAGCGCTCTCACCGTGAGATCGCCTGCAACTGACGACATAAATCAAATGAACAAAGACAGCGGCTGTAGGAACCCTGCGGTCTCTTACAATTGAATAGCAACTGAAGTCCTCTAAGCAGATAACCACAACACAGCGAAAACATTGTAATTAAGCCTAGCATTACTTCACGTCGTGTCCATTGTGGAAAGCAAAATACTGCTTCCAATAGCGGAAAGCATTTTGGACAAACGAGAGAGGAACTCAAAATACACGCGCTATAACAAAAAGATGGTTATTATCGTTTGTGTTCTAAAGTCCCTACAGTGAATAATGAAAGAATAACTTAAATAATTACAAAAATCTATGTCCTCTACTTTATATTCAGATTGTCTCGGTAAGGGTGTTTACCGTACTAACCGTAACATCCGAGATTAGTGAGTTCGAAATAGGGCTGGGGACGGAGCGGTTCGGTTCGGAGCAGTTACTGTGACGTCATTACTCGGTTGAACCGAGTACAGTACCGAGTATAAATTTGTGGCGGCATATTTAAAATTTATATAGATTGAGTCGATTTTAGAACGTACTTTGGAAGTGAAACCAACCGTGTTTTAAAAGCGTTGTAGTAAAGCGCTTTCGCTTTGCCAATTGACGAGAAAAAGGTACTTCTCTTCATTACAAAATGGCGGTTGCAAATTTCATTTGCGTGATTACAACTATTTGCGGAGTTATTTTGTATGAAAGGCCTATTTAACTTTCAGTGTTGTTATATATGACAGACGAAATAAAATTGATAAAATTATTTATAATACTAACAGCTAATAAATTAATATGTGATGTAAACGTTAAACGCTACAGCTAATTAAACAAGAAGCAAGAAACGGGTTCCATGAAGCGCTGCCTAAAACACTTAAAAATAACAGGCAGAATTATTTACTATTACGGAAAGTGGATAAAATAATCAATAAAACGTGGAATCTTAAACTGAAGAACATAATGTTTATTTATTTTATAACATTACTAGCCTTCAATAAAACCATGTTCTCTTTGGTGAAGAGTAATATTATTGATAAATTAAAGTAATTAGGTAACATAATTCGTAGAAATAAATACAAATAAAATTATAACTGATGAGGTAACACAAATCCAATAAACACAAATAGAAGAAAAATATAATGCACTTCCTTTTTTAACATATTTTAATATTAATCAAACACTAATATGATGATGATGATGATGATGATAATAATAATAATAATAATAGTAATAATATTATTATATTATAATATATATTATTATTATTATTATTATTATTATTATTATTATTATTATTATGTATAGCAATATGTTCAGACTGTCATTGTTCATTAGACCCACTTGACAGGTCATATAATAGGATGAACTCCTCTTCAATACTAGAGGCCTTTCAGCCCGCCTTGGGGATAAGGAAATAATTTGTCCTGCAGCAGAAAATATTTAAATACAACAGTACCTACGTTGTCTGCTAGAATTAAGTAAAACACGCGAACTCTGTTTGAGCGTTTGAACTGACCGGTAACGGCTACGGTTAACAGAGTAACTTCGGTGCTCCGCTGCCAAGCACATAAACCGATAGAACCGAGTAACTCAACGGTTCTACTCGCTCCGTCCCCAGCTCTAGTTCGAAACTCGGTCTATTGTGATAGGTAACTAAATGCAATACAATTGTAAACATTAGGACACCCAAACCAATTGTTTTTTTATTAATATTCGTAGCAAGGTGACAGGCGAAGAACATCTGTAGTTTCTCGTCCATATTAAAAGTTCGATATCTATATGCTATGGCTGTAATGGCATGTATTGTCGCGATTAGGCTAACCACACGCCATGGGAGTCTCGCTGTCTGTTTAAAGTGAAACTATGGTGAAATAAAGATAAAAAAACTGAGAAAATCTACTTTTTTGTTCTTATTTATTTATTTATTTAATCTGATGGACTTAAGGCCATCAGGCCTTCTCGTTTTAATATTCATAATTAACAGGGAGCGAAACTTGTTGCGTGATGAAACAGGTTTGCTGTTCCTTGACTATAGATACGGGTTTGTTTACTTGCTCATGAGTAGTCATGGTCAGCGGTGGGGAGAGACAGGCAGAGACCACAGATTTCGGCATAATGACATGAAGCGTAGAATAAATATAGTAATTTCTAATAATGTAGAGGAGTCGGTAGGCAAATTAATTAACCATTTCAGTTCGGACTTAAAGACTGAAATACAGGTTGATTCAGACCACCCTTAACAGTAATTTTTTCGGAAACTAGTGCATGAACATTTTCGAGACAAAAATATTTATAACTAAACCACATGTGAACTTTCACTTGAGCTTGATTTCATCAATCAGCTCTAACAGGAAGTAGGTCAGTGGCGTATCACTTTAAAATTTCAAATGAGACTCGGGCTCAAATAGGGTACCATTTGATAGAGCTCTTCAAAACAAACACTTAAATGCCATCGACCTGGCCCGGGATCGAACCCGCAACCTTGGGCATAGAAGGCCAACTCTATACTAACTCGCCAACCAGGTCGACGGCATCGTTTATATTTACAAAATTAACGGATCTAGGTTCGATGCCCTGCATGAAATAGAAATTTATTTCTCTTCTATGGGAAGTCAGTGTGGGTCCTTAGTCTTTCTTCTTTTTTATGTAGAAGCATCGCTACATGCTGCCATGACACAAGTCTTTGTGGTAACATAAACGATTGACATGGATCCACATTACCCAGAAAACCTTTGAGGTCATTTCACAGAACGGTCCCTTAATTGGCTAGTCCGCGGATAACACTGTCCTCAGAGAGTTTGTCGACCTCGGAAATCGAACCGCGGACATCGCAGCCGGAATTAACACTAGTAACAGATTAAAAGATTAATAGTGGCTGTTCATACAAGTCGTTAATAACAGAGCATGAGTTCCAATTACAGAAGAGAGGTCGCACAAATGGTCTGACGAACACATCATATAGTTCCATAAGCCGTTACGAAACATGCCTGTAAAACCATGCACTATGTAATCTGGGAATCAATATACCATTTGATTGCGAAAAGTTGTGGGTTCATGTGGTGCTTAATTGAGCATTTGGCCTACAATCATCACTGATATCCCTGTTACTAATAATGCCATTTACGCAACACACAACATCGCGCAAACTACATCTTCACGCACTTCTCTTCTCTACATATGTGTTTATTTTTTTTAACAAACTAGCCGTACCCGTGCGCTCCGCTGCACCCGTTAGAATTAAATATAAAGTAATTACATAATTAAAATAGGACATTTGATCCAGGGAACATTCGTGTTTGATAGAAGGATAAATCGTTTAATATGTTACTTAATTTAAATTGCATCCAAATAATTAAAGTGCGATCATTTTGGTCCAGAGACCACTCATTGGTGCAATGACAATTCCTTTAACATGTTTCTAATTTTTATTACATGCAACCATAGTTTAATAAACATTGACATCATTTAGATTTAATGTGTATACTTTATTTTACTTGTTATAGGTTTCCATTGAATTATGGTAATAACTTAATTTTAACCCTTATTTTCTACGTATTCAGTAAATGGCGTTTGGCCCACTATGGTTCTGAACCCTTCAAATAAATTATATTATACAATATTATATGACATATATTATATTATATTATATTATATTATATTATATTATATATTATATTATATTACATTATATTATATCAGAAGTTACTGTAATAACATTATAGCATTAAGTCTATCTAGAGAAACAACACTTTCCAATGGTGAAATAATAATTAATTATACAAATCGGTTAATTTAGTTTCCGATATTACTTCATATAAACACACAAACATTCTCTGTAGGCTACCTTTCATAGCTTTCGATTGTTGCTGTCCAAGGCCCCTTATACACGAAGTCATTTGTTTTTTATTTCATTATACGGCCTTAGATGGCAGTTATTTTAATTTTAAAACTCATTTATCTCATTAAATATCAGTGCTATCAAAATTTTTCAAGGAATAAAACTTATCGCAAATTATTTTTAAAGAAACTTTTGTTATCTAACATTTTTCACAAAAATCAATAATAAGCGAGATATTTCTATTTATTTAATTCAGGTCCCCTTATAACCCCCCTTTTAAATTATGTATTTTGAATGCCATATAGCCTAAAATCTAAGTTACAACGAACATAATTTATATTCCAATTTTCATCGAAATCCGTTCAGCCATTAACGCGTGAAAAGGTAACAAACATACAGACAGACAGACAGACATACAAACAAAAATAAAAAAAAAGCGATTTTCGGTTTCAGGGTGGTTAATTATATATGTTAGGACCAATTATTTTTGGAAAATCGAAAATTATCAGAAAAATTTCGGCTACAGATTTATTATTAGTATAGATTCAATTAGTCGTTAATCAATTACTGTAGTGATTAAAACACTAATTTAATCATAAAGCCATGTTGCCGCGCTGGCAGTCATTCAAATATGAGGAGGTCGAGTATAAACATTACGGCTGCAATTGTCAAGTTGGCAATGGCGTTTGTTTTATGAACAAATCGGAGTCGCATTCAATTTAATTTGGGATTGCACTGTGGTCTTGTCCATCAATAAACAAACGCGGACCTGAAGGAGAGTGGGAGAGTGAAAATTGGCGCATACAACGACAATTACACGGTCTTAATTGGAATTCGAGGTAATATCCTGGAAAACGTGTTCAATTGGAAATTTAGGTTTCGCGGAAGTGAAGTTTCGTCCTTCGCTTCATTCACTTCTTCCCCATTACCAAGTTCCTCAATCAGGTTCTGGAATGTGGCCTCAATAATAAAGTTACAGTGCGACTAGGAATTGTGGGCTGCTCTCTACCCATTTGCTTCGGACTTCTCCCGCCAAACTGCATCCTTTCCATTTAAACATTTCTCACTTTTTCAGAACCTTTTACTGTCTGAATAAATCATATTCCATTATCGGTGCACTATACACACTTCTGACTCCTTTAGAATTTCTTCATTAACTGAAAATTCCATAAACTATTACGGACAAGTTCATTATATGTTATTTCTCTCATTTAAAAGAATAAAAATTACTTACTTACTGGCTTTCAAGGAACCCGGACGTTCATTGCCGTCCTCACATAAGCCCGCCATTGGTCCCTATCCTGAACAAAATTAATCCAATCTTTACCATCACATCCCACCTCCCTCAAATCCATTTTTATATTATCCTCCCATCTACGTCTCGGCCTCCCCAAAGATCTTTTTCCCTCCGGCTTCCCAACTAACACTCTATATGCATTTCTGGATTCGCCCATACGTGCTACGTGGCCTGCCCATCTCAAACGTCTGGATTTAATGTTCCTAATTATGTCAGGTGAAGAATACAATGCGTGCGGTTCTGTGTTGTGTAACTTTCTCCATTCTCCTGTAACTTCATCCCGCTTAGCCCCAAATATTTTCCTAAGAACCCTATTCTCAAACACCCTTAACCTATGTTCCTCCCTCAAAGTGTGAGTCCAAGTTTCACAACCATAAAGAACAACCGGTAATATAAATGTTTCATAAATTCTAACTTTCAGATTTTTTGACAGCAGACTGGATGATAAAAACTTCTCAACCGAATAATAACAGGCATTTCCCATATTTATTCTCTGTTTAATTTCGTCCCGAGTATAATTTATATTTGTTACTGTTGCTCCAAGATATTTGAATTTTTCCACCTCTTTAAATGACAAATTTCCAACTTTTATATTTCCATTTCGTACAATATTCTAGTCAGAGACATAATCATATATAATCCATATATCAATGGAAATAATCAAATCAAACCAACGGAAACAAATCAAACTAATCCAACGAAACCAATCAAACTAATCCAACGAAAACAATCAAATGAAACCAACGAAACAAATCAAACTAATCCAACGAAAACAATCAAACGAAACCAACGAAACAAATCAAACTAATCCAACGAAAACAATCAAACGAAACCAACGAAACAAATCAAACTAATCCAACGAAAACAATCAAACGAAACCAACGAAACAAATCAAACTAATCCAACGAAAACAATCAAACGAAACCAACGAAACAAATCAAACTAATCCAACGAAAACAATCAAACGAAACCAACGAAACAAATCAAACTAATCCAACGAAAACAATCAAACGAAACCAACGAAACAAATCAAACTAATCCAACGAAAACAATCAAACGAAACCAACGAAACAAATCAAACTAATCCAACGAAAACAATCAAACGAAACCAACGAAACAAATCAAACTAATCCAACGAAAACAATCAAACGAAACCAACGAAACAAATCAAACTAATCCAACGAAAACAATCAAACGAAACCAACGAAACAAATCAAACTAATCCAACGAAAACAATCAAACGAAACCAACGAAACAAATCAAACTAATCCAACGAAAACAATCAAACGAAACCAACGAAACAAATCAAACTAATCCAACGAAAACAATCAAACGAAACCAACGAAACAAATCAAACTAATCCAACGAAAACAATCAAACGAAACCAACGAAACAAATCAAACTAATCCAACGAAAACAATCAAACGAAACCAACGAAACAAATCAAACTAATCCAACGAAAACAATCAAACGAAACCAACGAAACAAATCAAATCAAACCAAATCAATGAAAATAATCACGTGAAATCAACGAAAACAACTAAACCAATTCAGCAAAGTTAATGAAATCAAATGAAATCAGCCACGTCTAAACCGTGAACCAATCATTTTTCACAGTTCTTTCCTAAAAAACAAGTGAAGCTGACTAGTCAGTATTACTATTTTTTGTTTTAAATTTGGAAAGAGTCAAAATGAGTCTTTTCAAAGCTTTCCACTGCTGAGGAAATATCAGAACTCGACTTCTGGAAGATTGGATCTATTTTTGTTTTGAATTATAGGCCTAACTTTTAAATGCAAAGTATACGAACTTCAACAATGTAGGCCTACACTTTGTAGTTTCTTCTTTCATATAGATCTTAATTTTGGATTCCATAACATTCCATAACGATCAGATCTTGTTGGCAGAATCGGAGGATGACTTACAATTAATAATGGAAAAAATATAACCTTAAACTTTCTGATCATAAAACAAAAACAATGGCCTTTGAAGGAGTTGATCACAGAAGATGTAAAATAGTTTTAAATCATGCAATCATAGAACAGGTATCCTCATTTAACTATTTAGGCTGCAATATATCATATTTAAAAGAACAAGACGTCAAAAATAAAATGAGTAAATTTCAACAGCTGTGTGGAACAATACGAAGGACCTTAAAAAATAAAACACAACGTTCAACACAACCAAAATTTTATACAACGTTAGCTGTCCCACTATTAACCTATCGTTCAGAAAATTGGTCTAAACGGAGCAACTAAAAAGAAAATTGAAACCAGCGAAATGAAATTCCTTCGAAGTGTTGCTGGTTTCACTCTTTTAGATCATCAAAAGAACAAAAATATACAACAACTAAATATTTTTAATTTGACTGAGAAAATACAACGACAAAAACATAATTAGTACCAACATGTAAGAAGAATGAATGACGACCGGTTACCTAAAGTAATACTGAACTATGAACCAAGAGGACACAGAAATGTTGGTAGACCAAGAACAAGATGGATAGGCGATATAAACTTTGAAGACGGAACAGACCAATAGGCCTAATCCCTGTGGTTGTTGATGATGATGATGATGATGATGATGATGATGATGATAACATTCTCTCCTTATTCGCCTATCATTTCTCACTTTAAGTTTAATCCCAAAGAATAACACTTAGTTTCCTGTTATCACCTGAAAACGAAGGTAGTTCTATCCTTTGAACGTGTATATTATATATTTCATTCTCAACGCGAAAAGCCAAGTCATTACCGCTTTTAGTTAATGCCACTGTGAATTTTGAACGATATTTTGCATTTTAAAACCACATGTTTAGTACTGTTGCCATAAATACGAGTATATATACATACGTGGATAATATTTTCATATTTCACATTAAAATAACACAGAAAACTATATCCTTTCCATGAATAAAATTAAAATGTTTCATTAAAATTTCGTCTAACAACCATTAAAAATTACAGATATGTGAGAGCTGCATCGCCTCTGCAAATGCTTTCCCTCCAGCTGCGTAGATTCTAGTACCATTTGTTTTACCAATTGAGATTATACGTTTATTCAATTTATATGTTCCCTTAATTAATCAGTGAAGTACAGGCAAGCCCCACTATATCACACTCTCACAGCGTGTTAATGAAAACCAGGGAACAGAATTTCCCTGTTAAAATTATATAGAGAATCTCTGGTTAAATGTGACACCCTCGTTTACTACCATTCGTCAGCTCATGCAGTGATGTCTGTACGCCGCACATTAGTTATGATACAGCACCGCACTACAATGAATCCACCATCAAATAGGCCTATATTATATTTTAAAAAGTCAACGACGTGGTTCATAGGTCAGCTGGGAGCGGGTGAAACGCACTGGTCAAAAATGTAAAATCAGAGACAAAAAATGCCATGAAGCAAAATAAAATATGTAACGAAGATTACATTTTCTCTTCATTATGCGTTCTACCCGTCTCACAATAATTCATTACTTCATCATGTTACTAATAATTTTCTTCTTTATAACAGTTAAATTTATCGTTAACTCAAAGTCTAAACTTAATATTTGAGGAGAAAAATTCGCTCTGGCGCTGGGGGTCGAATCCGGGTCCTTGGTTCTACGTACCAAGCGCTCTGATCACTGAGCTACGCCGAATTCAATCCACAGTACCGGGCCGAACCCTCCTCCTTCAATGTTTCCTTTTGTGGCCTGACTCCAAGTTAGGCATATATATATATATATATATATATATATATATATATATATATATATATATATATATATATTGACGTATATGTCCAATGTCAACTGCCATTATGCTAGGAGCGCACTCAGCTGAGTGACTTGTTTGGCCGGGATTCCGCAGTTACGTGCACAGTAATCTGTACAAATACTGTATATGCACTGCAGCCATGAGAATATTATAGGTTTATTAATAAATCTATAATATTCTCATAGCTGCAGTGCATATTGTAGAATTATTAATAAACCTATAATATTTTCATAGCTGCACTGCATATATTTGTACAGATTACTGTGCACGTAACTGCGGAATCCCGGCCAAACAAGTCACTCAGCTGAGTGCGCTCCTAGTATAATGGCAGTTGACATTGGACATATACGTCAACATAATATACCTAACTTGGAGTCAGGCCACAAGGGGAAACCTTGAAGGAGGAGGGTTCGGTCCGGTATTGTGGATTGAATTCGGCGTAGCTCAGTGATCAGACGCTTGGTATATAGAACCAAGGACCCGGATTCGGTCCCCAGCGCCGGAGCGAATTTTTCTCCTCAAATATTGTCAATATTACAGATATTATTCTGTAGGACAAATTAATAAATCTATAATATTCAAAGTCTAAACGTTTTGTGTACTATCGTATAATACCAAAAAGTATAATACTCTGGCAAATTTTACAGTTAAAGTAGATTTATGCAATTATTAACTTCATGAAACAGAAATATATGTAGTGTGATCACTCCTAATACTATTTTAGTTACTAAATTGTATTTAATATTGCGAAAAGATTAAAAAAAAAAAATAACTCTTTATAAACGGATTCAAAATACAGGCTGGGCTTATGTCCCTGTCATGTACTGTAAGGTCACAAAGTGGGCGTACTCCTCATGTATTCTCATTTCACTTACTTTGCGAATGTTAAATGTAAATGTTGGTACCCCCATGTTCACGTTGATACCATGCTATTACTCGGCCAAGGCGAGTGGAGCCGCGGGCGTAATGTGAACTATCGCGATCCGGTATTACGAACGCAGGAGCAGTAGCGCCACAGCTCCGGGCTGCAGGACTCCACTGGCCTTGGTCGAGTAATACCATGGTAGCCAGTTATAAATAAACATGGCTGACCAGAGTCCATTTGCCATCGAACAAAGATTAGTGACAGCGGGTTGGCTTCATAAAAAACGTCATACCGTGGAAACAATGAAGATGAGATTTCGTGTTCGCTTTGGTGTGGAACCGCCAAGGAAAGCAACAATGTTGGAGTGTGAAAAACGTGCATTCGCAACACTTCGTATTGCAAGTGCCCCGATACCTGAATGCGACCTTTTCCAACTGGTGGATTGAAAGAGAATCTGCAGATGATCAAACTCCTTTTGCCTGGTCTCCACGAAGTCCCGACCTTACAACACTTGTTAATGCTCTCTGGAGGTTCATCAAGGATAAAGAGCGAAATCACCGCTATAACACAACAGCACAATTACGAGCAGCTGTGGAAGATGTCTTCAACGAAGTGACTCTTGATTATCTCCGCAAAATAACTGGCAGGACATGGCGCAGAATTCAGCTGTGCTATGAAAATGATGTCTTAGATCGTTAAACTATCAGGTACATGTCCATATCAATCAATCAACCATACCTATCGTAGTGTCGTAATACATGGAAAGTACGCCCACTTTGTGACCTCTTTGTATATAGATTAAAAATGATTTCACTTGCTTATTACGGATCCAAAACATTCGCATGTTCTCTTCCATGGTCTCTGCACAGACGGATGCGTCTCCAGGTCTATTTGCTCATTTTCCGTGACAATCGTGAAGACTGCTAACAGCAATCTACTCTTGGCTAAATGAGCTGGTGCGTCGTCTTGCTCAAGCCACACAATGTCTGCTATGTCTATTCTTTGAAATTCAGGAAACAACCATTCGTTAATCATATGCAGATAAGTCGTCTGATTCACCGGCCATCGATAAAATATGGTACAGGCAATTGATGTAACCCCCATCCAAATCATAACATGAGGTGGATTTTGTTCGATTTCTTGATAGAAATGTGAATTCTCCTTGGACAAAAGTGAAATGTTATTTCTCTAAACTTCAACGGGAGGGGGGGGGGGCAGAACTTTCCTTTTAGTACCTTAACTCACTTTTGGAAATGGTGAAGAAATTGATGCAGATTTTTTAAGCCCATATTTTTATCTAGTAAAGCCTTTTCAATTATATATACAATTTTGCAAAACATGTACAGCCTATATAAAATAAAACAGCATCTTTTCCTTAGAAATTATTCAAATCAACTTTACAGAGAGTTATTTGCATAATACACGTCACTGTTCGTTAACAGAAAACCACAATTTAAGTCACACAGAGTTAGTGTGCACTCAATGTTGGTTGCTTGACGTTTGTCAGCCCACTTTGAGGTCTGTGGATATAGAGCGCAAAATTGGAGCGGTGTCGGGTAGAGTTCCCGGGTAGCTCAGTTGATAGACCGTTGGTACATTTAACCAAAGGTCCCGGGTTCGATACCCGCCCCCGAAACAATTTTTTCTTCGAAATTATGCAGCATCTTTATTGCTCTACTTGAAAAACAGTTAGCTATACAAATTAATTTGTGAAACTGTTACAGCAAAACTTTGTTCTTTGGAGAAGTTTTTCATTGTAGACATAATGCTGTGTAGGGTCTACTTAACAATTAGACTAATCCTTATGAAACAAATTCTTTTTAAGCCGTATGGATTATACATATCTCATTTTATTACTCTATCATATGCAAGGAAAGTATTCATGGACAAAACTATCAGAGCTGATTTTGAATGAATCTCCATGCAATGCTATTTTACCCAAATATATACCCGTTAATTAAACATAAGATCATTTCATGTGCATCGTTCGCAGCTGAATTCATCCCGTTGATACTGAATATGTCCAAAATTTTACGAGATATCATTGTTATCTAAAATTATACATACTTTCTTATAACTCTAATACAGTAACTTTAAAAGAAACTCTTTTAGTAGGTCAACAGTTTGACAAACCAATTTTCAGCGCTAATTTTGATAGCCAATCCGTTCTAATTCTAGGACACGGAATATGTTTTAGATATTAAAAACTTCTCACTTATTTGTATAAAAAGTGGCATGTATCCTAAAACACTTATCGTGAAAGTAAACTACCGTATACGATTCATGACGGCTACGAATTTCAATTGGCTCTGGAAAAATGGATACATTAAGAAGTTCTATATTCCACATCGTAGCGTAAATAATGGTATCTGAAATTACGAAGTTATGGGTTAACAACTAGGAAAACTTCGTTGTAGAAGGTTACTAAACCTTACCGCTGTGCTGGAGGCGGAATCGGAGTTTCCTTTCATTAATCTGAAACATTGTCAATACTGACTGACCAGTCACTGATACATCATTCCTATCAGTACGCGCTACTATTGGCTGACAATTAGGAAGGAGGAGATGAATAGTATATTATGTCACTCTTTAACATTGACACAACGGAGTTTTCTAAGTTGTTTCCCTATAGTTTTGTACTTTATACAGGTCACCGTAACGGCAGCCAAATTCAGGTGAGATTTAGTGGGTTAAAGAGTGTAGAGTTCTTAAATAAGGAGTGCATGAGTAATAAAAAGTTCAAGTAAGTGATAATATTACAACATAAATTACAAATGTTACTCTTTATTTTGATAAACGCAGAGTTTCAGAGTGTTGTTAGTATGTAACAGTAGGCCTATAATATTTAGAGAATGTACTTTCACTAACTCCATCGAATTGCGCCGAGTTGCTAAGAGGCTGTTGTTATATTAAACAGAGCGAGTATATATTACGTGCTTCATAATATTAATGCTCTGGTTAAAGTTATTCAATTTGGGCTAACAAACACAGTGAAAATGAAAGACAATGATCAAAAGCACAGTAATACACAGGATTTACTGCGAATTATGGAAGTGATTCTGCCTCACATAAACTAGTGACAAATAGTTCATAGTAACAGTAATACGAATTACTATATTAAATACACTTCTAAAGAAGATAAGTCAAATCTGCTGACAGCAAGTTAACGAAACGTAGTTTCAATTACTGAATTTTAGCAAGTCAAAGTCAAGAATGATGGACTAACTGTCTTACTAATAAAAAATCTTACACAAAGGTTTAACTGTCTTATATTTACACAATGAACATCTCTTTTACAAGTCCTGTGTAAATTCCTTACTAATAATCATGACATACGTCGTGTATAACAATACAACTGTTACACAGCTACGTCATAGTTTCGTTATTACTTCATTACAAAAGGTAACAGAATAACTGAAGTTCTCTATTGCACATGATAGTGCACACTAGTGCGCCGCGCTAATAATCGATAATACAACTGGGTCTGATCGATTTCCACGCTATAGTTTGGTCAAAGAGTACAGCTACAGCAATATTTACATACTGTGAAATAATAACAGTAGAGAAATTAAGAAAAAATAAGGAAATGAGTGTGCAATAGAAGCCAAAGAAATAGCAAAAAGCTTGTCCTACAGCCCATTTGTTAATTATTACTAAACTTCGGATTTTAAGAAAAAACCTATTTTAATCCTTAAAAGATAAGTTCATAAAAACTTCCAAGTACACGTTTCATATAAAACTATCCTAAAATTTGTATTTTAATAGCACCTAAAAATGCCTATTTTGACGACAGAGCCTACTTTGACCTATTAATTATGTTTTATCCCTAATAGGTCAAGACACCCATTCTTATTTCGAAAATTTGTATTTTAAATTCCAAATGTGTTCCTGGTTCTGTTGGAAATAAAGTACGGGATAAACTGGAGCAAGTTCTGCAGAGAAATGTAGGACTGAAGGACCTGCGTACTGCTTCAGATATCCTAGCAGGGAAGAACACGGATTTACAATGTAGCAATCCTGTCCAACTAGTGTCAAAATTGAAATACGTTCCTGTTACTTCAGTGGAGGAGGAGCGTTCATTTTTCAGCATAAAAATTTGTGTTGAGTGACTGTCGACATTGCCTTTTAGTTGAACATTTAGAAAAAGTATTAGTAATTTATTGTGAAGCTAATTATGGACATTAAAAAAAGCTTGGTAAAAATTGATTAGATTTGACTTGTTTGTGTACTGAATTTATCTCTAAAACTTATTTTTCACATTTTATTGTTTAGTTTATGTATAACTAGTTAGATATTTGTTGTTCTTGTACTTTTAGTAGTAGTAGTGGTGGTAACGGTGTATAAGCATTTGAAATTGTTAAATTCTTGAAGTGAATTCCTGATGATTTGGAACATGTTTTTAAGGGGAGAGGATGGTATTTTTTTGGTGAAAAATGAATAAATTTTCAAAAAAATTTGTTTCTTTTTTTTCTCTAAAATACTCTGTGATATGTGTGGAATGCATAGCATAATATTTTGTGGGTATTTGTGTCCTTATCAGATGTTGAGACGCCATTTTTAAACTTCCTGCGTTATGGATTTTTAAATCACTCGCCCACTTTTATTCTTGTTTCCGGTAAAATGAATTTTCAAAATTTTTTTTTCTATAAAATACTCTTTGATATATGTAGAATGCATTGCATAACATTTCGTGGGTATTTGTGCCCTATCGGATGTTGAGACGCCATTTTTAAACTTCCTGCGCTATGGATTTTTAAATAACTCGCCCCCATTTATCGATTTACGGTAACTTCATTTTTTTTTGCTACATTGCCAGACAAAAATGGATATCATTTCTGAACTATTATAGATACATGCATGAAATTTAGAACACACATTCTTTAAATTATTAGGATACTTTTCTCTGTAACAGAATTTTGTTATTTGATTTCATTTTAAAACTACGTCCGTTTGTTTGCAAGAAAGGAATTCAGAGAAGTGTTATTAAATTTTAATTGTTTATTTTACAATCGTAGGGACAAATATCAAAATTCTGTTACAGACAGTTTGTAGAGCATGATTTTGCAAGTACATTGCAAAACACTGGATCAATCTTCATTTAAAAATGGTTTAGATGTATCGGTTTTAGTAAAATCCTGCATTTGGTATATATATTTTTTCAAATCTGGGCCCCCAAATACTTTTTTCAAAATATTTATTTTTGGTTGAGTTGCTATGCCTATGAGCTCTCTACATACAAAAAATTAATATTTTACACCAAATAGGAAAAAAGTTTTAAAAAATACCATCCTCTGCCCTTAAAGAAAATATTATTTTTTATTAGAGCCTATTTTCAATTCTTTACAGATTATTTTCTACACTTTTAAGCCTATTTTAGGCACCTAAAATTACATTTTAACGACCTAAAAATCCGTACCCTTATTATTATATGGGTTGGATAAAAAGTAATGGCAACAGTTCGATATTTCTGACATGGCTTTATTCACAAGGGTACAACATTTACGTCTCTTAAATATAGTCGCCCCCCTTATTTATCACCTTTTGCCAAATGTTTTGAAGGCGTTGTACACCATCAGCGCATCCATCTTTGTTGATGTTCCGTATTGACCGCCCTATAGCACGGATAAGTTGATCTCTGGTATTGTACCGCGTCCCTCGCAGTGGTTCTTTCACTCTGGCGAAGAGACCGTAATCACATGGACTCATATCTGGTGAGTACGGAGGATGTTCCAGAATCTCCCATTGCCAGCGACGCAAGAGGTCCTTGACAGCAGCAGCGGTATGACTCCTTGCATTATCATGAAGAATGATGGGGTTCTGTACCCCCAAGTGTCGTCGTTTTCTCCTGAGGGCTGGACGAAGGTGGTGCTGCAGGAACCTGCAGTAGTAGTCCGCGTTTACCGTCTGCCTTGGAGGTACAGCGTGGTGCAGTATTACCCCATCAATTTCATACGCCACAATGAACATCACCTTCACAGCTCTTCCAACAAGGCCTTCCCGAAACGCTTTAACCCATCGTGCCACTGTGCGATATGGCAACGCTGCATCGCCACATGCTTCACGCAGTCCCTGAAAACATTCTTGTGCACTACGACCTCGTGCCACTTCAATTTTGATCCAGGAACGTTGCTCTAGTTTTGTAAACATGATCTTAGGGCGCTCGCACTATCCCTATCAAAGTCAACGTTCTACACACTGCAGTAGATTGACAGAGTACTGTCGCCGCTGGCTACACTAACTCATCTAACAGTCCTTGTTCATGTCCATACAGCTGGCAACTCTCGAACGCATCATCGTCACGTGACAGCAGTGTTGCCATTACTTTTTATCCAACCTATGTACAAATTTCGTAGAATGAACCGAGAATTGAATTCTGGTTTTCAGAGATATAGGCCCTAATCACCTAATCAATTTGACAAGATGTTCACAGTTCTTTAATATGACAATAATACAGCAGTTACCACAAAAGTGTACGTTCTCTAGTATACCGCTATATAACACACAAATACGCAAGCACTTTAGGATCGCATCATTACCTCGGGTAGCTCATTTCCCATTCCATATCCCTTTCTTTTGGTACAATTTGTTTGTCGCTGATTTTCTCCTCGGGGATGAAGCCGGTAGGACATGTCAGACAAGCAATTCCCCTTCTCCTAGGAGTGGCCTGTAACCGCAAGACGAGCGCGAGCATCAATCTACATGCGCACCCAGTTGCCGTTTCCAAATGACCTCCTCCACCGTAAACAGAACATTCACGCTAGAGGTAGTGGAACAGAGACATTATACAGCAGTCATATTTCAGAGCCCTAAGAGGAAATTATGCGTTATACACATTTACAACGTGCGCCGCTAACGCTAACAAGGTGTCCATACTGCAATTTATTAATATGTCACACACTTCATAACACAGTCTCACTTCATTTTAATTAATGCATAATCTTTCTTTCTACAATTGAACTAGGTAAATACAGAAAAATTATGATATATAATAAACTACTTGTGCTTCTGATTGAAGTTCTGGCTGATATGTACCGGGACATCACTTTATTTTTACTTGCATTTTTATTGTACCTGCGTTTCTGAATGTACTTGACTCCCACCCCTTTCACTAATGTTCTTGCTCCCGTCAGCCACACAAACTTACGGCCGCTGTTGCATTCGAAGTCTGCTAGCAGTGAAGTATACAGTACAGAGTATAGTGTGTTTCAGAAATATGGTTGCGTTTTCCATAGAAGGAAGAGCCTATATTATTGAAGCTTATTTCCAGGGGCAGGTATTTATGGAGATTAATTTTATCATTTGTGTTTTTAATACTGGTGTCGGCGGAGATTGTTGGAGATTGATTTGTACTTTTGTTGGATATTAATAGAAATTTTGGAAAATACAATTTTTTGAAATTGGAGTATTAACTCAGTATGAATATTACTTTCCAAATAATTAACATTAAAGGTTCATTGGATTCTGGTAAAGGTTCGGTATGGCCAATAGGCAATATTTGTTGGATTGAGACTGTATTTAACACTTGCAACCCTCAAATTAATACTTTCAAATTATTAGTAAAATGTTGAATTCTCCGTCTTTTGAGTTCACTAATGTAATGAGAACACCTGGAATACCATGTAATGTAGCCTACTTGAATGTGCAACAAATTCAAATAAAAAAATGTCCGAAAAAAGAACTCAAAATATGAAATTCGCTATAAAACGACACAATAATAATAATTCGCGAATGTGTTCATATTTTGCTATTAGAACTATTTCGCGATTTGTCGTGATTGTTTTGTCCGCATATTATTAATCAGAATCACTTAATTCGTAAAGATTAGTAAAAAATCTATTGTATATCTATTATGTAGTGATTTTCGCGATCTCCGTAAATACCCTCCCTGCTCATTTCGCACACGTACGGTGTGTAGCATGACTGAATAACTTTGAAGTGAAGATTAGAGTTACGGAAAGTACGGTAATATGCTGAATAAAGTAGCCAATATATAATGAATAAAACCGCCTGAAGAGTTGAGTTTGTGAAAAAAAAATGTTACTACTCTACTTTATTTTGATAAAATACCGTAAAAGTAATGATCAAACTGAAAATCCTAATATCGTATTTCCCTGTAACATAAATGGATACACTACTTTTCTCTCCTCCTATAGCTAGTAAAATGGTTTGTTTACATATTGCACTAGTAACACCAAACTCCTGTAATGGAAGGGGGTAAACAGTGTTTCCAAGTATAGCCAGGTTAATGTTAAAAATGATGTCCCTATATATCTATTATCAGGCAGTACATCTCACTTGACGATATGTGTCAGAGGAAGAACAAGTGTTTGTATGCATCTGAAGTATGATTAATGATATATGTAGCTAATCGGCGATGTATGTAATGAAGGGGGAAAGAAACTGGCCACCCTACCTCATTATCTCCTGGTTTAGTTGCCTCATAAGTGGTACCTTGTTGACATCACTTGCGCAGTTCAGACCTGTCTTCGAACAGCTGACTAATCAACAACAATAACTATTATAACGGTTAAATATGACTGTTTATCATTAAACAAAAGTTAAAAAGAATAAGCCGAAGATAATTACATTTCGACGTATATTTTTTAAAGCTTAAACAAATATATTTTGATAATTCCGATATTAGACCTACTATACCAGGGATGAAAAACTGAGCCCCAGATGTTGCATAGTCACAAGCATGATTACGTAATTCACCCCTTCCCTCAATACCACGGATCATTCACATGATAAGGTAGAACGGGTTTGTATTCAGTGGAATTCAGCGCAGTGTCGTTCGGAAAATACCAGTTTAAAAAGCAATGGGAAAATGAATACTTCTGTATTCAAAACAATCACAAAGCGCGTATGAGTTCTGTGTTCGTTTCTACATACGTATCTCAGCAAACATTCTCGAAAATTAACTTCAATAAAGGCGACGACCGCTCTAAATTGACAGATGCACAAAAGAGTGCAGAGATCTGGCGCACGTTGCAGTTAAAGGTAAATTAAATACAGGATTGATTTTCCTTTATATTCACATGAGAAATTAGATTTATTTTAGTTTCTATTATGAGATCAATCTAGTCAATTTCAGTTAACCTAGTAGTTATGTACTTCTAAAAATCATATGAATGCTTTAATTTTTACATACTATCCTATTATATAGGTCTAAAAATCATTACAAGGAGATGTATTTGATCTGCTTGTTTGTAGCAATATGTTTTGAAAGGGAGTACTTAAGTATTTTTATTCATGATAAAATTTCCCTAATCTGCTAAGATTACAAGAAGAATATGTTTTGTTTAAACATTTAGTATCATCAGTGCACTTTAACTAATTGAATTTAAATGAGTAATTGTGCATTTACGTATTTCCAAATCTTTTTCTTACATTTAAACGTATTGTATTCGTTTACATACCATTAGATATGTAATGCATTTAATCTGAATTTGTTGGTTAAGTTTAATGTTATAATTACTGTGGTTGAAAATACTTTCGTCGTTTTGTTCGTGAACACTAGTTTATTGTAATCCACCACATGGTTGTGGACGGGTCACGGAGACGTTATTCAACGCCTGTGGACTGTGGAAGGGGAACAAATGCTTTCCCCATGCTTCCACCCCTCTCTGTGTCTGTTCTGAATCCCTGTACTATACAACTGCGATACTTTAACTCTTTGGAAAAAAAGCAGAATGCAATTTGCTAAGTGGCAAATGAGATGAACAGAAACTAGGAATCACATCCATGCTAACATACTACGAGAATTACTAATTATGTATTGCCAGCAGAGAGAGAACAAAGACTCTAACCTCTGAAACGTTTGACACACGATATTTATTTGTTCGCACTATCAGACATAGCATTAATGAAGTTTTATGGCTGTTGTGATGGTGGAGGTATAGGAGTGACGAAGACGACCATGCATTCATGCTCAATGATTGCAAGCTCGCTAAGTCAGATGGTAACTTTAATCCCAATCGTCAAACGAAAATTTCTTCATCTGCATGTCTGTAATGGGAACAAGACTTGCAAAAAGATAGATGTGTGTATCTGAGAGTTACACCAAATATGGTGCATATTACAGTTTCGCAGATCGCGTAGAAACTGTCTGCAGTGCTTGGCAATTTCTATGAAATAAAGCATTCTCCCAAAAAAATCACAATGAATCTGACTTTCGCATTACACATAGCTGCTAAAAGAGCATCCTGACAACGTAATACCGTGGAAAGTTACGAAAATATACTTACTGCAGAATTTACAAAGCGCAGCAAGCTTTTGTAAATAGTATGAAATATTACTGCGAGTACACATTCAATTAACAATTATTCCCTAGAGACATGCATGTCTGTGATTCAGAAGAAGATATTAATTAGATTAATTAAATTAACAGAAGTAAATTGCCGCAGGAAAAGTTGTTCATTATTTATCGCAACACACTGAGTGGATCAGAAGAAAAGCACCTCCATGCGAAAACGGGAAGGAACATTTAAGGACATTATTTGTCGACATTTGTTTTATTATTATTATTATTATTATTATTATTATTATTATTATTATTATTATTATTATTATTATTATTTTAATTGCTGATTTTTTTTAAATCATAAAGATAATGAAAACGTAAAGAGTTGGGGATTAGAAAGACAGACAATTTGAAGATCTGCAACATTTGTGCTAAAACGATACAAGGATACACTTCTATTTAATCACGATAAGTCAGAAGCTGAAGTCCAACCTTCTATTCACAATCTTTCGCAAGATGCGGTGGAACACAATTTTTAAATCTCAACATAGATAACAAAGACTTTGGTATGTATTCCTATGAAACTATCATACGGATACAAAAATTTCAATCTACAACAAAATCGTATATCAAGTGCGCAATTCATAAAGAAAGAAGATAATCAACCGTAGCAAAAATGAAATTTATATTTGGCAAAGAGTAGACTAAAAATTACGAACCTCGTAATTAATACATGAAAACACAAACTAAAGGTTACTGAGATAATCAAGATTATAGAAATTTAAAAGAGAAACTAATCATTTACGGACAGTGAATTATAATACATTCCAAATGTTAGAATATAAATACAATCCAAATATCAAGGGAGATTAGAGCATCCTAGAAAACGACAAACCAAGCGAAGTCTAACAAATCATTAATTTAATCCTTGTGGAAGCAGCTAAAGATGACAAAAAACTAAGCCTTAAAAATATCCGTGTTAATATCATAGAATATCTTCCTCATCTCATTTGATCTCGTTACTCTTCTCTCATCCTTCCATAGTTCACATTCCACTATAAGAACATTATGCTCGCCACCGGCATAGTTCAGCGTGGGTTACTCGTACATTCTCACTTACGCCGATTGCAGATTGGAATTTTTCCAAGGTCTTCGCCAACTGTAAGGCAAATGTCAGACAATTCAAAGGTGAATTCTGATCTTATCTCGCCAAATATCATCTCTTTATAACAATTCCATACAGTTACTTTCCTTCCGAGTGAAGATTCTTGTTTTATGTGCCGTAAATATAAGACAAAGAACTTCCCAAAATTATGTTCCTTCCGAGTGAAGATTCTGGTTTTATGTGCCGTAAATATACGACAAGGAATTTCACAAAGTTACTTTCCTTCCGAGTGAATATTTCTTGTTCTATGTGCAGTAAATATACAAGGAACTTCCCAGAGTTACTATCCTTCCGAGTGAAGATTCTTGTTTTATGTGCCGTAAATATACAAGGAACATCCCAGAGTTACTTTCATTTCGAGTGAAGATTCTTGTTTTATGTGCCGTAAATATACGAGGAACTTCCCAGAGTTACCTTCATTCCGAGTGAAGATTCTTGTTTTATGTGCCGTAAATATACAAGGAATTTCCCAGAGTTACTTTCATTCCGAGTGAAGATTCTTGTTTTATGTGCCGTAAATATACAAGGAACTTCCCAGAGTTACCTTCATTCCGAGTGAAGATTCTTGTTTTATGTGCCGTAAATATACGACAAGAAACTTCCCAAAGTTATTTTCCTTCCGAGTGAAGATTCTTGTTTTATGTGCTGTAAAGTAAATATACGACAAGAAACCTCCCAAAGTTTTTTTTTTTTTTTTTTTTCTTTCGAGTGAAGATTGTTGTTTTATGTGCTGTAAATATACGACAAGGAACTTACCAAAGTTCCCCCCCCCTTTCGAGTGAAGATTCTTGTTTTATGTGCTGTAAATATACAAGAAACTTCCCAAAGTTATTTTCCTTCCGAGTGAAGATTTTTGTTTTATGTCCTGTAAATATACAAGGAACTTCCCAAAGTTTTTTTTTTTTTTTCGAGTGAAGATATCCTCGTTTCATGTGCTGCAAATATACGACAAGAAACTTTCCAAAGTTATTTTCCTTCCGAGTGAAGATTCTTGTTTCATGTACTGTAAATATACAAGAAACTTCCCAAAGTTATTTTCCTTCCGAGTGAAGATTTTTGTTTTATGAAGCTGTAAATATAGGCCTACAAGGAACTTCCCAAAGTTTTTTTCTCTTTCGAGTGAAGATCCTTGTTTTATGTGCTGCAAATATACGACATGAAACTTTCCAAAGTTATTTTCCTGCCGAGTGAAGATTCTTGTTTTATGTGCTGTAAATATAGGACAAGGAACTTCCCAAAGTTTTTTTTTTCCTTTCGAGTGAAGATTCTTGTTTTATGTCGTAAATATATGGAAAGGAACTTCCCAAAGTTACTTTCCTTCCGAGTGAAGATATGTTAAAGAACTGGTAATCCTTAATAGTTCATCGTTCTTTGAATTCATAATCTTTGGGTCTGATGGCAAGCACAGTTCGCTCGTTCATAGACGTCATACTAGTAACGAAACTTCTGATATCTTACCGAAATACGACAATATTAAAATCGCTTAAATGTAGTGAAGAATCCAAAAAAATGTAATAGAGGTTCCAGTCCGTAACGATATCCGAGTACATAAATTTCATACGTTTGGTAAAGCGTACAGAAAATGTGCTATTTAAGTTCCATACCACGACACGAATTTAATGTCTCTACGTGTGCTAGGTTACAGACCAGGCGAATTCGGATTGATTCCCGGTGAGGTAGATAGAGATTTATCTCCATCCTATTGGGACTAGGTGCGAGTCCCATCTGTTCTGCTTATCCCTTCTGTCTTAATTAGTAGCTTAGAGCAATGCTGACCACACCAGGGAATGCCTAACTTCAGGTGTAGGTCTACAGTACAGTGAGGGTATGTAATATTCCCTTGGGTACCGACGAAACAAGACAAATTACTTGAAATTAGCGAGTAAAATAATAAGACACAACGAAAAAAAGCCAAGAAGAAAAGAAAATGGACAATGAAAAGGAAAGAAATTAAAGAGGCAAATAAATAGAGAAAACATAATAACAGAAAGCAAGACGCAAAAAGACGTTTACAAAAGAGGAGAGACGATGGGAAAAAATGGAGAGGCGGTGGGTGAAATGTAGAAGCGGTAGGAAAGACGAAGAGGCGATAGTAAAAAGAAGTGGCGAAAAGAAGAGGCGGTGGATGAAAAGAAGAGGCAGTGGGGAAAAGAAGACAGTGAAAAAAGACAAAAGGCGGCGAGAAAAATGAAGAGACATTAGACGAAAGAGATAGGCAATTAGCAAGATGTATCTAATGGGTAATAGTAATATGCGTCACAAGAGCGGTATGTTGAAGTTTTCATGGTCGAGGAAAAGTTTGAAAAAGCGAAACGTAGTTGACCTTTTTTAATTTCCGAGAATTGAAAAAAAAACATACCGCTCGTGTATCGTACATTATTTTGTGCGAAGATCGTTTATTACATACCTGAAAGAGGAATTTCTAATTAGCTGCAATGAAATCTCCATCTTGGTTTCTGTTCAATGACGGCAAATTTGCAAAAAAAAAATATATATCTATCTTCAACATTGTTGCTTTAAAATGTTTTCTGTGTTTACTATACTCCAGCAGGCCGTGATATACGTCTGTCTTTTTTTTCCCCCAGTCTATGATGAGTCTGGAATCTTGTTGATTTTTTCACGGCTTCCTTAATGTTACTTGCATCACGAATGCAGTAACTTTAGTGGAGTTGTAGAGTTTGTTTAATTTTTGCAAATATTTAAAAACAATAATTAACAGTGCAATTTAGGTGAAATTGCAGTGGTAAGTTTCCAATTTATAATTATTACTATATTGAACGTCTCTAAAAATATGTTAAAAGCCTAAAGCAGTAAAAATCAATATGTCACTTAAGCGGTAAGAAGAGGGAAATTGTTATGTGTATTAGGTTGGGAATACTGAATGTGGAATTTTAGACTTTCCGCGGATTGGTTTTGTGCGGAAACCAAGCAAATACGCACGATCTCGCACAAAAAGAATATGCAGGCAGCAAAAGATGATGTAGTGGGTAAAAAGAATACGCAGTGCACAAAAAGGTAAGAATAAGTTGAAAGCAAAAGAAGATGCTGTTGGGCTAGAAGGTGCTCTTGGGAAAAAGAAGGAGCAGTGGCTAAAGAGAATATCCAGTGGAGAAAGAAAATATGCAGTAGGGAAAGACAAGATGCAGTGGAAAAAGGAGAGACAGTGGATGCACGCACGCGCACACAAACACACGGTGATTCACGAGGATTTACCGTCACTTACTGAGCTTATTTCCGAAGACATTTTGAGCAAAAAATGTCACATAAACATGTGTCCTAATCTCAATATTTTCAGAGTTACACTTATTCTTTAGTTTCAAGAGAAAAGAATATTACAGATAAAGAATGAACTATTCAGGAGAATCAGTTCTTTAATCAGCTAGTATTCTGAAGCTAGAGATGTGTTGTGAACTCCATAGTTGCGTCATACAGAATTTTTTTTACGATTTTTAACTACAAAATTACATTTTTTTTTTCACGCCGGTCTTGTAAATTATTCAAAACTGTACATTAGGATGTATAATTAAACTGTAAAGAATCAAGTTTTTAAAGTCGTATGATTTGTAACAGTTTTTGTGATAAGTGCGTAAGAATGATGTATTTTTAGTTAAAAATTGAAAAACAAAATCTGTAGAAAGCAATTAACATATTTTTAGCTTCAAAATATTAACATATATCAAAATATGATTAATTATTTATTCCGTCAATATGGCTTAAGCAATGAATTACATATGAAAGAAAATATTGATGTGTTACATCCTATTTAATCTTGATACTAACGTTTTCGCCCCTAATGGGGTATCTTCAGGTACAAGATATAAGTATCATCTAAAATTAATTACAATACAATTTTACATTTGAAAATGCCATGACTAGAATGATACATGACATAGTGACAATATTATCCATACCAACATTAAATGTCCTGTCAAAATATTAAAAACAAATTTAATTTAAAACAATGTGAATTTGCTTAGCTATAATATTTTGACAGGACATTTAATGTTGGTATGGATAATATTGTCATTATGTCATATTTCATTCTAGTCATGGCATTTTCAAATGTAAAATTGTACTGTAATTGATTTTAGATGATACTTATATCTTCTAACTGAAGATGCCCCATTAGGGGCGAAAACGTTAGTATCAAGATTAAATAGGATGTAACACATCAATATTTTCTTTCGTGTGTAATTCAATGCTTAAGCCATATTGACGGAATAAATAATTAATCATATTTTGATATATGTTATTAACACAAGGCTTAGCTGAACATTTTCCAACATGAATTGTAAATTTTCAAAATATTAGTCACTTAAAGAAATGATACTTCTGAATAGTTCATTCTCTATTTGTAATATTTTTTTTTATCCTTTAAATTAAAGAAAAATGGTATTTTACTAACAAATTCAAATTAGTGTAACTCTGAAAATATTGAGATTAGAAAAAATGTTTATGTGACATTTCTTGCTCAAAATGTCTTCAAAAATAAGCTTCGTAAGTGACGGTAAATCCTCGTGAATCATCCTGTATGTATAAAATAATTAAATAATTAATTTTGAAAAAAAAGACTATGTAAATAAGAAATTAGTACTTTGGACAAAAAATCCGAGGTATTTTATACAACATTTTATGGAAACGAGGGAAATTTGACCAATCGTTTCACATCGAAGTGTTACGCTACATCCTTAATGAATTACATTTAAAACAATATCCTGGGTACCCCTGAGCTTAATACTCTTACGCGCTGTGATCAAGCCGCAAGGATGCAAACGTGCAAATCCAAACTAATTGTGTTGCCGTGACAAATTGACGATCAGAGCGTCTGATAAATCAGTCCATGTAATGAACGACTTCGATTAACGGCAAATCACATTAGGACACCAAGAACAGATTTCCAATGCAAGATACACGGAACTTAATCCAGGATCTGCACTTCGCTAACTTCGTTTGCAAATTACAAAACTGTAGGAGGAGAAAGCGAGAGGGGAAGACTAGGGAAGAGGGAGAGAACGGTCGATGAAAAACGGGAAGTATGTATATGCAGTAATATGGTTTACTTTGTCGGTGCTTCAAGACATACGGAGCCAACAAAACGAACTTGCTGGAAGTTATTCACAGCGTTTCACCTGCCACTACAAGTTATTGCGAAACTAAACCTGAGCTTCAAAACTCACCGACGTCTTAGAGAACATGGAATGTGCGACAGATGAATTTTTTTTATTTTATTGCGTTATTTTACGACGCTGTATCAACATCTAGGTTATTTAGCGTCTGAATGATATGAAGGTGATAATGCCGGTGAAATGAGTCCGGGGTCCAGCACCGAAAGTTACCCAGCATTTGCTCGTATTGGGTTAGGGAAAAACCCCGGAAAAACCTCAACCAGGTAACTTGTCCCGACCGGGATTCGAACCCGGGCCACCTGGTTTCGCAGCCAGACGCGCTGACCGTTACTCCACAGGTGTGGACGCGACAGATGAACTATATCTTCTTGACTATTACACTTTTGCTACGTCACACTACTTTTGACCAATAAATCGGTACGAAAGGACGTATTACAATCAATCATGGCTGCTTATCGCACAATTTTATCGCGTCCCTAGCATTTGCTTAATTTTATCGCGTCCCTAGCATTTGTTTATTTTTATCACTACCCCAGCATTTGTTTCTTTGTTTGCCAACATTTCAAACTGCACTGGTACAAACCACTCCAGTCGATGCACAGCACTTTCAAATATGACTCGCATTGGAATTCAAGAACAAGAATTAATAAAGATCACTAGTCATAGCTATGTATCTTCCCTGAAACCTATTTACAAATAAATGAAGAGCACCATTCGGAAATCCTGAATAAGTTGAGGGATACACCATGTACTGTACATCAACAAGTTGCACTTCTTTTACGCACACGTCTAATATAAAACACTAACACCAACCACTAAAACATTCAAATTTGAAAATTGTACTTTCAATAATTGTTTCTTTTAAAATTATTCATGTTTATTTTTTATGTCATCATCGTTAATTAAAACTTTTCTTGTTTATTTCATCATCCCTAATTAAAACATTTGTTTATACTATTTAGGTTATGTTATAGCTTCTGCTATATGATATGGTTAGTCACGTATCAGAGACTGTTTAATACTAAGATTTATTGAAAATCATCTGTAAAGTGACGTTGATTATTCGGATCCGGATAACTGAAGTGGAATGCAACTGTTTTAATAAAAATGAAATTGAATCAACAAAGCCTTCTTGACTAGTAACCGTCTACAGAGTTCAATGAAGATTCCATACTTGGCACACCTGATAACTTCACATAATTATAACACACCTCTGCCATTTAGCATCCATCTAGCGTAATATTTGTAATGTTCAGATGGTACAATAATACATTTGAAGACAGTTGTATTTCATCATCATCATCATCATCATCCTTCACGAATTAGGCCTCTGTAGACCTGTTTCGGCCCCATCTAGCAGTCTTCTTAACGGTCTTCCTGGTCGACGATGTCCTCTAGGTTTATATTGCATCATAATTTTTGGGATTCTTGAATTTTCCATTCTTCTTACATGATCTAGCCAATTGAATTTGTATCTGGTGATTTTTTCTTCTACTGACTCTACTTCTAATTGTTCTAAAATTTCTTCATTCCTTTTTCGGTCTAAAAGAGTATATCCTGCTGTTCTCCTGAAAAATTTCATTTCCGTTGCTTTGATTCTGTTCATGTCTTTTTTCTTTAATGTCCAAATCTCGCTTCCGTATAGAAGGGTGGGTAATGCTAGTGTATTATATATTTTTATTCTTGTAGATTTTTGTACTAATTTAGCTTTTAATGTATTGTTTATTATTCCTAGAATTTGTGTAAATTTGGTAATTTTCTTGTTCACATCTTTTTCATTTTGATAAGATATTTCACAACCCAGATAATTGAAATTTTGCACTTGTTCGAGGCAATGGTTATTGTGTATTATCTTACTTCTCACTGGGTCTTGTCCTAAAAATGCCATTACTTTTGATTTTTGTGCTGAAATTTCCATCCCAAAATCTTTTAATATTTCATTTAATGTATACAATCCTCTTTGTAAATTATCCTCTGAATTGGAAATTATGACTTGATCATCGGCATAGAGTAAGGTATTTAATGTTAGAGCACTGGTTATTTTGATTCCTGATGTGTAGATTTGGTTCCATTTTAAAATAATTTCATTTATATAAATATTAAATAAAGTTGGTGATAGTGAACAACCTTGTCGAACTCCATTATTAACTAATTTTCTTTCGGATATACAGTTATTTATTTTGACACTTATTTTGCTGTCCGTGTAGATTTCTATTATATTTTGGAATAGCAAATTTGGAATATTTTTTTCTTGTAATATGTCGAATAAAAGGTCTCTTCGGACTTTATCAAAAGCTTTCACAAAATCAATAAAAGCTATATGGGTTTCTAAATTAAATTCTCTTCTTTTTTCCAACAATAGTTTGATACTAAATAATGGATCTACACATGATCTTCCTTTTCTAAAGCCATTTTGACACTCCAGAAGGAAAGTTTCAGCATGTTTTTTTAATTTTTCATTTAAAATCCTACTAAATATCTTATAACATGTGTTGAGGATACTAATCCCTCTATAGTTTTCAACATTCTGTTTATCTCCTGTTTTATATATGGGAATAATTACACTATTTTTCCATTCTTCCGGTAAAGTGGCAGTCAGATATATTCTGTTTAGAAATCTTAGTAATCTTTCTTGAAATAGATCTCCTGCATATTTATACAATTCTGAATTTAGGTTATCTTCTCCAGGTGATTTACTATTTTTCGTCTTCTTTAAAAGTCAATTAATATTTTATTATATTGGAGTACTTCGTTACTTCTAATCTTTATACACTTTCTTCTAATCGTGTAATAGTCAATTAAATCCCACTCGAGTTTTGATTTTCTCTAGATAAATCAAAACCTCTAGTGAGATTACTGTTGATAAATAGCGTGTGACCACCCTGTGGTGCAGGGGTCAGCATATTGGTCTCTTACGCAGAGGACCAGGTTTCAATTCCCGGTCGGGTTGAGTTTCCTGGTTGAGGTTTTTCAGAGTTTTCCCTCAACTGTAAGGCAAATGCCAGGAAATTCGGGTCATAACATCCGTGAATATCACCGGCTTCATTCATTGCCAAAATCATATTCATAACAAATCTGTAATCAGCATACACAACATCTCGTTCACAATAATAGTACACAAACCTTAGGATTCAATCAAAGTTGATTTTCATTAGTAGGGCCTATTAGTGTAGTATTAAAACTGGAAGATTCATACATTTTTAGACATACAATTTCATATATTGCGTATAAAAATATTTGACGTGTGTATGTGTGATAAGTGTTCCGCCGAAATGTTGACACCCTTATGCTACCTTCCTGCTCAGGTCATTTCTGTGGTGAGTTTCAGTGCTCATTCTTCCCATTATCTTTCCTTTTTGAGACCAATGTCATTAAAATCAATTTAATAACACAATGATCAATGTTATAAATTGTATTAAGTTTTTGGTGGTCAGAAAGAGATAATATGTCAACCTTCTGTTCCTGCTCGTACAGACAGAGGGCTTGTAGAGCGACATGGTACCGACACTGCTTATCATCAGTACGTGAGCGAGAGAGAGAAAACTCCCCTTACTGTACAGAAAACTCCCCTTACAAGTATGAATGTCTTTGATTACACGATGTAATCACGATACCCAGTTTGGTCACCGCTGACCTATACAATGCTAATTTATGCTAATGTTCGCTACACTTATTTTTTCTGTAATTATTCTATATCTATACTTCTGTGCAATTATACGAAGTAATCAATTACCGTAAGCAAAACCCGTCTTTGGTTGGACCCCAAAGCCCCTTTCTTTTATTGCGATATTAACATCAACTCAGATCCCAAGGAAAAATAATTGAAGACACCTGAAGACAAGCTCTTAGCTTGGATGCTAATGTAGACAATAACCACGTGCCAGTGACCGCACGGCATTCTACAGAGCGTTCGCATACGGGTGGGGCCAGGAAAGCGGCCTGCCTGCGGTGTCGCTTGCGGGAATTGTCTATCCGTAAGCTTCTGCTTTCTATACTAGCCTATACTCTGTAGAGTTTTAATTTTAAAAGTTTAGCAGCAGTAAAGACTGATGTTTTTGAAACGCTAACTTCCTGTGAAACACGTCTTAGAGATTTATTAGGAGAGCGTGTAAATGATGCACTGGTTTCATCAATTTTTTTTTTTCCGTCAATACTCTTTGTTTTCGCTTAGGAATTGTAGCATTTATCGACCCTGTTGTCCTTCATTTGTTAACAGGACGTCTAACAGTTTCTCTACCCTGAATTGGAGCACCCGGATATTTCACTTCAAATTCCCTACGCACCTCTCTACATGACTCTGTTTTCACATAGGCCTATGCATCATACACAAAAAAAAAAACTCTCTGTTCAAGTGTGAATTTTGCGTTTTGCGTTGTTAACAAATTTTACACACACGCTGAATATTTAAGCAAATGTGTTAAATACTGCAACATCTGGCTCACAACTGATAACTTGTCGACCTTGATGTCCTTGATTGTCGAGCGTGTCTCAACAACTGCGAGCACAAAGCGGCGTATCAGTACATGCTGCTTTCCTGGCCTCACCCGTAGGCGAACGCTCTGTACTTTACAGAGGAGTAGAATCATAACACTGTAATGTGTTAAACAGTATACCAATAGTTATTTTTGGTCTGGTGTGTAGAAGTCTGGTTTTTGATGGATGGACACAATTTGTCTTTGTTTCCTTTGGAATCCATTTTAATAGTGAACGGAGGAAGAAAGGCATATTTTCATAATAATTCTAACAGTTCCTTTATTACACCAGAATAATTAGTAACGGAACTTCTCAAGTGACACAAAATCTGGATCGCAAGCTGATAGAATTACCCTCAAGATTGTATCACGAAAATATATAGCTATAGAGTTGGCTTGCTTTATTCCCGCTCAAACAAATGTTCCTTTAACAGACGCTTTGCTTCAGGAAACGCTTTGTAAACAGAGGCTGAGGACCCTAGCAAGCCGTGTCCACTGTTCCCACAGACAGACCAAACTAGCGAAGTTCAGTTCTAAGAACAGAAACTACACGCCGCAACAATAGCGAGGGCGGAACACAACAGATGTCCTGCAGCGGTACTTTCTGAGGCGATGGCTGTAACACCAACAGTTCCAATACAGTATTAGCTATTTCGTAATCCAACTATATTTCTTCTTCTTATTTCGATTCCTCGATCCATAATTTTTACACACATCTATTTCTTGTTCTTACATAGATCCATATGTATATTGTGATATCATTAATTTCTAATGGGACACAAAGCATGGACCGACATCAATGCTAGATTAGCAACACCATCATACATAGGCAGGGCTGATCATATTAGGAAGTTTAAACGTAGAAAACAAAGAACAGATGTGGCAAAATTTTCCTTTGTTAACCGCACAATAGTAGACTGGAACAGCTTACCTACGGCAATCTTTCAGGGTGGTCCTCTCAAAACCAATACATTTAAGGAAAGGTTGAGAAGATTAGACTGAAAATGTAATTGTAGGTGCAGTGTAATTATCTAAGTTGTGTCATGTAATTAATTATGTTGATATGTAATTAATTAAGATGATATGTAATTTAGTTGATATGTAAATAAATTAAGGTGATGTGTAATTAAGTTGATATGTAATTAATTAAGTTGATATCTAATTAATTAAGGTGATATGTTATTACTTAAGTTGGTTGGTAATAGTTGGACGAAACAGAAGTACTTATAAGTTACTTTTGCTTATTGTAGATGTTATTATAGAATAGTTTTTATTTATAGTCCTAGGTTTATTGCATCTATTTATTTATAGTTAGAAATAAATTTATGTTTATTTTATTTTATTTTTCTTTTATTGCTGTAATTATTGTATAATTGTAATGGTATTATTGTATATTATATATCACTGCCATCGGGTGTATACCCACTTCTAGTGTTAATAAATACATGCATGCATACATACATGCATGCATACATACATACATACATGCATACATACATACATGCATACATACATACATACATACATACATACATACATACATACATACATACATACATACATACATACATACATACATACATACATACATACATACATACATTTCTATTCTCTTTCCTTTCTTCTTCGCATTTTCTTTCTGCTTGTCTCCTTTTCGCCCTTTCACTTGATAAATTTAATGAACCATATTTTTAATGTATTGCTATCAAAAGAATTAAATACAAAATCTTCCTTGCAGAGATTATAAATGTCTTAAAAGATACATGTACCAGAACGTTTTCTGAATATAGGGCATAAATATTTAACATTGCCATTTAAAATAATATGTATAAAAAATTTATAGATAACTCTACAGCCAGTATATTATGGAGGGTCATGTTTATGAATTTGGTAAGGTTAGGGAAGCAATAGAAAATCTCATTGTAGTCACTCTTCAAACTACCAAATGTTTCAGAGTTTCCATTAATTTTATGTTATGTACTTCTTTAACAAAATGTTACTACAAATTTCATATTGTTTTTTTACATAACTACGTCTTTATCAGAGGTACAAACGGGAAAGATGTCACATTTCACGAGTAAAGTGAAGCAGTGACGTCAGGCAGAGAAAAGATAACAGCGCATCTGCAGTTAGTAGGCCTACCTATTACTGTTGGACTACGTAACAGTACTATTTTACTACTATATTTTCTGATTCATACGACAGAAATACCAATAATCTCACTCAATACGCAACTGATTGCAATTCTCCGAACATGTCGTAAACAAGAGGTAAGGCTCTGGGTCCCGTTTCGTAGATTTACGGCTCTTAAAAGAACCATGTCTCTGAAAAGGGCTCTAGGTAAAATTTGTTTGTCATTTCTCATTCACATCGGATTTCGACGCAGAACAATCTCAGTAATTGAAAGTGTCACTATAGAAACCACACCGTTATTCAATGAACGTCACAGTAAGTTTTACAATGCGAAAGCATAGACTAATGGACATACGTATAAATTTCAGATGTCTAACGTATTTACAAATTTTTACCTTTCTCGCATGTCGTTACAAGTAAAGCCGCGCATCTACAAAGCGAAGCTACGACGCGCGGCCGCCTCTCACGGCAGCCTCGCTTGTTGTTTGCCTCACGGTTTTGTTATTTTGGTAGAGAGACAAGAAATCAAAGCAGCATGAGTCACCAGTTACTGCGTGGAAATTAAGGCAATAACATCGGGTTGTGTGATGACACGGAGCGAGTTAATCACTGTGAGGCACCTTTGATCGCATCCAAAAACCGACTAGAATTGGTTCACGTGTGAAGCAGGCTCGTACCTTTGAGAGGCAAAGTTAGATTCACAGAGGCAGTCTCGCTTCGTGGGTACACGCTTAAGATTAAGTAATTAAATTGTAGGATAAAGTAGCCTATTTCTGTGACACCCCTAACCCTGTGATACTTTTTTAAAATTGAATGTCAGTCAAAGCTTTGCCGTTCGGCCATAGCGCCAGACATTTTTCACGTAAGAGTGCATCTTTCGCCTACTTTTGAGACATCGGTGAACTTCATAGCAAGATACCCAATCCCGTGACATTCAGTGACAGAAACGTATCACGGAATTAGGAGTATCATGGAATTAGGCAACTTTACCCTACTTTTGTATTCATACTGTAGTCCGCCGCTGTGGCTATGTGGATAGCATTTTCACGGGATTGGGAGTTCGTTATTGTCTAACAATTGTATTTATAGTAAATACACTTACGCACACAAAATACCAAATTTTAAAGAAGGAAGAGTTCGTCCAAAGGGCTGGATTCGGGAAGAGTACCTAAAACGCTCATTGCATTTCCGCGTTGAACAGTTATACTTAAGCGTTGACGCAAATAATTAGTGCAACGGCAATCACCAGTAATGGAGATCAAAATTTAGCCGATTTGAGATACCAAAACTTTACCGTCAATACTCCAAGAACCGAAGGTCTCCACAGCAAAGGGTATAAAGATATAATTATCTAAAAGTTTTGCATATTTATAGACTTTTTTCTTCACGGCTAATTCAGCAGTATTCGGCAAGTGTTAACGCAAGTGGAGTCCCAAATTAAAGACTTTCCTCTGGACCATGGAATTAAGGTGAGACCACCGGGGTCGTTTACCATCCGCGCGACTAATACCTGATGGTTCCAAAAGAGACTGGATGCCACAAGAAGTCAGAAATCTTTTAATGATATCATTGAGTGATGTATGTCTGGGAACGCAAACCTTGCTCCTCGCACAGCTGAGTGCATGATGACCGTAAATATCAGCAATTCCTCCGCAAATACATTGGTGTACTGTCTTGTCATTTTCCTGTGATGTCTCAGTGATGCCCTGCATCACGCCAATTCCATGACTAGCGAGGCCGGCATTTGTGAATGTCTAGTGTACGACCAAAATAAATATCCCTCCTCTCCCCTGAGTGGTGTGTAAGTTGCATAAGAGGAAAAGTTAAGCAAAATAATAAAGAACGAATCATAACGTAACTTTTCAAACATTAAATAGACCTACACAAAATAAAGACTATGAACATTATTCCATTCTCTCCTCTTTTTTAGCTCAATAAAAATAACAGGCATATTCAATGTAGGCGTATTATTATCTTCTGCAAAATTTACTTTCAATACGCTATATATCTCGACAGGAAAAGGGAAATGGCTTATCTCCTTTCTATCAACAGATAGAGAACTAAATTAATACTTCTGAAGCAGTCAGAATGCAATATAGCAGTGAGTGATACCGAAGTTCAGATAAGAAATGCACCATATGCAATTCAGGATCAATACATGCACCTAAGTTATATTCTGAAGCGCGTAACACTGTAAACACATTCGTATATGAAAAATATAATTATATTGTAGTCTATAGTTCGTATTATTTAATACAAACGAAAGAGATGTCATAAAGACAAAATAGGATAGCGGATTTCCACATTGAAATTTTGTTCTGCAAGAAGAAGAATCGTATTGATTCAGCGTTCTTTTAGGAGCTTCTCAATAGCTTCATCTAATGCTGTATGCAAGATTAATCTATATCCTACCCCTTCTCCGTGAATTCGACCGGTATAAATTGAATCTGGAACTACTTGCTTTATGGTTCCAATCGAGAGCAGAATGCAGTATTATGTTTGAAATACATCGAAAGAAACATCGTACGAAGTAAAATCCTATCCTTAGCCTTATCCCTCTTCCAATCCGAGCCTTTATTCAGCTTACGAGCGGGCGGCACTGGGCCCTGAGGGGGTTTTTAATGGACCACTCAGTTTCCTTTATGAAAGACTAGAACAGTTTCGGCTACCTGCCTTTATTAATTAGTGAAGTCTTCATCAACCAGCGAAACAAAATATATAGAATGCACACAGTCAAAATAAATGCAACTTCTTCCCCCCTCCCCCCATTACCTTCCAAAGCTAATGAGTAAGAAAGAAAAGTTTTGAGATATTTTGAAATGGGAAAAGTCTAAATATTATGCAAACCTTTTTATGCCTGTTTAATGAAATCCGAGATTGGGCGGTTTTTGGATTTTCGAAACCAGTCAAAAACCTCAATAAAGTTTCTGTACTAATAGGGTTATGCTATCATTTTTAATTTCCTAGTAAACCGTATGCCCATTTAAAATTATTTACACGGTCAGCGCGTCTGGCCGCGAAACCAGGTGGCCCGGGTTCGATTCCCGGTCGGGACAAGTTACCTGGTTGAGGTTTTATCCGGGGTTTTCCCTTAACCCAATTTGAGCAAATGCTGGGTAACTTTCGGTGCTGGACCCCGGACTCATTTCACCGGCATTATCACCTTCATCTCATTCAGACGCTAAATAACCAAAGATGTTGATAAAGCGTCGTAAAATAACCTACTAAAAAAATTATTTACAAATTTGTAATTTTGAGTACCTGATAGATTACTGAAGCACGTATCTTTACATATTTTGGCATTCAAAATACTTAAATATAAATTTTAGCATGTATGCTTGTAAATACATAGTTTCTTCATTTTTTTTAGAAACTGTCGGTATTCGTGAATTCCCACATATTATGTATTGTTATGGCGTCGTGGATGTTGTATTTGTTTGAAATTTTAAGTCCTGTTGTAATGAATTTATTAAAAGTATTCCAGATTATATAATATTGTTTCAACACGAACCGTTGGGGCATACATTTAATCAGCAGCATGCAGCAGGAGAATAAGTTAGTAATCGTAGAGTAAACCTCGGTACTCCAAGAAAAAAACCTACCCACAACCGTTTCATATAAATTTTCACACTATCTGTCAGTAATTTAGTCGCAGGGTTACACAGCAAGTACATCACAGAGTAGGGGTCACGTGGTTTTATACCATATTGCTGATTCCAATCGCCAAACGACAAGAAGATCATGATTCATGACCATCTTTCATGAACAGTTACTCTTCTCCATACTTAGTGAATTTTATGAACTCGTCGTGGACTACTTTTCCTGCCTGACCCCGGTACCGTCCAGTGATATACAACATTCGAACATTTTTCTTCACTCATGCTAATAACATGACCAAATCACTTTACACCGCTATATTCCACCCAATCCACTTCCACATTTATTCTTATTCTTATATATGTAGGTCACCAGTACAGCTAAAACAATGCTATACCTACTGTCTTCCTCCGATGAGTTTAGCGCTGGGACCTGAGCCGAGTGGAGTGGGAAGTATTAATCGTCCAAAAATATGCAGTCTTCAGTTTGTAGTAGTGTGTGAATATTTCATATACATATTGTTTACCTAGGCCTATATGGTTTTGTTATTAATATATTAAATATATTGTTGCAATTTTTGCTCAAACATCTCCCTGATGTTAGCTATGTTGATTTTATATGAATTACTCATGTTAAATATTTCACCGTTACAAGTCATTTTTAAGGAAACATGTTGTGGGAAAAATTTTGGTTTTCTTCTATTGGAATTTTAGAATATGTGAGATTGTTATCGTGAAAAACAGATTCCTATAAAGGCATGCAAAAATCATTTGTTGGTGATATCTTAAAATACACATTAAGTTGTTTTACTTCTCAAGCGAGTTCAGCAATACAGTATATTTAAACTGATTACTTTACAAATTTAATTCAATTTTATTAATCACTAAATTTTATAGTATGATTCTTCTTTTCATTTATATTATTTTATTATGATTTTCTTTTTATTTATTTTATTGTATTTGTATTTCTGGTGGTGCGATGGCCTTAACTTCACCAAAATAAATAAATAATAAATAAATAAATAGGCCTAAATAAATAAATAAAATTTTCTACAATACTTTCCTTCTCTGGACGCGTAAGTTTGAATGGTTGTATCTCTATCTCGCCAAAAATACGTTAGAAAACTAATAGGCATACTGCTCTCGTAAATTGGGCGAATGTTTTCAGTATGATTTTACTTCCTTCCAGACTGCCGCTGTCACTATTCCCTCCCACTCCAGTACCGTGCTAGATTAGTCGGAACCGCATTCCTCTCAACACTAAACTCCTCAGAGGATAACAGTACATACGACATACAAATTCGCTAGTAAGAGATGAAAATTACGAAGCGACGATTCCAATACATGTGACGTGCTTACGTCATGTTCCCTGAATATAGATCCTGAAACTATTCTGAAATATGTGATATGTTCAAAAGATTTGTATAAACGCAACGTTGCTGATCAGTATTCATGGTGTACAACTTCGAAGGAAGCGAAAAGCAGTTAAATACAGTCTAGAGTCTACCTCACATGACTTTCATGAAAATGCAGTAAGACAATATACTGTAGCATGTAGTAGTTGTCTGAACTGTCATATTTTTCGTTCTTTACTCAGTGTGTGATAATATTGTTACATTCCCGTATTGAGTGAAAGAAGACGATAAACCATCGCTTCACATTTTTACTGCATTATGGAAAGGAGTGAAAAACTTCAAAATCCTTTGAACTTCTTACGGAAATTCTCATATTTCAAACGAATTGCGTACTTCAGAATTTTATGATCTTTAGGCACTTGCGAGTTGCAATAGAAGGTCTTGAATGCTATTCAGTACAGAGTAGAGAACGGAGAATTTTCATATGCTCTCATCGAAAGGATATTCTCTTGTGGTGTGATTTTATATTACATTTCTCGTTGACTATAAGTGGTTGAATAATTATATAAAATAAGGGTATATCTTTATCAAGTGCCGACATTCTAAACACGCAAGTGAGTAAAGAGCAAGAATGAATTTTTTACTTCATTTATAAATTGTACACTTTAAGAGATGTAGGGTAAACATTGGTAATTTCGTGATAATTTCATGAAAATTAATTTAAAATGCAAATGTGTAAATATATCCTTATTCCGATTTTCTCATCTAAAAGGCGATAATTTGCTGTACAAATCTGGAGACATAAAAGATTGGACACGTTCTTGAACAAGTGCCAAAAACCACTTTTACAACTTAAGCTAAAAGGTTGGTTATTTCGTGAAATTACATTGATAATTTCGTGAGAAGTAGAAGAATTGTGTAAAAGTTCATTAAAGTCAAATAAAATTCTCATTTATTGTTACAAGACTTCAAACATAGTAATTCCGTCTAATATTCATAGCAAGAAAACATAGAAATACATATCAACACATAATAAGAATGAAATCAAACTGAAAATTGAAATCGAAAAGGGATTTTCTTTGCCCTGAAAGGGTGAACACTTTTATTACGGACTTTACTATAGCCTATATTACTAGGGTAACTCCAAAAGTAATGCATAACATTTGTTTAAAAATTATATTTTTTCCTACAGCTTTGCTATTTTCACAGAATGTAGATGCATTCTTTAGGAACAAAATGTCACTTTTCCACATAATCCCCGTCCCTTTCAACTGCCTTACGTAACCTAGGAACGAGGGCCTGTAGACCAGCACGGTAAAAGTCTGGACCAACACGTCTGAGCCACTCTTTAGCAGCGTACACAAGGGAGTCATCTTTTAATCTAGTTCCGCGAAGGGATCCTTCAGTTTACCAAAGAGATGGTAATCGCACGGTTCCAGTTCAGGACTGTAAGGCGGATGTTTCAGTGTTGTCTATCCGAATTTTCTGATCTGGTCTGTGGTCTTGTGACTGATATATGGCTGTGCGTTTTCGTGCAATAGCAAAATATCCTGCTTCTCCCGATGTCGTCGAACACGACTCAGTCGAGCTTGAAGTTTCTTGAGAGTTGCCACATACCCGTCAGAATTAATGGTGGTTTCGTGTGGCATGATGTCCACAAGCAAGAGTCCTTCTGAATCGAAAAACATAACTTTTCCTGCCGAAAGTGCACTTTTAAATTTCTATTTCTTTGGTGAATTTGCATGATGCCACTCCATTGTCTGCCTCTGTCTCCGGTACAAAATGGTGGCGCCATGTTCCATCTTCTGTCATAATTCTTGCAAGTCATCTAGCACTTATCATTGACATTTAGCATGATAACAAATCAAACAGAAGCTACACTGAACCCATTGCGTCCCCCTTTTCTTTTTTGTTATCACATCTTATCTTCAGATTTCTAAAATTCGTATTGTAATACAATTTTTAAAATAGTATAAAATGTAGTGCGTAATACTCAACAAAATTTCGCCTCAAGCAGCTAAGATTTCTATCAGTAAAGCTAAGCCTATATGGTGACTACAGCTGTATCTAAAATTCCAAAAACATTTCCTAAAATTTCGTTAAGATATAATAAATCTTTGTATCAAATATCATATCATATCATATCATATCATATCATATCATATCATATCATATCATATCATATCATATCATATCATATCATAAGACTGTAATGTAATTACAAACATCCACAACATTTGTACGCCTGAGAAGTCGACGCTAACTTGCTCTCTCCAAACATAAAAACTCAGTAGAGCAGCTACAATAGTCACACAAAGCGTAGCTGTATGTTTCTGAAAACTGGACAACATATGCAATCCCTTGGCGGAAATTTGAATCTCGTAACACCATTGGTTAGTTCACGAAAGAGCAAAGAAAAAGTATCACGAAATAACTACTGCCACGAAATTACCAGTGTTTACCCTATATGTAATTAATCACAAATTTACTTAATTTGTAGAAATACCTTATAATCATGTTTCATATTATTTTTCATATTTACGGAAATCGGCATTTAAAAATGACATGAATATTAGCTTTATTAAACTTTCCTTTGGCTTAGTTACTTGCAACAAACACAGTATGTTTCACATGCGTGCTAATCCTGTAACAGGCGCTGCGTACTAAGGGTAGTGACTTATCTAGTTCGGTCTCGATGGGGCTCTCTGGACGTAAGAGACATTTGTAACGAGAAGTGGAAACAATTCTGCATATAATAATTAACTTCTCCTAAATATGGGAGTCTGGGGATATACAGAGTGACGATTTAAATTATCTCTTCATCTTATACAAGAAACGTCCACACCTGTGGAGTAACGGTTAGCCCATTTGATTTCTGTTCAAAATGAACTATTTAAATATTATAGTTTGGTGCACTGCAGAATATTAGAAACATTCACAATTGCGCTGTCTGATAGTCCCTTCATTATTGAACAGAATACCACATCGCGAAACATTTCGTGCACGCATGTGCAATAATCAAACTTGTTTTGTTTGTTACTATACCATATTTTGGAAGGGAGGGAGGATGGTAAGAGCTCTATAATACAGGCGAGGGAAAGTTTCCCCCCCCCCCACGAGAGACTGTTATGCACTTAACGCCTGTGTTTTGCACAAAATCATAATTAATATCTCTATTTTATTTATTATGTATTTTAGTTACGTATTAATTTTATTTTGAACTGAATGTTTGTCATTTTGTTAAAGGGAATGTATAATTATGTAGGTGACCGTTTTTATGTTCTTTTGTTTTATTTGTTGGCTATAACTGTCTTTTATGTGTATACATTGTTCAAATAAAAAGCAATTGCGATATACGAAATTGACAATTAATATTTGAGGAGAAAAGTTTGCTCCGGCGCCGGGGATCGAACCCGGGTCCTTGGTTCTACGTACCAAGCGCTCTGACCACTGAGCTACACCGAATTCAATCCAAAGCACCGGACCGAACCTTCCTCCTTCAATGTTTCCCTTTGTGGCCTGACTCCAAGTTAGGCATATATGTTGTATATGTCCCATGTCAACTGCCATTATATTAATGGTCAGAGCGCTTGGTACGTAGAATCAAGGACCCGGGTTCGATCCCCGGCGCCGGAGCGAATTTTTCTCCTCAAATATTAATTGTCAATATTACAGATATTATTCTGTAGGACAAATTAATAAATCTATAATATACGAAATTGAATTGTAGAAATATTTTGTGTGAAAGTTTTAACATTAATAATTGTTCAAACTTCACGTTCAATCTTAATGTTAATAAATAAAGCTACAGCTTGTTCTGTCAGAGTTCTTGTTCTTTTTTAATTTACAAGTGACTATATCTCAAGTTTGTAGAGAATTTACTTACTGCACTTATCTCCAGCGTTTCCGTAGTAACCACTGAACGTGTTGTATTTGCAAGTTACATGGCATGCGACAGTGACGGTGAGTATGCAAAAAGAGCATGATTGTACAATAGTAATATGCGTTACAAGAGCGGTATGTTGAAGTTTTCATGTTCGAGGAAAAGTTTGAAAAAGCGAAACCTAGTTGAGCTTTTTTAATTTCCGAGAATTGAAAGAAAACATACCGCTCGTGTATCGTACATTATTTTGTGCGAAGATCATTACATACCTGAAAGAGGAATTTCTAATTAGTTGCAATGAAATCTCCATCTTGGTTTCTGTTCAATGACGGCAAATTTGCAAAACGAAATCTATCTTCAACATTGTTGCTTTAAAATGTTTTCTGTGTTTACTATACTAAACCAGGCCGTGATATACGTCTGTCTTTCCCCCCCCCCCAGTCTATAAATGCGAACTTAAGACAAACGGTAAGGTTATGTAATGATTTTGAGTTTACTTAGTTTCTGCAAATATTTAAAAACAATAATTAACAGTGCAATTTATGTGAAATTGCAGTGGTAAGTTTCCAATTTATAATTCTTACTATATTGAACGTCTCTAAAAATAATATGTTAAAAGCCTAAAGCAGTAAAGTCAATATGTCACTTAAGCGGTAAGAAGAGGGAAATTGTTATGTGTGTTCGGTTGGGAATACTGAATGTGGAATTTTAGACTTACCGCGGACTAGTTTTGTGCGGAAACCAAGCAAATACGCACGATCTCGCACAAAAGTTTATTAGAAAGTACTGTGTGTGTCATCTTCGTGATACTTTTCACACAGAATGCAGTCAATATCTGACTTTTCTCTACTTTTTTCAAAACATTGCTTATAGATTATAGCAAACTCAGGATTAACGTGCATTACTTACTGGTCCTAAGTCGCGTTCATTTCGTCAACCAGCTCTCTCTGTCCATGTTCAAACTTGAAATATTAAGAAACCTAATAGGCATATTCATTTTTTACCCGTTCTCTTTAATATCCCCGCTAAGACCAAAATGATAGATTTTTTTTTATTTTCCTCAATGTGATCTAATGTATTTGCGGAGGACTTGCTGATATTTACGGCCATCATGCACTCAGCTGTGCGAGGAGCAAGGGTCGCATTCCCAGACATACATCACTCAATGATATCATTAAAAGATCTCTGACTTCTTGTGGCATCCCGTCTCTTTTGGAACCACCAGGTATTAATAATAATAATAATAATAATAATAATAATAATAATAATAATAATAATAATAATAATGATTTATTTTAGCTGGCAGAGTTAAGGCCGTAAGGCCTTCTCTTCCACTCAACCAGCAAAAAGTGTATATACATATGCATGAACTTGCAAAGAATTCAACAATTTGATTTAGATGAAAGTTACATGTATACAAGAGTTATTTACGAATTAAACAACAAAATACTATGAACTATTAATTAAACACTGAAATAAACTGGTAGCAGAATTAAACTAAAATACATAGAATGTTAATATATTTCAAATGATATTAGATAATAGAAAGAGATTATTAGTATTAGTCGCGCAGATGGTAAACGACCCAATGGTCTCACCTTAATTCCACTCTAGATCCATCTCACTTGCCGAATACCTGCAGACGCGCAGCATCTGCTGCTGAATTAGCCGTGAAAAAAAAAAGTCATTAAGTATGCTCATCTTTTAGACAATTATATCTTTGTCCCCTTTGCTGTGGAGACTTTCGGTCCTTGGAGTCATGACGCTAAAGTTTTGGTATCTCAAATCGGCCAAATTTTGATCTCCATTACCGGTGATCGTTGTTACACTACTTATTGCACGTTTAAGTATTGCAATTCAACGCGGAAATGCAATGAGCGTTTTGGATACTCTTCCCGAGTCCAGCCCTTTGGATGAACTCTTTCTCTTGTAAATTTATTAAATAAAAAAAAAAACATATACTGTCGGTGACTCAGGAGAAGACGAGAGCGGACTGAAGAGGAAGGGATGTGAACAGATAACGCATGACAACACGTGAAATATTTGTACTGCAGTAAGCGGCAACATTAGGTCTCCTTCTGTTCAACTTAGCTTTAATTTCCATACGCACTGTTACTCATGTTTCCTGCACGAGTAATAACCTGGCTACTGGGATGCTTATCTGAGCGATGTTTATAATAATCAGCAGCGATAGTCAAGAAGGTCACATTCTTGCACCTCGTCTTCTCCTGAGTAACGGACAGTACACCACGCTCATCACACCACCAGAGTGTCCTGATACTTCTGAATGTATAGCATACATGGGCACAATTTTCGGTTACGTGAGGCACTCGATTTGAAATACGATAGTTTGTTTACTAGGAGAGGAGACTGCAGAGTAGGATGGGAAATATAAACTGCTGTGACCTGCGTCACCTTATCGTAATCGCTAAGGCGGTCAGTGGCGAATTATTAGGAAAGCGCTTGGTTAACGTGATACTCTCGAAAACTTTTATTCAATTTGGCAAATTAATTCGGCAGCTTTAATCATAAACCTCTTTACTGTTTATCCGTCACTGAATTGATTTAAATCACAGGCGAGAAATTGCGTAACTAACCAATAATATTCCATCACGTTGTCTACGTTCATTTTCTTCAATATTCTGGCGTTTATGGAGATTATTTAATAGATATGCACGTTCTCGACCTAAAATGACTTCAGAAAATCATATTTCGTTTTCTACTCACATTTAATATTTTTTAAATAAATTTCTTTTGGAAATAATACTTACAAACAACATTTAATTCCTCGTACCTTTTAATGCAGCGTGTTTAAGGTATAATGTCGTATTTAGTATACTATGCAAATGTTAAGATCGTAAAATTTCTTCGGAATAGTACGAAAAAAATAGCATTTAATTTATCTCACCTTCTAATTCAGCATGTTCTTTATGACATAAGGAGTAATGTCGTTGTATATTAAATTTATTAATGCCTAATAGGATTTTCGAGCATAATATACATCTATGTTCTCCCCTTCTAAACAGCAAAAAAAACTCTTCCTCCCATTTCTCATTAAATAATCGTTTTCTAACACGTACACACTGCTTTGATAATGCCATTATGCCACCACTGATATTGCTTATGAAATTGATATAGAATCTGCCCACGCCTAGGAGCTACGAGAGGGAGAAACGGGGACTGTGAAGATGTCACTCAGAGCGATAAGCTCTGTGAAGGTCAGTGAGGCATTATTTCTCAAGTGAGGCACGATGCCCAAGTATGATGTATAGTGTTCACATAATTGGCAACGGAAAGGAAAAAATAAGCCCAATCTTTAAAGGCATGTAAAAACCAATTCCTAATGTGCCTGTGTACATTACGCCCTCTTTGCAGATTTTTCCCTTCTAAAACTATTCAGTAGAATGGCATACTTCCGAGTGAGACAAATTTCCAACAGGCTTCGATTTAACATAATCTGTTCCCCACAGCCCCCACATTTCTGCAAGAGCATGAAATCGTGTGCTTCGTTTTATATGTTTTCCTTTGCAGCGTCTCACGTTGTCATTGAGCCAAGACCATCGCTGTGTGAGACTCGCCATACAGTCATGAACTGCACGCGGTTGCAATGCTGCAGCACGAACGAATGCAAGAAAAACTCGACGATACAAACAGCTGGTTTCTAAATCTACTCCCTACATCTCAAACAAACTGAATTCAGCTGTGTTGCTCGGCATATTCATTTACATTGGAGATTACAGCTTTTAAAAACTGGCATTACAGATCTCGGATTTTATCTCTGCCTCTGTGCAACGTCACATTTACGCTGGGGAAGTGAAGGGATGAGGAGAGAGTTGTAATGCTTTTCAATAAGCTGACGCCCATGTTGTAAGATAAGCCATTTGAAATTTAACGGCCACTGACCGGCAGAGATATAATCCGAGATCTGTACAAGGGGGAACGTGCTTTATTTGGCGCTTTAACTGTAATATTTATTTATTTATTTATTCTGGTGTAGTTAAGGCCATCAGACCTTCTGTTCCACAACACCAGGAATACAAATACAATAATAGAAATAAACAGAAAAAATACACTATATACAAAGTAAAGCTACACAAGAAATAAAGAGAGAGAGAGAAAGAGAGAGAGAGAGAAACACTATAAACGAAGTAAAGCCACAAAAAAATATACACAGGTTGCAGTCACACAAACTTTAAATGAGTGATTAAGTATCATAATTAATTGTATCCTAACTAATTAACTAACACAAACAAGATCACTGATCACTGATCAACTATTAAGTTATTTAAATAACAAGTTCACTGTGTTAATATTTAAATTGTGGTGTTATTTTATCCGTTTGTCTAGTTTCGATGTAATTTCCACCATAATCTAAATCCTAGTGAGTTTCAGCGGTATTTTCCGGCTTCCTGTTATGTTGGGGTGTATTCATGACTGATAATATTGTATCAAAAAAGGTGTGCGTTCTGAAATTCAATTGAATATTGAGGATGTGTTTTGTGTGCCAAAATCTCGTACTGTTCTAGAGTGTCAATTTTCTGTTTTTTTTTTTTATGTGTAGTATTTTCATGTTAGTATCTATGTTGCTGTAGTTGTGGTTTGAGTTTGGGATGTGTTCTGCGTAGGTTGAATTGTGTGATTTAATTATGACTGTGATATGTTCCTTTTAACGTGTTTGAAGAGATTTTCCAGTCTGTTCAATTTAGAAGTCATTACATCGAAACCAGTCAATCAGTGCAATAACACTATAATTTAAATATTAACATAGTAAAGTTGTTATTTAAATAACGTAATAGTATATCTCAGTGATTATATAAGTGTTAAAAGAGTGTAATCAAGAATGATGTAATATTGTATTATTGAGAGGCTTAAAATGAACATGCATCACGTGGACTGCAATATTAAAACACTAATGTGTGAGCGCATGCTTAGTAGTATTGTTGCACGTGTTGAATTTTAACATTTAAAAATAAAGAATTAAAATTTTAAATTTGACAATACATTTTGCAATATCTATGAATTTCACATTTAGTATTTTGAAGCATTTTAAAGGAAAGCAAAACATGTCATTATCAATAAAACTGATTATACTTTTAACATTGTCTGTTTCATGTTTCACTTAGGCAGGTCTACATATTTACCAATATAGTGTATGAATCCGTTGAATTCCAACTAATTACAGTAATCTATTACCGCAATATTATCATTTTAAGTTACTGGCTGTTTAATCGTCACTGTTTGGCTATTGTTGCTTCCTCCATAAAAAAAATTAGAACGCCTTATAATTAAATTCCTGTATTTCATTCTAATAATCAAGTTCTTCAGTAATACCCATGTGTATGTATGTATGTATGTATGTATGTATGTATGTATGTATGTATGTATGTATGTATGTATGTATTCATACTGCAAATGGGTATATACCCGGTGGCAGTGGTAACTAATTTCACTCAATAATGACAATAATAACACAATTAATAAAAAAATACAATTAATAATGAATTATTAATAATAATAATAATAATAATAATAATAATAATAATAATAATAATAATAATGAGAACCCCAAATTAAATTAAGCACGATCACTTAAAATAACATTTAAAGTAAATTAATTTGTATCTTAACCATAAGTTCGAACTAAAACTCACGAGTATGGTATGTTCATAACTGCACAAGTACCTTTCAGCACTACACTCATTTCGCTGACAACTCACTCACTGCACTGGAACTACGACACATTTCACTGACTCTATCCTGATTTCACTAACACTTCAAAAAAATTTCACTGTTCAAATACTTTGCACTGCCACTATAAACTATAAAGCTTCACTTACACAACACACTTCACTGATACAAAACACTTCTTCACTGATACAACACTTCAATAACAAATATCAATTACACCATTTAATTAGTGTGTATAATATACTACCGACTATTAGTAAAGTCCTTAAACCTATTTTTAAATACATTTTTGGTTATTGGTAAAGCCTTTAGTAAGTCTGCAGGTAAAACATTCCAGTCCCTGATAGTACGATTGAGAAAAGAAAACTTTTCAGCACTAATTATACTACGTGACGACACCGGGTTTCCCCTTCTCCCTTTCTCACCCATTCCCTATACTACACTTAACGAACACTTACCGTAGTACACGAAATAATTCTGCAGAGATAAACATTAAGCACAGCGTGGTCCACCGAAGTGGTGTGCAACTTGAAAATGGGTCGCAGTCCTGTCATCTATCTGCAATATGCGGAACCCGAATCACGCAAATGAAGTGGACACAAACATACAAACACAAATACACACACGCAATTTTATCATTTTAAATTATCGGTTACGTTTTATCGCTTCTGTTTGGCTATTGTTGCCTCCTCTATTTCCTCTATTTAATTTTAATAAATCAAGTTCTTCAGTAATATTTATGCATTAACTGCATTACGTTCATAATAAAAATTAATATTTTACTGTTCATCCTTTTCTTTCCATATATCAGCTGTAGTTGGAATAGTTAGAAATATATAAATCTGGTCCTGTAAATAAACATTTTTAATCTGTCTTTAACAAAATGACAGCGAATGAATTAGGCTGTAACGGGTTAGTATTTTAAAAAACACCATTTAATAATAATTTGGGCTATTATATCCTTTTTTAAGTATTATCTGTTATTTCATTTGCGAAATAACTCTAAAAATTTCACTCGAAGTTTTGATTCTCCCTACACAACTTTACTCACAATTAATCAAAATCTCTCGTGGCATTATCTGTGATAATTTATCTGAAGTTTTAAATCACGAATATTTCACAAGCACAGCATACACGCCTACACTACTACATATTTTGTATTTTAATATCAGACAGCCAATGCACGATGAAAAGAATTGGTTATAAAATATCCAATGTATGATGTACATTTACACAATTAACAATATCAAATAATCCAATGAGATTAGAGAACTCACACTCCAATTCAGTCGCAGCTAAATGAGGACATGAAATAATGTTGTGTGAATTATTTTCTAACACGTTTATTTTTCCGTTAGAATTAAATTACATTTACATAACAATCAGTCTGTTATTACTGTTATTATAACTCGACAATTCAACGCTGTTTGTGCTAATTCTGAGAAATAAGTTGTTGTAAACAAATCACTTCTTTACTGTCCTAAATCCTTTGATTGTGGTCATGGAAAACCTTACATCCTTCAACGGTGGTGTACAAAGAATTTCGTAAAATTTTTAATTTTTTTTACAATTTACATTACCGATATTTTTAATTTTGCGTATTTATTATTATTATTATTATTATTATTATTATTATTATTATGTTACGGTATATTTATTAATATTATACTATGTTCTAATAGAACATACTCATGAATATCCTTATAAAATCTTTCAAACGTAATTTTGTCACAGCATTCCAATTTTTAACCAATTTTAACTTCTATTTAATCTTGTATTTAAAAAAATGCTTTTGTCATTATTACACTTACACAAGAAGTTTATGGAGAGAATGGAGAAAGTTACACAACACAGAACTGCACGCATTGTATTCTTCACCTGACATAATTAGGAACATTAAATCCAGATGTTTGAGATGGGCAGTGGATGTAGCACATATGGGCGAATCCAGAAGTGTATATAGAGTGTTAGTTGGGCGGCCGGAGGAAAAAAGACGTTTGGGAGGCTAAGACGTAGATGGGAAGATAATATTAAAATGGATTTAAGGGAGGTGGGATATGATGATAGAGACTGGATTAATCTTGCTCAGGATAGGGACCAATGGCGGGCTTATGTGAGGGCGGCAATGAGCCTCCGGGTTCCTTAAAAGGCAGTAAGTTAGTTATTAACATTAATTAGAATAAATAATAAACTGACAGAAAATACACCAATTGAAACAGGAATAAGACAAGGAGACAGTTTAAGCATAGTCTAGTATATACAGTCATGAAGCTCAATACGTAGTAAATATGCATCCATAGATAGTTGCTAACCACTAGGATAGCTACTATCGCCTCATTACAGACAATGCGAAATAGTATCTGCACAGTCTATTGTTCCTAGTACCCTCATAAACTCAAGCTTCATGACTGCATATACTAGACTGTGGTTTAAGTCCTATCCTTTTTAACGTCATTATGGAGGAAATAAAAAAAAAACAGGAAAGTGAGTGCAGGTTATAGATTGAGAAATAAGGATATTAATATAATATGTTACGAAGATAATATGGTATTACTTGCTGAAAATGAAGACAATCTCCAGAAATTACTATACAGATTCCAACTAACAGCTCAGCAATTTAAAATGACTATTACACTCTTACTACGTCATACTACTTTTGACCAATAAAACGGTACGAAAGGACGTATTTCAACCAATCATGGCTGCTTATCGCACAATTTTATCGCGTCCCTAGCATTTGTTTAATTTTATCGCGTCCCTAGCATTTGTTTAATTTTATCGCGTCCCTAGCATTTGTTTCTTTGTTTGCCAACATTTGAAACTGCGCTGGTCTGGACGTCAAAAATATATATAAAATTACAAACCACGCCAGTCGATGCACAGCAGTTTCAAATATGACTCGCATTGGCATTCAAGAACAAGAATTAATAAAAATCATTGATCATACCTATGCATCTTCTGAAATCCGATTTACAAATAAATGAAGAGCACCATTCGGAAATCCTGAATAAGTTGAATACACCATGTAGGCCTAAATCAACGAGTTCCACTTCTATTACGCACAAGTCCAATATACAGTAACATCAATTGAACCACCAACCACATTCAAATTTGAAAATTGTACATTCAATAATTATTCCTTTTAAAATTATTCATGTTTATTTTTTATGTCATCGTCGTTAATTAAAACTTTTCTAATACTTGTGTATATTAGTAAGGTTATGTTATAGCTTCTGCTCTGAGAGGATAAAAAGAACTTCTGCTATATGATATTATGGATAGTCACGTATCAGAGATTGTTTAATATTAAGATTTATTGAATAGTAATCATTACAGTGTCTGTATAAAGACACTACTGCCATCTAGCATGCATCTAGCGTAATATTTGCAATGTTGAGATGGTACAATAATACATTTGAAGACAGTTGTATTTTCGTAAGTCAATTAATATTTTATTGTATTGGAGTACTTCGTTACTTCTAAGCTTTATATACTTTCTTCTAATCGTGTAATAGTCAATTAAATCCCACTCGAGTTTTGATTTTCTCTAGCTAAATCAAAACGTCTAGTGAGATTACTGTTGATAATATCAACAGAAAAAACCAAATCATTAACACTTTCAAAACAACCATTAAGATGCAAACTACAGCAGTATACAACAGAAGTATAGAACAAGCTATTCATTCAACTATCTAGGATCGAAAATTACAAGTAATAAAAATTTAATACAAGAAGTCAGAGAACAGACAATAAAGGCATCGACTATGGCAGGTTGTTTAAAGGACGTCATTTGGAGGAACAAATATATGAACACTGAAAGTAAAAGTAGAATCCATAAACATGTGTTAGGTCCATTCTCACTTATGCTACTGAAACGAGAGCCGAAACGAAAAAGACTGAGCAAATGTTGACAACTACAGAAATGAGAACCTTAAGAACCGTCGCAGGATACAGCTTACAAGACAGGAAAACAAATGAGAAAATTAAAAATATGTGTAATGTACAGGACATAGTAAAATGGGTCAAAGCAAGAAGAAAAGGATGGAGAGACCATGTATTCAGGATGTCGGACTCGCAATAACAGCAAAACTAGACACCCCTAGACCTCAGGGACGACCATTGAAACGTTAATAGGAAAGCTGGTCACGTACCTCCGAACACAAGGAAGAGGAAGAAGAAGAAGAATTAATATTTCATTGTATTAGAGTACTTTATCTCTTCTAATCTTTATGCTTTCTGCTAGTCGTGTATAGTCAATTAAGTCGCACTCGAGTTTTGATTTTCTCTAGATAAATCAAAACCTCTAGTGAGGAGATTACTGTAGAAAATAATTAGTCTGTAATTCGATAATACTTGCAGAATATTGCGATCAAATGGTCGAATGAAGCTGGAAAGCTCACCACTTATGTATATGATTCGTATCAGCAGCGGGAACTCTCAAGACTGCCTCCTTGTCACTCCGGGCTCTCGGAGAAGATCGAACAAAACCAATTAATGTGGCTGGCAGGTTCCCGCTGTAGGATTACGTGATGTGACGAAGCGATGTGAAGGAAAACAAGAAAAGAAAACAAACTAACACAGATCGAACCATTGCGCACTATTGGAAGGAGAAAAATAGAGAGGGAAAGAAAATGTGTAGAGGATGAGAGTGTACCCTTGTGAACAAAGCGCAACACTAAGTCTGCGAAAACAAGAGCGAAAAGAAATATAGAGGAGGATATGTTATAAATTTCAAGAAGTTTCAGAAACTCAGTAGGAAAGAACTTCGGTTGTTCCAAACTAAATTTATTCAAACATGCTCTAATAAGAAACCAACTGTGACATATGAACGTCTAGCTCCATCCCAACTGTCTCTCATTCTTGTAACGCTATCTGCTTAAAAATACAATTTCAAGCTACTTGATAAATACAGGATGTTCCATCTCACAACTTAATATAACTAAAAGGAAATCAAAATGAAGTCGTGTTACAAAAACGCATTCGAATAGTGTCTTAAATTTATTGTTAACAAAAGGAGCCACGAAAACTAAATTTAGAAGTGGATCTCGTATAAGGTAAGAAGATTTGTCTATCTTACAATTCACATTGAGATACTGTACTTGTAGTCTGAAGATACCGTAAGGAGAAAATGTTCACTAATGTAATATTTATAAAACAAATAATATAATGTATTTGGCAAACATTTTTCTATAGATAAGTCATATTCACTGAAATTTAACAGTATATGATTACTAGGGATAGGATTTTGATGACCTATAAATCATGAAAAAATGTCCTAAAAACAATGCATTTATGACCTAAAAATCTTTCAAAAATTCCTTAAGATTCCCTAAAAATTGATCTTACATAATTGGCTTAATAGGAATATTAATATTTAGACTAGTAATTTAATTAAATTCTAGTACCAACATTCAAGTTTATTTCATTTTACATAATTTTTCTAAGTACTACACTTTAATTAATAATTTAACCTGATGTAGTTGCATGTAGTCCACCACAAGGCCACTCTTATCTGGAACTAGCAGGCATAGAGGAGTCTATATTGAAGAGGTGGTTGGACTGATCAATTACATGGGGGTGTACTACGTTAAAATGAAATACTTGTGTAGAAAAACGATTAAAATAATACACAAAATAATGGGTATTAATGGACAAAATATGTAGAGAAAATATCAAAGGAAATAAATAATATTTTACATTAATAATGGAGATTTATGGCCAAAATTAAATGAAAATACTCCAAAAATTACCGAATAAAACAAAAAATGCTCTTATGAGTTGTAGGAGGCAAAACAATGCCCTAACAAATATGTTTTAAAACACTCAATTTATCACATAACATATAAATAATAAAGCAGCAATGTTTCTGGCTTACTAGAAAAAAGATGCAATTTCATCAAAATCCCAACCCTAATGATTACTAATATTACTAACAAGGAACTCCTTGAGTGCGAAGTCGCAAGTTCAATCTCTAGTAAGACTCATTTGAAAGTGTTGTGTTCACAATTATGACAGGAAAAATATTAGCTGCTAATGACCCACCATGTGCTTCAGAAACGCTAACAGAAAATGAGTGTCCGGGAGGTGCAGAGATCAACCCTCTACGAGAGGTATGTATTACACTTCACAAAATGGACATCGTCGACATTCAAGAAATGTTCAAAACAAACCATTGGCTTGCACCATGAACACCGAATGAAAAATGACGCGCCACAGTTATCACAAAGGTTCGCACCATCAAGATCGAAGACGAACTGAAGGTATTCCTTGTAAGATTTGTCTATGTTACGTTTATGCGGAAATAGGCTATGTTACAAATAATACGTTTTATAAAATACTTCGGATTGGTATTCCCAAGAAACTAATTTGGTTAATTAAAATGTGTCTCAGTGAAACGTACAGCAGAGTCCGTATAGGCCAGTTTCTGTCGAATGCTTTTTCAATTCACTGCGGTCTAAAGAAAGGAGATGTACTATCACCTTTACTTTTTAACTTTGCTCTTGAATATGTCATTAGGAAAATCCAGGATAATGGAGAGGGTTTAGAATTGAACGGGTTACATCAGCTACTTGTTTATGCGGATGACTTGAATATGTTAGGAGAAAATCCATAAACTATTAGGCACAAACACGGGCAGTTTACTTGATGCAAGTAAAGAGATATGTTTGGATGTAAATCCCAAATAAGACAAAGTATATGATTATGTCTCGTGACCGGAACATAGCACGATATAGAAATATAAAGACTGGAAATTTATCCTTTCAAGAGGTGGAAAAATTCGAATATCTTGGAGCAACAGTAGCAAATATAAATGACACTCGGTAGGAAATTAAACGCAGAATAAATATGAGAAATGACTGTTATTATTCGGTTACGAAGCTTTTGTCATCCAATCTGCTCTCGAAACATCTGAAAGCTCGAATTTATAAAACATTATATTACCGTTTGTTCTGTATGGTTGTGAAGTTTTGAGAGAGGAACAGAGGCTATGGGTGTTTGAGAATAAGGTGCTTATAAAAATATTTGATGTTAAGTGGAATGAAGTTACAGGAGAACGGAAAAAGTTACACAACGTAGAACTGTACGCATTGTACTCTTCACCTGAACATTAAATTCATATGTTTGAGATGAGCAGGGCATGTAGCACGTATGGGCCAATCCAGAAATGCATATAGAGTGTTAGCTGGGAGGCCGGAGGGAAAAAGACCTTTGGGGAGGCTGAGACGTAGATGGGAATGTAATATTAAAATGGATTTGAGGGAGGAGGGATATGATTGTAGAGACTGGATTAACCTTGCTCAGGATAGGGACCGATGGCGGACTTATCTATATATATAATTTGAACTGGTAATGGAAATTACGGGAAAACGGCTGAACGGATTTTAATAAGTAACCCCTCATTTTGGAGCTTGGAAATGAAAGTTTTTCAGAAAAATAGTAGTTTTCAGTGAAATGTCAATTTTTCAACATAATTTTCCTATTTTCCAAAATCCATCTGTTGTCAGTTTTGAGAACTAGCTAATTGCATTTCAGAATAAAACAAAACACACACTACAGTAAACAATATTACACGAAGGCCATGATCTGCAAGAATGCTGACATATTTAGAGCTCAAATTAAATTGGTTATTAAAAACTTAACTTACTAAAAATAATTTACAGGTTCGATTCTGTGGTGTGTAATTTTCTGGGTACAGCTGTGTATTGGATATTAAAAACTACAAAACTTGAGGTGGTTTGATGACATTATTACCATTAGAAATGAAATATTATTGCAGTTAATGCCATAATGTGACTATTGTTCATTAATTATACGTATTAATGCTATATTGATGATATGAAAGTGAAACGTTTTGGGGTTGTTTAAGTAGATGTAGAGAATAACTTAAATTAGATTTTTATTTCTGTATTTTACTGAGTGATGGCTATATAGTATATGTTACTGAAAGCTATAAAACTTACGTAAGATAATAATATTATTAAAAATCAAATATTTTTATAGTTATTAATCAAGTGGGGTTGGGTCTTTCATATATTTAACTGCGGTGTGGTGTAGATATTTATATGCGTGGTTCTCTTCAGTATTGGCTCGAGAGAGAGTATCTTTCATTATTATGGAAGCAAATAACTTTCAGAATGTCTGGTATTCTTCATTGAAAATAAATCTGAAAAATGTTTATTTGAACGTCTAATGAACTTAGTTTGCAGCATTTGCTGCACAAGCCACTAGTGTTTATATAAACTGAACTGCACCCGAGCACGAGCTTCTGTTCCTTCGGGCTGCAATGTCTAATGTAGTAATGGCCTAATGTACTGTATTAAAAAAATGAATTTGAATTATATGTGCACTCGACTGACTTCCTACAGCATTTTAATTTCTTCAACATTTTTCACAATTTTATAGCTTGTAGTGACTGGATATTAGGGTTTAAAGAAACAAGAGTTCATAAAATTCAAATTTAAAATGTGAACGGATCGATGAAACGTTAGGTTTAAAACCAATTCCACTAACGAAAAAGATTAACTAAGACAATCCGTTGGAACGCGTCCAACATGTTACACGTCATCAATTTTGGCTTCAGTCTACTCTGTGTTCGTATTCTGATTCCTTATACTTTTTACACTTCCGCCGATAGGCAAGAAATTAAAAAAAAAAAAAAAAAAAAAGTAAGATAAGGGACATTTCGTACAAAATAAGCGGTATTTGTCAGTGACGATAACATGCGAGCTATAGTGTACGTTAATGAAACCGAGCGCTCACATAAAAAACATACCCGTGTTCTTGCGAATAAAGCGGCAGAGATTTCTTTTCACTGGACTATGAAATTTTGTCACAAAACAGTGCAGCGAGGACCCATCAAACGCAGTGGCGGCTCCTGCGTAGTTCTTAAGAGGAGGAAAGAAGGTAACAGGACGAAATGACACCTTCTTGAATGAAACATGCTACAAATTAGCCAACATGCACACATGTAAGACCAGGTAGTGTTGGGGTTGGCCTTCCCTTCTGTATAGCAATAATCTGTTCTTGTAAACTGAGTTTTACTAAATTTTCCATAAAATATAATGTTTTCACTTCCATTCATTGTTGAATAATTGCACAAATTAACAATTACAAGGAAATTCACCTCGCAGCATTTTTCGAGCACACTACAGAATCACACGTGTTGGAAGAGACTATAGCAACTAACACGTAATCGGAACGACGGAAATGGGAATGGGAAATAATCTGAGGAAAGTGATGCTTTTGAAGAAAAATACCAGTTCTTGTAAAGTCATACTACCATTATTGTTCAAAGTTGCCGGTGCCCAATTTTTTATGTTAAATATAATGTAGTTTGGAGTACCTACTCACTTTCAATTTCAAATATATTTGTACAAAATTGACAACTTAGCTGTTGCCCTGTCTAGTACACAATGAACGGAAGTGAATTTCAGGGGCCAAAAAGATCTGCGATACTAACGTAGAACTACTTCCTCTTTGTTTTATATAAACACGACTTTAACTTTCAAATATCCTTGAAAGTTTCAAACCATGAATAGTAGCCTATATAAAGTGCAATGAATAAAATTTTTGATTTATAATTTAAAAAAAAAAGTTTATATGGTGTCTTTCATAGCGTTGCGTTAAAACTGTTTTATTGTGCCTTCTCCTAGTTGTGTTATAGTCTGGTTGAATGCAGCGATAGCGAGCTTGCTACACGATCAGTCGGTTTCTATTTCCCACCCATGCGCTGATTCAGAGGAGGATCTCCTCCCTCTTCATTCATTTACTCGCTTTAAAACTCTGCTTCTTTCTCTGGCCGCTAGCGCGCTGTTGTCTATGTGTGTTAACTGCAGTAAAGGAGGAAAGGATTGACTTTCCTCCACACAAACAATCTCGCATCTTTCTCACAGTTTTCTAGCAGCACATGAGCGCGCATCGTTTAAAACTCGATCAACCGAGGTCTTCTTATAGCTGTGAACTTAAAAATTATCGAATCTTCCTTGAATTTCAAGGCACATATTTTATTTGGTATTTACTTTCAAAACAAGAAAAATGTGAGGAGGACGTTCCTCCCTTCCCTCTCCCGAGGAACCGCCACTGATCAAACGGGATGCAGAATCGTGAAAATATAACGTAAAGAACAGACCTCTACTTTGATTTGCACGTTATTCAAACTTCACAAACTTAATGTTCTACACCATAAAGATGTAGAGGTAAATTACAACAGGTGCATCAGTCGACGCCGATAGGCCTATACCAATCTAAAAGACTGTAATGACAATCTATAGACACCATGCAGCAAAGTCCTTTGAAAAATAAAAACACGCAAATCGTCTCTGACAAAAACGTCTCCTCAACATTTCCGGGACGAGCTGGAAGCGTCGAACGTTTTTTTCTAAAGGCATATCCAACATGAGTAGATAAGGAAAAAAAGACTTGAACATAAAAAGTTATAGCTACCATTTGTAACCAGCATGATGCAAAGGCGATGCAAAGTAGGACGGATCCCAAAAAAGAGAGCTTTATGTTTCATGTTAATTTAAAGCTGTGAGTACACAGCAGTGATGGATGCAGCACCACGGGGGTTGGATATCGAAAGTCGCCAGGCAACGCGTCAACGTATTAGCAATAAAATCTGTATAGTAACAGGGTCACCGAATGCGGTTTTCTTGTAAACTGTTTCACACTCCATAATTCATAACAGAACACAGACATAATTTCTTCGCGTCAGGACGCCCAAGTGCGACCAATACATTATTTAACTCCAAAAGAAGTTTCCAAGTATATTTTCCTTTACAGGGAATTCCACCACCTTGTTCATTATTTATAAACAAACTATCTAATCTGTATTATTCAATGCAATATGAAAACTGAGATTTAATATCCGACGCGTTAAGTTTTACATGTTTTTAAAGGGCCAGAGTATATTATATATATATATATATATATATATATATATATATATATATATATAATATAGAAAAAGTGGCTCTTGTGCAGGTTTATTAGTTGTGCATTGTCTTCGCTTAGTCCTACCAGTTTCCTTCAACCATGATCACCTTAAATGTTTTTTTCTACTATTTACATAATCGTTAAAGAATTACCTTATATAAGAGTGCTGATAATTTCTCGATGATTTTATTTATTTATTTATTATTGCTAGTAAGTTTGAAATGAATAGAAATGAATAAATACAATGAAAGATAAACTAGCCCACTCCTGAATGAGTGAGACTCGTGCTCAGGAGACGATTCCAATACAGACAAAAATAAAATTTAAATTGAGAGTGAATACAGATTAAAAAGTGTTTAATATGTTTAAACCCAAACTATAAATCCAATACATTTTTTTTATGTTTTATTAATTTGGAGAGGATTCGTGGTTGATATATATTGGAATAAAATTTGTTTAATAATCTGGGACCTTGACTCATGCTATGATAAAAAGCTGCATTGGTTTTACATTTTGTTTCAGACAAACGCAGAGAATTCGTATTTTTAGTTCTTTAAAATAAAATAGTACACTTGTTTAATGTTGAAAACTTTGAAATGTTTAAACAACAATTCAGTTGGGCAATCTTTCTGCTTTTTTTTTAAGAAATTTTATACTTCTTTTCTGTAGTAAAATTAACGGATAAAGGTTGGATTTAAAAGTTCCACTCCAACCTATAATACCATACATAAATATAGATTGAAATAATGCTAAATAAATTACACGTAAATAGTTAATTGACAAAATATTTCTTAGAATAGCTTCCAATGGCCACGTCGGGAATTGAACCACGGATCGGTTGAAAAGCGCAATACGCTATGCATATAGTCAACATAGCGGGCGTCATTGGTTAACGGAGTAAAATTTTACTTCAAGTCACTATATAGTCATTACTGTCGATGAGAAACTGAAAAAACGATTGGTATTGATGTATTAATAAAGACGAGAAAAGTATTGGCACTAGATTGCACTGAGTTGTATCAGGGAGGCCTATTATACTGTGCAATACTAAATACTGTATGTGCTACCATCGGTTTTCCAACATTGAGTCGCACATAATAACCTAAACAAGAAAAGCTCTATTCTAAAAGACATCAAAATTCTAATTTCATACAACAATCATGTCTTCTTGCAGAATACCGTAAAACCTCTATAAATTTCCAAGCCATAAAACATGGACTATCTCACATTCTAGTCTCGTTAAAGGAGTTTGTTCAGAGCTCAACTAATTTTAAAACGTACAGAAGAAACGGATTGCCGATATTGATTGCATTGCTTCCGTCGTCGTTCGCAGAATATATTCATCTTACAGTGCCGCAAAATCCAAATGTCTGTCGCTTCTTAGTTAAAATATAGCACCATTGCCAGAAGACAGAAATATTACACAAAGAAGAGTGTGACTGTAGCACAAAAAGCCTTTAATCAACCGTTAAAGATTTTGCCTTACTTTATTTCTATTAATTTCAACTACACCTGTTTTGCAGGTGTCACAATATATATTTTGCTTTTTCAGATCTAATTATATTCTCAGTAAAGCACTTGCAATGGCAATTGACGCCTTATTTCTTAGCTGCAGTTGAGACAGCAGTAATATTTTAATTTCTAAATGTGATTACAAGCATTAGGGCCATCTCTCAGGGAAAATTTGAGTTACGCAAAATCTTATAGAAGAACGAATACAACTTATTTGTTAATTTTCAGAGAAAATATACAAATTAAAGCTTCTTACAAGATTTTTTAAATTCCGCTACATTTCGAGAGGATTTCGATTATCGCCGCTACGTCTCCCAAAGCCTCAAATGAGCATAATGAGCAAATGTTCGAGTTGCCTAGTCTACACATATTATTTACGAAGTATTCCTTGCATTGACGGCCGATTTTTTTTTCGATTTTTTCATGATATTTTATCAGTTATAGTAGAGGAGGCAAGATCTGTCCTGTGACTTTATCAAGCGCAGTGGCTGTATTACCATTATGGTGGGGGAAGATCAGGTTTTAGTCTGAATTAAATTTCTGGGTCTGTCGTAGATTCGTGTAATATTAACCAAACCGAAACAAACATTGTTTCTGATCTCCCCTCTCCCGTAGCTCACATGCCAGGTCTCGTCTCTCGATCTGTACAAACCAATAATACAGCATTTATAACACACCACAATATAAACTACAGTATAACATAAACTAATGGATTTGAGTGAGGTGGGATATGATGATAGAGATTGGATTAATCTTGCTCAGGATAGGGACCAATGGCGGGCTTATGTGAGGGCGGCAATGAACCTCCGGCTTCCTTAAATCCAATAAGTAAATATAACACAAACTGACGACTCTTCACAACGCTCTACAATGAACACAGAGGAGGTAAAGAACGAATTTTTGTCGGTCATGTGGCAACCTTCAAGCGCGTGCAGTAGTGCCGCGTTAAAATATTTAAGAATGCCGTACACTGGCTATGCCGGAAATTAGAATGTCGCTACTATACACTGTAGATATGGAATGCACGGTAGAAATTAAACAGTTTTCAATGTTTAAATATTGTCAATCTTTCATCTTAGCATTGTTGTTGTTGTTTAGTCAACTGTCCGAAGACAAGTCTGAACCTCACAAGTGATGCCAAAAATCACTACTTATGAAGCAACTAGGCCAGGAAATACTGAAGTATGGTGGTCGATGCATGAAAATTAAAAATTCGAATGAACTCTTCCCAACAATCCTATAATACAAGTCTCAGTTCTCCAAGAAGAACAAATTTAAACCCTATAAATATCTATATATAATTTGAACTGGTAATGGAAATTACGGGAAAACGGCTGGACGGATTTTAATAAATGACCTCTCATTTTGAAGCTTGGAACTCAAAGTTTTTCGGAAAAATAGTAGTTTTCAGTGAAATGTCAATTTTTAAACATAATTTTCCTGTTTTCCAAAATCCATCTGTCGTCAGTTTTGAGAACTAGCATACAGCATTCACGGCCGACTTGATATTCCCTTCGCATTTTTGTAAAGGAGAAGAGAAGCGAGCATCAAGTCGGCCGTGTTGCATTTCAGAATAAAACAAAACACATACTACAGTAAACAATATTACACGAAGGCCATGATCTGCAAGAATGCTGACATATTTAGAGCTCAAATTAAATTGGTTATTAAAAGCTTAACTTACTAAAAATAATTTACAGGTTCGATTCTGTGGTGTGTAATTTTCTGGGTACAGCTGTGTATTGGATATTAAAAACTACAAAACTTGAGGTGGTTTGATGACATTATTACCATTAGAAATGAAATATTATTGTAGTTAATGCCATGATGTGACTATTTTCATTAATTATACATATTAATGCTATATTGATAATATGAAAGTGAAACGTTTTGGGGTTATATAAGTAGATGTAGAGAATAACTAAAATTAGAGTTTGATTTCTATATTTTACTGAGTGGCGGCTATATAGTATATGTTACTGAAAGCTACAGTATAAAACTTACGTAAGATAATATTATGAAAAATCAAATATTTTTATAATTATTAATCAAGTGGGGTTGGGTCTTTTTCATATATTTAATGGCGGTGTGGTGTAGATATTTATATGCGTGGTTCTCTTCAGTATTGGCTCGAGAGAGAGTATCTTTCATTGTTATGGAAGCAAATAACTTTCCGAATGTATGGTATTCTTCATTGAAAATAAATCTGAAAAATGTTTATTTGAACGTCTAATGAACTTAGTTTGCAGTATTTCCTGCACAAACCACTAGTTAAATATATTTAATCAAATAAAATTGTTATGACAATAGATCGGTGAATTACCTGTCCCTTGTAAATTGGCCGGTGTTGATTTCACGAACTAGCTGTCTCTTTGGCAGTGTTTCCCTTTCCCTTCTGTTAAGGTGCCCAAACCACTCTAATCTCTTATTTTCTAATTGTGTTGTTAATTTTTCAACCTTCAGAGTTACTGAAAGTAAATGCGAAAAATCTAAAGAAAAAATCAGCGTTACGCAATGTGATTGTTTACTTTTCATGTACAAACACAGAGAGAAAGACAACTGAGAATGCTACCAGATGTTTTACTATTCTCAGTACGAAGCTCTGAACAAGGCAATTACTCTTAATGTGCCTGAGGAAAACTTGATGGACTATATAAACGCAACCGTGATGTGAGGGCAGTGCCTGTCGATAACATCCAGAATGGGAAGTGCAATTAGAACGTAGTCATAACCCAACTAAAAACAGCAGTCAGCTGAGTTACAGCGTAATGTAACAGCAACACAGCATTCCTCAAGGCACGATGGAGCGACATAAACCACGAAACGACTGTCACTAGCCTTTGTCTCACGTTACAACACACGCAGAATAGCGTAAGACTTCATTTTCTAAATTTTAATACCAAAGTCAAAACACAAGCGATATCTATAAACGAGTACTTTGACGATGTTACAAATACAATTAAGTGACATATTAGGTTTGTAATCAACTCACACTAGCCAACATTGGCAATTAAATGAAGTCATAGGGCCATATTCATAGACATTCTTAGCGCGGGCTTCCGATGGATGATCAGCGAACTAATGTTTTTCGTAATCATAAACCAGTGTTAGCGATATAATATATGATATGATATGATATGATATGATATGATATGATATGATATGATATGATATGATATGATATGATATGATATGATATGATACGATATGATATAATATGATATATGATACGATATGATATATGATACGATATGATATGATATTAAATTAAACAACTAAGTAAGGGGCAAACTAGAAATTAGCAACAAAACTAAAGGATGCGAAAAACTGTCTACAGCTCTACACGAAATAAAATATTTCTTCTACCGATTTAGATTCTGGAAAAGTCCCCATAACACTTACAGCGTTCCCTCGTTGAATGGCAATACTAATTCTTTGGAGGAGGAAAGCCGCAGAGCGAGAGTCACCATTAAGTGCTGATAAATACTTGCCGATATCAGAAGTTCACAACTTCGCCTCGGAACACCATGGGCCCATAGATTCTACGGCGAAAACGACAATATGATATGATATGATATATGATATGATATGATATGATATGATATATGATATGATATGATATATGATATGATATGATATGATATGATATGATATGATATGATATGATATGATATGATATGATATATGATACGATATGAATCCTGTACAAGTAATCACTCGATAGCCGGGGCTACTTTAGCACGCTCGTAGCGCGGGCTGGCGAAATGTCTATGCATAGCACCCTTAATGTTTAATTTTGATCGATGGACTATTAAAATGACCAAATTACAACATTTTTTGTTATTTTATGACTTTATAAATTATGCAACGCCTTCGTTTAAGTTCGCATAATACAGAGTGGGCCAAAGAAACGGGAGATTTTTAAATAGTGAAATGTTACTTTAGACATGTATTAAATTAATTTTTATTACCGGTAGCTACATGAAAACATAGCATACAGTATGTCATTTTCACGTAACCACTACTTCTTGAAAATGACATCCTTCAAACGTCCTCATCAACGTGCATACATTCTTGTAAAAGCGCTTTGAAGTTTCCTATTTACACTTTGAAACATTTCGACTGTGATATTTTAAATTTCTTCACGAATTACTGTCTTCATTTGTCCAATGTTTCGCGGTTTGTTTCAATATAACTTACTTTTTAGATAACTCCACAAAAAGAAATAACATGCACTTAAATCGGGGGATCTTGCAGGCCAGGCAATGTCTCCATTTCTCGATATGACATGATTCCCAAACAAATTTCGCATTTCCGTCATAGAGATGGTTGCAGTATGTGCTGTTTCTTCTTCTCAATTGACCACTTAAAAAAGTTTGAATCATTAACACATAACGAGCTGCATTAACAGTTTGCGCACGACTATTAGCAGTTTCTTCTTTACCCGGATGTTTTTCTTTAGTGCTGAGCCTGTTTCTTCTAAATTGCAAACCCAAGTTTTTATCGCATGTGAAGAGAGCATAGAATCATGACGACGGAGTTGAAAGTGGCGGCGAAACTCCCTACGAACAGCTTCTCCGAATTGACCATTTAGATTAGACAATAAGATTTTACAGAAAATTCTCGTTGCTTACTAGTCCAATGCTCCATGTCTAATAAATTGCAAGTATCAGGCTAAATAATGACAATTAATCTAAGGCTACTAAAATAACCCATGTATTAACAACAACAAAATTAAAATCTTCCATTTCTTTAGCTCACCTTATGTTAATAAAATGTGAGATTAGTTAGATGTCCGGTAGTGCTTCAAATGAAGACAACACAGGAAATTAAAATGACAACGGACCTACAGTAATGGCTGCTGTAAATCGTTACTTATACAACGGTCGAAGAAAATGTAGGCCTATTATATCAATACAAAAATTCGAATTTCCGAAGTTCGCTGAAACCAGATATATACACTGCACTTATTTGAGTACGGATATAAAAATAATATATAACATGACTCAACCTGCTCTACTGTAGGCTGATATCGACGAGCGATCAATCTTTCAGTTACTGTGAAGCCAAGTAACTTTACTGTGTAACAAAGAATTTTGATACACGATATTTTCGTAAAGCATGCATCCTAGAGAAGATGCCAAAGAAAATCTTGAAGAAACTATATGTGTTGCAAAATACCAAGTAAATATTAATTTACAAATTAGTGGCAAGAAGTTCGCTTACATGAGAACAAAAACTGCTTTCCGTGTGTGAGTAGAGGGCGTAGAATAGTCGAGTCGGTGTTTAATGACACGACACAGTGATTTGTGAAAGATAATACTGATATAGTGACTTAATTCTTCAGTGAATTGAGAAGATAGGTATGTATACCCCATGTTGCTAAACATCACTACCCATTCGTTTCAGATTTCTCAACAAACGGTATTAGGCAGACATGCGGTGACTATGTGATTAGTCGAAAATTAGGGGCTATTTCGATCAGATTCAAAATCTTGCGATTGTTCTTATTTATGCTACAATACTACTAAGATTTATTTCAAATCATCCGTCCTCAAGTGAGGTTGACCACTGGGATCCGGAATTAACAAACATAAAAGATAAAGGGAAATGAAACGACCAAAATAATGATCTGATTTGTACATTAAAACAAAAATTTACGTGTTAACATATAGATGATAGTGTAGAATTTGAAGAAAGGCCTTCAGAATTTCCATCACAATCTTCTGAACCTCATAAAAGGGAATATTGAAGGATTTAAGGATATTACATGTAAATTTTGGTAAACAACCCCTCGCTCCAAATAGTAAGCCTATAACATCCCAGTTGTAAAACGAAATGCCATATTTTGCACTGAGGTATGGAAGACAAGGTACATATTTAGCTCGCTTGTCATCATTTATCTGCAGTGCTTGATTCGTGTCTCGTTCAAAGCAAATCGTAGGGTCTAAGACCATCGCTTTCTGGGTTCTTCTATTGATGGCGATTATATCGACTTTTCGATGAGAATCATCTTCAGACACACAATGAATCTCCTCATGTACTTCCCATCCTCTGTTTCTTAGAGGTTGGCAATTGCTGTACGGGCACGATGGTGACTGTTGTTACGCAGTAGCTCTCCCTTCTTAAGGTATGTATTAACGTTTGAAATGGCGTTTTTTGACTAAAATTTTGTTTGTAATAATGTTAGCTGCAAAATCCTAGTACATAGCATTGTACGCATAAACAGCAATAACTCAGTGAAATAAATTTCAAAGTTGAGTAATTTTTAGAAAATATATGGCATTTTGAAGAAATAGAATAATTTTTAATTAATTGTTTTTTTTTTTTTTTTTTTTTTTTTTTTTAAGGAATCAAAAAGTGAAATTGAAGTTTCTGATATATGGTTATGTTAGTCTACTTCAATATGTTGTCTGATAAATATCTTAAAAAGGTTGGTTAAAAAATGTAGATTTTCCTCCAAAACGTTTATACATAAATTAAGAAGCCCAGTACCTGGCTGACTATTTATGGACACTCTCCAAAAGTGTTCGAGGATAGAAAAATCTGACGCTGTAGTACTGATTAAATTGGAAATAGCGAAATGATATATTTGGCCATGTGAGGCCAAGAGTTTGGCCCATGTAAGGCCAAGGATTACCTGGCATTCGCCTTACAGTTGGGGAACACCAAAATCCAACCAGGTAATCATTTCAAGCGAGAATTGAACTCAGGCCCAAGCGCAATCCGGAGCAGCTTGCAGCATGCAAACGCGCTATCCATTTAGCTATGTTGGTGGCTTACGATTTCCCTTATGTCTCTCATCTGTGGGGAATTCTAAAAAGAAAGTGTAAAATAAAAATATTGCACATAGTTTGCAAGAACTGAAAAATAGCATCCGGAGAAAATATCGACTCCACTTATCAACGGGAAATACAGAGCGGGATACATCATTTCTTAAACAGGTGCAAATATGTTCGAAACAAGAAGTCAGTTTCAGCGTGTCCTTTTTTAAATTCTGAATGATTATGTTTCAACTCCTTATATTTGGTAACGATTTATATTAATATTTTGTGGTATACAGAATTATCGATACTGCGCTGCGTACCGCAATTAGTCACACTACATAAGCGGAGTTTACGAGCGGCTCGGCCCAGAGTCGGGTTGCCGCACTGCGGTTTTTTTACTAGGCCTATCTATTCACTCAGTACTTCTTCCATTGCTTAAAACAAAATAACAATGCTCCTTAAAACATGTCTAATTAGGTAGTTATTGGGTGACGATCGCAACTACGTATACATTTAACGCAAGTTTAGTTATTATTTGTGCATATCTTTTACCTCCAACATAAAGAGATACATTTAATACAAAACAGACCAACTTGGAAACAACACAGACATATTCCCAGTGCTATGCCAGCACGTTTCATCCTGCAGAAACACATCTTCAAACTACATTAGAAATTATGGACTTCGTAGTCTAATTACAAACATATGGCAGCGCTATTACATCGGTTTATTAACGTTTTACGATTCTCGACGACTACAAATGGACGCGACATGCACATGAGTTATGACAATGTGCTCTAATTAAGAGAGTTTAATTCTTGACATAAAAATCTGAAATACATCACAGACTCAAACTTCACGTCTACTCGCCGACAACTCTGTGAACAGACGAAGTCTTGAAATTCTCTGCAAGTGAAAGATACTCGACATTATAGCTACATAATGTAGCTATATGTGTGTATATTCTAGGTAAGAAACTGAATAAATTATCGTACTTCAATAAGTTATCTTCGGGAGGAACGTAAGTTATTTTTCTTGCCCCTCCAGAAAATCTTATCACTAGGGCTCGAAAGTGATGAAATATCATCTTGTTTCAGAGACAACAAAGACAATGCAGAATGCAATACAAACTCGTTTCACTTCAACACGAACTAATGTAGCCTATTTTTATGTTATTATTTCTTCTTTTGAATATTTCGGTATTATATTGTTTATTGGTAACTATTCAGGAAATGTTCTACTTTATGTATCATTTTCTCCTTTTTCTGCTAATGAACGGACTTTTTTTTACGGTGTAGTCGTAGTCTATATTCGAGATCCTACACTTGATTGCTTACGAAATTCGTTTGCGTCTTGCAGCAATTTTCCTTATAATTGAATTAGCCTTGTCTCCTGATCACGTGTGTTAAGTGCATCCCTTCATTCAACGCAACAGAACAAATACTGTAGCCCCAGTACCCGCAGTCAGCATATTGTATCTCACAAGTGAAGACGCAAAACAAAGAAAGACAAAGTCCCCCCCCCCCCCGACAGTTAGTGACTGAGTTTGGTAACAATGTATTTTGCATAGATGGAAGTATACTATTTTGTTTGTGTTTTACTATAAAAATGATGGTATTTTTTATCCTGTCATATTTTCAAAAATGTAAGGTCACTTTATAGGTCATTTTTCTGTGATTTTCAGGTCATAAACTTCCGAGCCCTATTCATCACAGATCTTCAATTTAGTTTTAATCTATGAAATATACCAATTTTTCTGGTACTGCCATACATACTACACCAATCACACTGCAAATATGAGGTAGGTACTGTGCGCGTGATCTGGAATTTGAAAACGGAACATTTTGCGTACGGTTCTAGATTCGCACCGTATGTGGAATTAAAAAAGAGCTAAAACCGTATTGTTCGGGTAAAACCACAGTCTAGTATATACAGTCACGAAGCTTGAGTTTTGAGAGTGCTAATGAGGCGATAGCAGCGATCCTAGTGGTTAGCAACTATCTATGGGTGCATATTTACTACGTATTGAGCTTCGTGACTGTATATATTGTCGGACCATCGGATCTGTGCCCTTTCAGCACTGTCGTCGTTCTTGAAAAAGTTAACGCCTGTACTCACTCCATACCACCCGCTTTCCTCCCACCACGTCAACAGCAGAACACGAACCTTGCCGAATAGGGATGTTGCCAAACTTCCGTCAAACGGTGTCATAAATAACTGGTCCTCCATGCTACAATATCATTTCTTTCAATCAAGATACATCTTGTATTTCTACATTTTTTTAAACCTAAATCGCATGTCTCGAATCACTTTCCGTAGCGTTTCTCTCCAACCTTGGAAATTATTGTTTCTCTCGCAACCTTCAGTAATTTCTTCAATGTCGGAACTTCTTTCTGCAAGGTATAAAATTCTTGTATCTTATTTTCTTAAAATATACATCGGTTCATATGATCTACAAGAATTAAAAGTTCCCTTGGTCTGTTCTTCCCTGGTGATTCTAACTTTTCATCTCCTGCACAGACTCTCTCTCTCCTGATTTTCTTTATTAGGCGCTATGACCTGCCTATATAAATTACATAACATATTGTATCAGTATTAGTTAAGTAAGTAATTTTAATACGAAATCAATTGAAATAAAATAAGCCTCACCAGTGATCGCAGCTGCTTTTATCGTTGCCTTATTTGTAGGAAAGAGATATTGACTTGTTTGTTTCTCTTCATCGCAAAATGCTGTTACTTGCTTAATAATATTTTTTTTCACCACTCCGTGCTACAGTATTCATGTTGAGTTGACAACACTGGACTGCAAGTGCAAATAAACTGTCCCGCAAGAAGGCTCAATATTGTGAATAGTGGGGGAGAGAAAGAGAGAGAGAGAGAGAAAAGAGAGAGATAGGAATGCAGGGAGAGAAATGAATTACCGAGGCTGAGAAGGAATTAAAGTTCAGTTCGCATATCTTACGGGGGCACAGATCCGATGGTCCGACAATACTAGATTGTGGTAAAACCGTACATCTGGCAATCCTACTAACATAATGGGTAAGGCTCAGCTATTTCGAATCTCCCGCGAATTTCTCTTGCTACAGTCTGTACAGAGTACGCTCTACCAACAACAGATGGCAGAAGTCTGCTAGTATAAACACGATGATACGTGAAGCATCATCAATGAAGAACCACCAGACAGTGAATGAAATAAGTGCTGGTGACGTCACAAATCAGACCTCTCGAGTACCGCAATACAGACTTCCCACACGGATTTCACCCACGTCATCAGCAAGCTAGACCTACACAGCATGCAGAAAGTATGGCTCGGAGTTATTTAGAAGCACGCTACTTCCTGTGTGAAAAAAAAAAAAAAAAAAAATCACGACGCTGATCGATGCCGCTACTCGTGAAGCTGCGTATGTAATCAGATCGATGGAACTGGTGGGTAATACATTTAACATTGCGTAGTATTACCAGGAACACGGCAACGCCAACACATTCAATCACGAGTCTGTATTGGTTACGAAATTAATAACTGTCTACGGTTTAAACACATAAATAGAAAGTCATAGTAATAAACATTTGCAACATTTCAAGTCTATAGTGCATCCGCAGCTTACAAAATACCACTGAACATATAGGCGTCTTCTTAGCTGACATCCTCCTCTTTGTAATATACTTAAAATGTCTAAAATAAGTCAATTAATGACAGTACACACAATCAAATTATCTCTTCAGTTTACAATATATATATATATATATATATATATATATATATATATATATATATATATATATATATATATACACTAGTGGCTTGTGCAGCAAATGCTGCTGCAAACTAAGTTCGTTAGACGTTCAAATAAAAAATTTTCAGATTTATTTTCAATGAAGAATACTTGTCTTTTTGATAGTTATTTGCTTCCATAATAATGAAACATACTCCCTCTGAATGGATTTTTTAGGCAAATATTTTTTCGTGAACCTATCCAACCTCAGTTTTTGAGTTTCAACGCGAAAACGCAAGTATCAATGTCAGGATGATAGCAGTAGCTATTTCAGATCATTGTGGATTGTAGGCAAAAGTTAAAAAAATGTCAGGTTTGCTAAGCTTTCGAACAATAGCATTTTCGTGTAGAACTTGAAATGTAGAGCGTAAAATCATTTTATCCTACTAAGATATCTTGCTGAAATGATCTGGAGACTACAAAATTTTCTAGGCCTCTTATTTTATCAGTAAGTAATACCTTTTGATCTTTTCTTAGGAACTGTAATTTTTGCGCTCTCTCGAGCCAATACTGAAGACAATGACACATATCAATATCTACATTACACCGCCATTAAGTATATGAAAAAGACCCAACCCCACTGGGTTAATAACTATAAAAATATTTGATTTTTAATAACAATATTATTATCTTACTTAAGTTTTGTAGTTATATATAGCAGCCACTCAGTAAATTATAGAAATGAAGATCTAAATTAAGATATTCTCTACATTTACTTACATAACCTCAAAACGTTTCACTTTCATGTCATCAATATAGCATCAATATTATGTACAATTAATGAAAAATAGATGCATCATGATATTAACTATAATAATATTTAATTTCTAATGATAATAATGTCATCATATCACCTCAAGTTTCGTAGATTTGAATATCCAATACACAGCTGTACTCAGAAAATTATTATACACTGCAGAATCAGTTTTTAATAAGAAATTGAATTGAGCTCTAAATATGTCGGAAATCCTGCAGGTCATGGCCTTCGTGTAATAACCTATTGTTTATTGTAGTGTGTATTTTGTTCTGAAATTCAATCAAGTCGGCCGTGATTGAATAAAATTAGTTCTCAAAACTGACAACAGATGGATTTTGGAAAATAGGAAAATTATGTAGGAAAATTAACATTTCACTGAAAACTACTACTTTTCCGAAAAACTTTAGGTTCCAAGCTTCAAAATGAGGGGCCATTTATTAAAATCCGTTTAGCCGTTTTCCCGTAATTTCCATTACCAGTTCAAATTATATATATATATATATATATATATATATATATATATATAGTCATAATGAAATTGCAATAGAACTGAACATAGAACATCTAATTGGGCTCACAAAAATTAAGGTGACAAATAGGGTTGTGGCCTTTCTCCCTTCTTGTTTATTATTTACATTAACCATATTCTAAATTATGGCGACAAGGCTATGCGGGAATACAACTGACTCAAAATATTTGCCTTGATATACCGGTATTAATTTTGTTTGCAATACATGTGAAGTCTGATTAATGTAATATTACTATAGTCAGCAATGTATACAATGGAGGGAGGAAAAGGAACTGGCCACCCTACCCTATTATCTCCTAGCTTAGTTTCCTCATGAGTGACGACTTATTGGTATCACTTGCGAGATTAAAACCTATCTTCGGACAGTTTACTAAACAACAACAAATTCATCACTCTTTGCAGACGATTAAGTTCTTATTGCTACATCAAAATATGATTTACAAATAGCTTATATAATTTGCGTCAAATTGCTCCAGAATTTAATATGCAAATTTTCACTGAAAAAGCAAAAGTAAGCCTCAAGGCGTTTTTAGGGCAAGACCCAATACCATACAAAATTATTATAAATAATTGACTAATTGAACTAGTTACATATATACATACATACATACATACATACATACATACATACATACATACATAAATGTTCTGCCCAGGGGCAGGTCTTTCACTGCAAACCCTGCATTCTCCAATATTTCCTATTATCTGCCTTCCTCTTATTCTCCGCATATGATACACATTATCTTAATGTCGTCTATCATCTGATATCTTCTTCTGTTCCGAACTCTCTTCCGTTCACCATTCCCTCCAGTGCAACCTTCAGTAGGCAGTTTCTTCTCAGCCAGTGACCCAACCAATTCCTTTTTCTCTTTCTGATCAGTTTCAGCATCATTATTTCTTAACCCACTTTTTCTAACACAGCTTCATTTCTTATTCTGTCTGTCCACTTCACACGCTCCATTCTTCTCCATATCTATATTTCAAATGCTTCTATTCGTTTCTCTTCATTTCGTAATAATGTTCGTGTTTCTGTCCCATATACTACCATACTCCACACAAAGCACTTCATTAGCCTAAGTTCTTTTTCCAGAGGTCCGCAAAAGATGCTCCTTTTCTCTATTAAAAGCTTCCTTTGCTATTGCTATCCTCCTTTTCACTTCTTGGCAGTAGCTCATGTTACTGCTTATAGTACACCCCAATTATTTGAAGATGTTCACTTGCTCTATTGTCCCATTTATAATTCGCAAGTTTGCCGTCTTTATTTTTCTTGCATCAACCATGGTCTTCGTCTTGTTTGCATTTATCTTCATCCTATACTCCTCATAGCTGTCATTTACCTCCAGTAGCATATCCCTTAGTATCGTCTCCCCTTCTGCTAAACGCCCTATCATCAGCAAATCTTTTACATTTTATTCTTCTTCCTCCTACTTTTACCCTCCCATGTTCTGAAATAGTTCTTCACCAAATCCTCCAAGTAGATGTTGAACAGGTAGATGATAAAGAATATTCTTGTCGTACTCCTCTCCCTATTTCACTTCCTTAGACATTTCTTCTCCTATCCTGACTTTGACTCGTTGTTTCATATATAGATTACTGAACAGTCTCCTGTCTTTCCAATCCACAATTATTTTTTTCATTTAAATTTATTATTATTATTATTATTATTATTATTATTATTATTATTACTGTAAATGTTTATTGTATTCAGGACTCTTGTGGTAACTCAAATTCTTTGAGCTGATGTCTTTAATGAATAAATAAATAAATTATATATATATATATATATATATATATATATATATTTCACTTCCATTTAAATCTGACTACAACATACATAAATAGCCTAATATCTATAACTGATGATGATGATGATGATGATGATGATGATGATGATGATGATGATGATATAGTTTTCCGAAGACAAATGGTTCATAGCAAATGATTGATGCCCGAAAGTAGTGGGGCAATTTTAAACGAAACACTCTTTAATATACTCCATGTGAGAGAGTAAGTGAAATGTAATTATCCATTGAGGTAATGTAACTAAGATGAAGTAACAAAACAACAAATTGAATAACAGCACGTAATTATGCATAATTATACTCCTTCATATGAAACTGCAGCACTTCAAGACTTCAAATGAGTGCTTTCCATGCTCCCTACTCACATTCTAATTGAATGCATAAGTTCTCACTCTAAATAAATAAATATATACATATGCACATACATATAATGTATAAAGACACGAACACATATCTTTCCACATTCATCTAGACTGAATGATCACGATTAAGTCGGGTTTGCTACTGAAAATTCTCTCTCTGCTTAAAAGTTGGTGAGAGTAACGCAGCTGCGGAGTTGAAATTTTACACTTGCAAATTAATATAAAATGAAACTCTGAAGTTTGAAATATTAAGGCCACCAGCATGCCTTTAGTGCTTTAAATAGTTTCGATCCTTTACTCCAAACGCGTTGACTTCTTAAATATTTAGCAACGTAGCCGGAGGAATTGGCCACCTATGTGAACTGGCCATTTGCCAACTTGTCCCTTTGTTTACGGAACTCACGGCAGGCCTCTGAATGCTCATCCTAATTCTACGGTTCGATATGTATTCGAAATGCAGGTTGGTCTATGGCCAGGACAGTTCAACTGGTTAAAAACACACGAGGAATCCTCCATTCATTTTTCAACGTGTGGAAACTGTGGAATTGTGGATGTTTGTATACTTCTAGTGTTGGGTTGGAGCTCGAAAAATAAGTTGAAGCTACTCCCACAGAAGCTATGAAAATATCCAAAATGAACATATACATACTGAAGTAACCCACAGTTTTGGACTAGGACAAAGATAGGCCGTCAATTTTTATTGAAAACTAGCCGTACCCGTGCGCTCCGCTGTACCTGTTAGAAATAAATATAAAGTAATGACATAATTAAAATAGGACGTTTTATCCAGGGAACATTCGTGTTTGATAGAAGGATAATTCGTTTAATATGTTACTTAATTTAAATTGTATTTAAATAATTAAAATGCGATCATTTTGGTACAGAGAGCACTCATTTGGTGCAATTACAATTCCTTTAACATGTTTCTTATTTGTTATTACATACAACCATAGTTTAATGAAGATTGACATATCATTTATTTTTAATGTGTAAACTTTATATTACTTACTATATGTTTCCATTCAATTATGGTAATAACTTAATTTTAACCATTGTTTTCTACGTCTTCAGTAAATGGCGCTTGGCCCACTATGGTTCTGAACTCTTCAAATAACTTAAATAGTGATACAGCATATATAGTGGTATTTAATTATATTTCTTTCTTTCGAAAATGTAAGAATTAACGATCTCCTATGTACCATTGCCATGGAATGAATAAATGTGTTTTTTTCCCTACTCATAAATTTTATATTTTGCACATAGGAATTACTGCAGGAGCAACAACGCTATAATCTGAGGCGGCGGTGAAAATGTATTATATTGTTATTTTAAAAGTCTTGTATATCCTCAAATATCAATTCTATACAAATTTTGCACAGAATAAAACTTATCGGAAATCATTTTTAAAGAAACTTTTGTTATGTAACATTTTTCACAAAAATCAATAATAAGCGAGATATTTCGATTTATTTAATTCTGGTCCCCTTATAACCCCCCTTTTAAATAATGTACTTTGAATTCTATATAGCCTAAAATCTAAGTTACAACGAACTTAATTTATATTTCAATTTTCATCGAAATCCGTTCAAGCATTATCGCATGAAAATATAACAAACATCCAGACAGACAGACAGACAGACAAAATTTTCAAAAAAGCGAGTTACGGTTTCAGGATGGTTAATTATACATGTTAACACCAATTATTTTGGAAAATCGAAAATTACCAGAAAAATTTTGGCTACAGATTTATTATTAGTATAGATTACTAATTGAGGAGAAAAATCCAAGACAGAATAAACGAAACAACATTTTCTAATCGATTACTATACCTGTACCGTTTACTTTAGAATAACAGAACACAAAATTTTACAAATTTGTTTTCTAGGCTACAAAATTATATGTTTATATTTTTTTTTTTCGAAAGGACATAACGGTATTAGAAGTATATGAAAATCAACAAAAAAAAGAGATATGTTTATATAAACATTTAAATTAGGGTCGACCTGCTTGGCGAGTTGGTATAGTGCTGGCCTTCTATACCCAATACCCAAGGTTGCGGGTTCGATCCCGGGCCAGGTCGATAGCATTTAAGTGTGCTTAAATGCGACAGGCTCATGTCAGTAGATTTACTGGCATGTAAAAGAACTCCTACGGGACAAATTCCGGCACATCCGGCGACGCTGATATAACCTCTCCTGTACACAGGGTAGAGTAGCATAAATCGCACCGATTCCTAAATGGCACCACTGCTAGTTTAAAACAAGTTACTGTAGTATTGTGGCATCTAGTGGTATTGTTACAATCTACCATATGAACTTCCACCATGTCACTTGGTTTCTGCCACTTCTTTGTGCTAGCAACGTGCTGATAGAGTATTTAATATAATCGCTCAGGTGGATGTATATTTAGCTAACTAAATAACGGATTTGTATGCAAAGGAATCCATAATCTTAAGATGTTATTGGTTAAAAGAAATATTAAAGAACATTTAACTTAGTACGATTTTCGAACATGAGTTGATTATAGGCTAGAATGAAGGAAATAATAACTTATGACGTAGTTTCTCAATTCGCACCACTTTGTAGGTGCCTAATTCGATATTAGCAACTGTAGCAATTCCAGCCGTACAAAAGAAGGCGCAAAAATTTTAACTGAACGAGGAATGCATCAGGTGGCTACAATATCAAGTGGTGAAAAGGGCGTTAATACAACAAGTGTATGTTGTACAAGCGCACCACATATTTTGTGCCACCTATGAAAATTTTTAAACGTCAAACAGTGCATCCTACATTACCAGCTGGTGTTCTTCTAGGATCGTTATTTGTTTGCTCTGATTCAGGTTATATCAACAGTGAACTATTTGTCCAATAGCTCAAACATTTTATTTGCCACTCAAACCTGCCATAGAAAAAAGTGCTGCTTCTGTATGTCACCTAAACGACCCATTCCAAAAATTTAGAAGCTAGATTATCTCGGGAAAATAATGTGCTCCTATTTCAGCTTCCTCGTCATAATACTCAGAGGCTCAGCCTTTAGATGTTTCTATCTTCAAACCATTTCAGACAGCTAAATCATGAAGCACTTCTTAGGTGGCTTCGAGATAATCGTGGAGAAAAGGTGACGCAGTTTACAGTTTGAACTGCCTGGTGAAGCTCGTGGCAAATGTTTAACAATAAAAAACGCATTCAGGAAGTTTAAATGTTAGGTAATTTATGCTCTATTTTTTATTTCATTTGAAGATGCGTTACTCTCTTTCATTAATTTCAATAAACTTGTAATTTGCATTTATTACATTATTCATTCAAATACTCTTCAATATGTTCAATATTAAAAGCTTTCCTTCATCCTGTTCCCTGCAGTTAAAGAGGTGCGATTTAAGAAACCGCAGGTGCTATTTAGGAAACTAGTTGTGCCTAAATGGCACCACTGACATGTGTTTCGAAAATGTCATTCTACTTCAAAAATATTAAATCAAATTCAAGGATTCTTTTTTACATGAAAGGTAAATGTTCTGGGAATGTATTTCTGTAAAGGAATGCAGAAAATAAGAATTGTATTGTTCAATAAAAATTATAAATGCTAAAGTGGTGAGATAGAGACAACCTTACCCTAAGAACTTTGTCGTCCGCAAGCAAAACCGTGTTCCATTTTAACTACGTGCGGCCTCTTTATAATAGTAATTACGTTCGTTTATACTTGGTACTACAAATATTTTGTTTCAAGGGTAATTTAATTATTGTTTGTGTACCAATATCATCCGTGTACCTATGTAAACTCGTACGCAGCCGAGTTTTTCTGAGGCTTCCTGCTAATAATTTTGTGTACATAAGGCGAATTTAGCACACTTGTTAATTTGTAGTCCCCCTTCAAGGAGACAGATTCACAGTTAGTCGAACGCAGTGTGTAGTTGCTTTCCATGATGAAACTTGTGATGGAGAAAATTTGCTTAGGCATGCATTATGTGGATCCTCTGTGCTTCCTGTCATGAGTGCGTGATAGATACAACTCAAGAAATACAGGGACATCATTTTATTTTTACTTCAATTTTTATTGTACCTGAGTTTTTGAATGTACTTCACTCCCACCCCTTCTACTAAGGAAGTTCCAACTCCACACAGAACCAAGACCGGAGATAGTAAGCAGTACTGAGTTAGTGAGTATAGTACGTTCCAGAAATATGTTCGCGTTTTCCAGTGACGAAAGAGCTTTCAATATTGAATCATATTTTCGCACAAGTACTGTCCGTTTGCCTACGTCGCATCCCGATTTCCCCCACCTGCTTCTGCTCCCCCCTCTGTAATAGCTGGGCTGTCTTAGCTCTTTTCTGAAAACATTAATTTCTCTTAGGAATTGGAAGTTTACGTAATATTATACAACTGTTTAATTTAACTTAAATAAAAGGGCCTCGTTAAGTAATTAACTGTCACGCGATTTCCTCCCTTTCTACAATCCTGCGGCATAACCACTTGTATTTTCTTTTGTGTCGCTTTGTAATCAAATTTTGTATCTCATGTATATTATTGAAACCTGGTTGAGTGGAAGAGAAGGCCTCATGGCCTTAACTCTGCCAGGCAAACTACTACCACTACCACTACCACTACCACTACCACTACTACTACTACTACTACTACTACTACTACTACTACTACTACTACTTGGACGGACAGTAGATAGCATGTCTGAGTAATTTTATATTTTCGGGTCGGGCAGAAGTGAAGATTGAATTTACAGTACGTAGAGTAGGTACAGAATTATTTCAACATGAGTTACTAGTACGAAGGACGAAACTGGCAATTGGAATTAGATGCAATAGTCTATAGTGCGATAATATGCACAAAAGAATTGAAGCCGGTATCGAAATGAACGGCCACCATTTTCAAAATTGTGTTTAAATATTCATATTATGATTATTTTTCAATTTAACTTCTTTCTCTATATTGTACGCTAATGTGCTGTAGACAGTATAATATACACCGCATAATGAATACGTCCGCATGGATAACTCACTTCGTGAGTAAAAACACTTATTCTTAATACAGTACTGTACTTTGATTAAAGAAAAACCTAATGAAAATTATCAAACTCAAAATCGCGATATTTCCTAGTTTACGTAAATGGATGAACTACTTTTCTTCCTTCCTATACCTAGTAGAGTGATTTGTGTTTTACGCCAGTATCATCGCACTCCAGTCTTGGAGGGGGGAGCAAGCGGTGTTTCCGGTTCTCTAAAGGTATAGACAGGTTAATATTAAAAATGTTAGTAAAAATAAAATGATGTCCCTGTACAATGACTTAAATGTATAGAACACTAAAATAATACGAGTGTGATATTAAATTTACATAGACCTACAGCAATAGCAATAACAGCTGCTCTTCATGCTAGTCATATATAAGTAAGGAAGTAATGACAGATAGCAAAGATGTATTGTATTCCTATGCAGATGGTACAGTATTATTGTTTGGGGGGGGGACATGGCACGACACTTATTTTAACGCAAATAATGGTTTAAAATCAATAAAGGCATGGTTTGATTCGAATATTCTTTCTCTTAACACTGTTAAAACTATAGTTATTCCTTTTCCATTAACTAATAAATCTTATAAATTGCCTAATTCTCCCCTAACATTAAATTACATAATTTTAGTTGTTCTAGAGCAGTGGTGGGCAAAATGAACGCAACCCACAAGACAGGATTTAAATGGCAACTACATACTGTGGGAGGGGTTGCACTCTATAGTGCAGTGACGGATTTACAGACAGTTGCGCCACTACACTCCTACCTACCATATGTAATTAGAATAGTCCATTCACGTGATATTTAATTAATCATTTTTCAAAGCAATTTCTTCGAGATTGGGATTTACATCTGTGCATGCTAGTTTCAATTGCGCAAGGAGATTAGCATCCCTTAAGCGGGAACTGTGACTGGACTTTATTAATTTAATTTTAGAAAACAGCTGTTCGCACTGGTAAGTTGATGAATACATACCGTCATTTCCCATAACTGTGGTCCTGGAACACAACTATGGTCCACGATACAACCATTCAAAGATCATTGTAGAAGTAACATAGACCGTTCATAGATAGCTGCAGTGACTTGAATTCAAACTACAGTACAGCAAAAATATAGATACACGAGGTACTACGTTATGGAGTACAAAATTTGAATAGTATCATGGACAATAGTTATGTTCCAGAACCATAGTTATGGGAAATGACGGTACTCGTTATTTTTGAAGCAAACTGTCTAAGCAGTGGATACGTAGTACTGGACATCTTTTAAAAAATTTAGTCCCCAGGAGACCTTCACATTCTGCTTTCAGGAAGCCTTACTCTGAAAATCCAGTACCTCTAACTGCAATTCTGGGATAACATTTTCAATTTAAACATGAAAAGGAGTGGAAAAAAATATTGAAATCTTTCTCCATCCTTTGAAAATCACTGAATCTGTGTTCTTTGAACTCGTATAACAGGTGGTTTATTTTAAGAATGTACATATTTAAGTTTGCGTCCTGAATATTTGTAACTGATCCTAAACATGAGAACTGAAAGAATCGCCTTTCTTGTAAGTGTGATTTTCTCTCGATTCATATGATTCTGCGAAAGACATTGTATCACTAATGAAGCTCCGAAGTACAGAAATCCACTATAACCCGCCACGTACACGCGCAGTATTTTCATGGAGTGGGGGAAGGGGAAGGTAGGGGGTAAGTTTGATGCTTCGCTGAGGTCTGACATCACTGCGGCAATGCCGCAGGAATGCCCGCCATTGTTCTAGAGAGAGAGAAATAAATCGTTCGGCCTTAATTAAGGATGACCACGAGGATCCGGAAATTAATAGCAAATAAAAATATAATTAATTAAATATGAGTATTGTTATAAAAATTTTTATATTAAATACCACTGAGTATCAATTATAAAATAAAATCGTAGAAGATGACTTTAAAATTATACTTATAAATAAAAGATTTTATTTAAAATTAGCATATCCTTAATTAAGGCCTTCTGAGTGGTATAAATGAAAATGTATAATATGCAGGGAATCTTTAAGAATTTGCGAGATGGTTTTTTGAAGTTCAAAAGATGATATTGATAATTGTTTTAAAAAATTATATGTAAATTTTGGTAAAGAACTCCGAGCACCAAAAAATAAACCTTCACTGACCAATTGAAGAGAGGGATGTTATACTTGACACTAAGGTAGGGAATACAAGATTCATAAATGGTCCTCTTTTCCTGATCAACCTGACGAGCTTGGTTTAGATCTCTCTCCATGCGTATAGTCGGATCTATGATAATAGCCTTTTGTTGCTGCCTGTTTATTGCTATTATATCCGCTCTTCTGTGAGAGTAGTCTTCAGAAATACAGTGGACCTCTTCATGAATTTCCCAACCCTTGTTCCGAAGAAGACAGGCGATAGTTCCACGGACTCTATGATGCCTGTTGTTACGCAATAACTCTCCTTTCCGACAAAAGCCCAACACGTGGCTATAATTGTCCAATTATAAATGAATCTCCAAAGGTTAAATATTTAGGAATCATTATTGATAAACATCAGAAATGGGACAATCATATCAACTATCTTTGTAACGAATTGCGTAGAATTTAATTTCTTCAGTTGCGAAACTACATACCAATGGATGTAAGCACTACGTACAGTTTACCTAGTCTTATTTCAATCTATAACCCAATATGGAATATTAGGATGGGTAGTACTTATAAAACTAAATTAATCCATAACATTAATTATTACAGAGAAGAATAATTAAAATATGTGTAAAAAACTTAATGATTATCCTACCGAAAAATTGATTTTAGAATTTAAAGTCTTGAAAATAAATCAAATTTATATCAATGCATTATTAAATTTTATACATAAAAATCACACATATTTCCGATCATATACTCTCAAACACAAAACCAAAGGCATGGATAGAATACTTTGTTTGAACCCAAGTGTTTAACGAGCACTGCTTTCAACCATCAGCCCTGGAATTTATAACAAATTAATAAAGGAATACCCATATCTCTTTACCTTCAACGGTTTGAAATTTAAGAGTGTATGTAAGCAATTTGTTATGAGTAATTATTCATTTTTAGATATTATTTTATTGTAATTTATGCATGTAAATATTTTATGTATCGAATCCTTCCTTGAACAAGAAAACACTCTCTTTCAGGGGAGTGTTAGAATTTTGTTAATTTACAATTTCTTAGTATTTATGCGCCGAACAGCTGGCTACATTAAATGGGATCGGACGAAAAATGATATCCTTCAAGAACTTAATGTGTCATCAATACTGGACTATATCTCCCGATATCAGTTAAACTGGAAGGAACACGTCTCAAGAATGGTTTCATCCAGGATCCCTAAGGCACTAATGGAGTATCGTCCAAATGAGAAACGGTCACTTGGTCGATCCATGAAAAGATGGCAAGAAAATCGCTTTTTCAGGCCGTAACCGTTCTTTTGGGACCAGTACTTGACAGGATGATGATGATGATGATGATGATGATGATGATGATGATGATGATGATGATGATGGTAATTTCTTTGTATTGTATTTTTCTGGCAATAAACATTATTATTATATAAAAAAAATCGAATTGAAGCAGATACGATGAGATTTCTGGAGGTGTAGCTGGAACAACAAGACGGAATCACATTTAGAATGAAACCATATAGAATAAAAGAGGTTCGTTCAAAGTACGATTATCAGCTGAAGAAATGATCAGTTCAAGTCGAAAGAATGGGAAAACACTGAATTCAAGTAATGCCATGCATTTCTGAAGAAAAGACGTACGAAGCAACCGAAAAGCGATATAACGACCAGAATTATTAGTCGCAACTGAATATTTCAACGTTACTTCATGAAGAGAGAAACTTCAACGTCACTTCAAGAAGAAAATTTTATAACGTTAATTTACAAATAAAAACAATACAACATTCCTTCGTAATTCATTGTCACTTCTATTCCTAGTATAGAAATTAACAGAAAACTACTGCAACATCCTACGTCCTCAAGAGATGAAGTTTATGAATTTCTGTTGTAAACACAGGAATCTTAGGCTATATGATTGCCGTCAAAGTTCGAGTTACCAATTTGAATGACTATTTCATTTACAGGTCGGTATGGAGTATAGTATACTATATTTCATACATGCATTCAGTTTCAAATTTGCCACTAGGTGAAATCGTTATCGATCACTTTTTCTGCGCTTGTCAAGCTCCTGACATCTCCCGGGACTTGCAGAATTTTTCAGCATTTTTCCTCATTTCAGTGACTTCTTTGAAGTGTAGAATTATATTGAACTTTAAAAATAAAACAAAAATGTCTCAGGACTCAGGAGGATATCCTGTTAAGATATCATGACCCTCTGCAAACAAACACGTGTGTACTCCCTGATTACATATACAATCAGATTGGCCATTCCCATGTTATGAAATGGCATATAAAAGAGAACAACCACTAATATCTCGACTGTCGAAAATGAATTTTTTGGTAACGACCGTTAGATGGAAGTACTGCTGCAAGCTATTACTCCATACAATTCCATCAAAGTTACAACGTAACTTCTTTTGGAGTCGCTAGATGGCAGTATAGTAAAACTGATAAAAGTTGTTGTCTTGAAAGTGCATTAGGAAATCAGTCTGTTATATGTGATCAGGGATGTAGTGAAAATAAACGCTAGATTCGAACAACAATATGGCGTCTGAAATTCGAGGTCAGACTTGCACCGTTATGAAATACACTTGCGTAAACGTTGACAGAAATTTACGTCTACCTAGCTAGATTACAGCCGACTTCGCGCATGCCACTACTAGGAACCAGACAAAAGTTCGTTTGTTGGAATCTCGCCTACAGCACTGTTGTTTGTACTCGTACGAGTATGTTGTTGACATGGAGTCCAATGATGTCCTAAGTGAAGGCCCGATGTTATGTTATTCGCAAGCCACAGGAGACCAACTGTGCAAATTCGAAAAGTATATTTAAAAAATAGCTAAGGTAAAGCTTCAATACCGTTATGGAAAAATATGCTTTTAAATTATCAGCCAAATATTCACTAAAATTGTACAGTACATTAAAACTGTCATGAAATGGCGCATACCTTTTCAGTTACTCGAAACTTAATACCTTAAGTAAATTTGCAGCAAATTAATTTTTCACGATAAATGTTTACCCAATAGTCACTATCCTAGAGCAAGGACTATGTTCTAATACTTTATTTGTAGACAAATATAGCATGTGAATTTTGTTCAACTTGCTAAAATTGTATCAATTTTCAACAGAAAAGATAGAACTACTATATGTGATAATTATGGGGACATAAATTCACTGAATAAGTACTGCTTATAAAATATATTCATGAATAATAAATAACAGACTAAAAATTATATGTGAAACCAAACTTATAAAAGAATATAGCGTATTGATAATTCGTACTAAAACAACTATTAGAAAAATGTCACGAATTTAACTTGGAAATCCATATTGCTTTCATATATTTAGAGAAAGCGTTTGACAGGGTGAAGTGAAATAAGCTATGGATATTTTGTACACGAATAATTACCCAAAACATAAGTGTATATACAGAAAACAAAATTGTCGTTGAAAAAGAAGGAAAATTGTTAAATGAAATCAAAATTAACCAAAGACTTAAAAGCAAGGATGTACTCTATCTCAAATTTTATTTAATACATAGGTAAACCGTAAGTAAGGTAATTAATTTCAGGGACTTATTATTTGAGATATTTTAAACAAAAAACGTTTAATACAATTTTTTTTTCATTTTTTGTTTCCTTTTCGAGACAAAAATTGTTTTATATAACATTCCATAGCGTGTTTTGGGAAAGCCATTGATTTAACTATCAATATACTCAGTCAATTTAAGACAGCAGTGTATTATGATGATAAATGATTAGAATTTGATCCAAACTAATGTAGCTTTACGCTCTGCAAAGATTTTAGAAATAATAATGATAATAATAATGATGATAATAATAATAATAATAATAATAATAATTCATTAACCAAAACTTTCGGCGGAGAAAGAACACTGATCCATTACGTACTCCAGTCTTGCATACTTGTCGCTACATTTGAAATTCCAAGCTTCACTCTCCGTTACAGAGATCTTCAAATGAACTTAATTTATTTTATATTCCATGTCAATGCTTAAGAGTCAACTTACTAGACGGATCAACTGGTCAAGTTCATTGTCCATGGTTAAAAAGCTCTAAGAAAGGGAAAGAAAGCAATAACTCATAGTTAGCGTGTCTGTATTTAGAAGGTCCATGACTTTCCACTCAAGGCTGGGTCTCCTGAATTGGATTTATTGTACTTCTTCTCATCCTACATCTCCTTTCCCGTACTTCGTCACGAGAGGTTTCGTTAAGCACATTTTAGTGAACCAATCTTTCCATACTTAACTGCATACATTATCTATACTCATTAGCTACTAATTCTCATCTACATATGGGTAACTGAACAGCAGTCTCAACTTACAAATTAGATAAAATGTTTATAAGTTAATTATCAGATACTTACTTACAAATGGCTTTTAAGGAACCGGAAAGTTCATTGCCGCCCTCACATAAGCCCGCCATCGGTCCCTATCCTGTGCAAGACTAATCCAGTCTCCATCATCATATCCCATCTCCCTCAAATCCATTTTAATATTATCTTCCCATCTACGTCTCGGCCTCCCGAAAGGTCTTTTTCCCTCCGGCCTCCCAACTAACACTCTATATGCATTTCTGGATTCGCCCATACGTGCTACATGCCCTGCCCATTTCAAACGTCTGGATGTAATGTTCCTCATTATGTCAGGTGAAGAATACAATGCGTGAAGTTCTGCGTTGTGTAACTTTCTCCATTCTCCTGTAAATTCATCCTTCTTAGCCCAAAATTAAGGCTTATTGTATGGATTCGTTACAAGCTATTTTTTACGGTGATGGGTTGTTAGCCCTTCGCCCAACCCCCAAGCTGGAGGACCACCCCTTATCGGCTGTCCACGACTGCTTATTCAATATATTCGCAGCTACCCTCCATATCTGGAGGTAGTTATCAGATAATCGATTCATAAACTTATGTACAAACGCGACCAAAATTAACCAGATTTTGAGAAAACCCATCTTCTTTTCTCTTCATAATTTGTAGACTTTTCTACTTGTTCATTCCTGAAACGTGTTTGTTCTATTACCTTTATGATTATTAAATAATAGTATTATTACTATTATATTATTAGCCTATTATTGAGTTATGAATAGATGGCTGATTCATACACAATAAAAACGGCAATTATGCTTGCACGTATGCACTTAAAAACCAGGATATACACGAAAAATAACAAAATATGAACAGTTAAAATTTAAAAAATTATTTTATTTTAAGAAACTTACTGTTATTGAAGATTTTTCCGCTGTACACGAGATGTGAGTATACAAACATACGGTTATACACAAGAATACTGAGATACCATTAGTTGTTAAAGTTGAGTGTCTTTTAACCTACTTAAGCGGTACGCTTCTGGCACATTTTTTTGTTCGGCATCGTCGATAAAACGAATTCAAAATCGATAATCTTCTTGTGGCTATGTTGTCCTAAAATACAGTTCACTTTACACACTAGCCAATTTTCTCTGACTTGTCACCACAATATAATAATGTAATATTCTGGTTTTCCACGTAGGCAAGTAGAAGACAGAAAATTGCATTATCGAGCCCATATTACTATTGACAGGCGGGAAAATTCGAGTTTAGCGAGCGCAAAGAAGTCTATCAACACTTTCTGTAATTTCCGCGTCTATCATATTGTGGTAACTGTCAAAATTCTATGCACGTGCGAAGTAGACGACAAAGCGGCTTCTTGTTTTGATTCCCTGTTCTTTTAATCTCAACTTTCATCCCTCATAACGTCTCTAAATTATACATATGCACAGAGTCTGCATTGCATTTCATGATGGAGTGCTTTGTTGATCGCAGAGAAATTTTCCGCAATGATTCGCCGACAACAGTGCACTGTCTGCAAGTTGTCAGATTGCAGTAAATAAAATATAACTACTGTAATGTGTTTCAATGTCTGTGTTTCTTCTATATTCCAGTTTTGTAACTTTTCGTATTCTTAATCCCGGTTTAAGAACCAGATAGACAAAAAAAAATGCGTTTTTTGCGCTGAAAGCTGAAATATGCATTAACCCTTTAAATATGCATATTTATACTGCGTGTTCAGTTCAAAGCGTGTCATGGCTCGCTGTATGACGTCATGTGGCTAGCCGATGAGCCTAGACAATTCAATTTTCCTACACTTCCGCAGAGGCGTATTACCTATGTGCCAGAGAAGTTGCCCACCAAGCACGGCGTTCATTCTGAAGAGTACTTACCGTTACGTACGCTAACTCCAGTAGTGGCAGAAATATGAACTGTTTGGAAACACGTACTGGAGTGAGTTTTTTCTTACTGTCGGGATAATGGGAGAGGGTTAAGACGATTACTTACATATTTGTTAACATTAACCTCGACGGTCAACATGGACACGGAGCATTTGATTTGTGTTGTGGAATGCTGCCGTACGCAACCGATGATAACAAATGCCCTGCGTACGACTTGCCCGCGCAAAACACAGTTCGAAAGAGGTTATGGTAGCACACAGACCATACAGACCGCCATCTGTTGCTACCGTACACGTTCTCAAGTTCAGATTGAACTTCTTGATTAATAGGCAACTTCTCTGACATAAAAGCTGAAACTCGCTTCAAGTCGGTGACTCACAACAGTAACGTCATGGCACACTTTGAAATGAACACCCAGTATGCACTATAAAATCTTGACATTTGTTTACAAACAACTTGAAATGCATTTATGCAATGGTAGCATATGATTTGCAACTAAGAAAATATGCAAATATGCTAAAATCCGCCCCCTAGTTACGAAAGATCTTGGCTGCTGAATTCTCAAAATAACTTACAACTCAGTTTGACTTGATAAACTATTTGCAATTAATAATTTGAAGATTTTTATAAACCATCACATCTTAGTCGGGGTTAGACTAAGCCATCTTTCTGCTCAAGATTCTTGAAATACGCTTTTTTTTTATTTTTCTGGAGGTCTTATAACATAGCCGATCAATCACAATGGTAGACCTACTGAAGTAATTTCGGAAACAGTATTGATGTCCTGTTGTAAATTACATATTTCATTACTGTTTGCTTTCTCCATTCTAATGCGAATGAGTCATGGACCGCTCCAAATATACTTCTCACAACCTCACCTCCGAAAATGTATTAATAAAATTAACTTGTATTTATTAAATTAGTCGAGAATTATGTGACTGCTACTTCCTCCAGAATTCCATCATCAGTGTCTGAAATAGAGTATTCGACTGTGCAACAAGATTTTTTACGGAACTAAAATCAATTTTCAGAAAAAAAAAACTATCTAAAAACCAGATTTGACAATATTAGAACTGATTGTGAAATAATATAAAAGTGTGTAATTGAACGAATATAACACTAGGCCTATGTTATAAAAAGATCAAAGTTTTGGCTGAAAAGAACTGTAATATTTATACGCTTTTCATTTCCGAACTAGAGCACGCTTGTTCACCCAAACCACTCCTTTCTCCTCTCCAATCTTTCGCAGTTCCTTGGAGTCGTCTACACAACATCAACCTTTGTCTCTTTCGAGTTCCCTTCGGAGACACGAGTCATTTGCTTCCGAGTGTCCTTCTGGGGCATTGCACTTCAATCAGTCTTTCCTTGCGCACATATTTCTTCCTAGAAACCGTCGTGGGAACAAGGATCTCGATCTCGATGCAGGGTAAGTAGGATTCTAATCTGGTTAGATCCTCCTTCCAATTCTTTTAATCCAAAAATTCTATTATTTTCAATTCTTACTTACTCTGCCATCGATTCTCTCATATTTTGCTCAAAGGAACTATGATTTGTGTATCTATACGCTATTCTTTTCCTACGGATACTTTTTTCTTATTATTGTAATTTGTGATTTACCTGGGTATGTGTCATTATACGTAGGTAAAAAAAATTGTTTCTCTTAACATTGAAAATATATATTTTTTTTTACAGTATGATCAAATAGCGCACATCAATTTTCATGTAAAATTTCTACCTCGGGACTATACTGTTTTCGCTGTAAGAAAAATCCTAATGTAAACATAAGCACGTTGCTGTCATACCCGTGATTGGCTCCCAGTCGAAACACTCACATGGCGCAGGAAAATATAGTTCGTATTTGGAAACCATAATCTTGTATTATTTGAAAATAAAAGATTGAATTCTAGTTGTTAAATACGATGAAACATATAACTTCACTCATATGTAAAACGCTATGTAAAAGAAAAGCTACTTTTATATTTTATTATGTACTGTGAACGCGGATGAATACCAACAGTAATACCTAGGTAGTCTGTTCTTGTAACAAGCTAGCGTCACGTAAGCACTTGGTACTGAAGTAGCCTATGGCTTCTGCATCCTCGGTGTGTGCGGTTATTAAACGTAAGAGTGGAAACCTTCTCAAAAGCGGAGAAAAACAAATAGTCTTAAATGTATATAATAAGTTAAGTGAGTTTTAATTACAGTACATAAAGTAAATGTTTCCTAAGCAAATGAATGCATAGTAGTGAGGTTAGGCCTACTTGACGAGTAACGGGAAATGTTTAACATGAAACAGAATGTCCAACAGTAGGCGGGAACACGTCCTGGCCAAACAGTGGCCAATGAAACCTCACTTCAGTCACGTGCTATTGTTTACATTAGGATTTTTCTTACAGCGAAAAGATTATAGGAGAGATGACGATGCGTAACTTTCAATCACTACATTGTGCACCAATATGCCTGGGTTAAATTCCAAATCTCTCCGCAGTGCATATGAAGAGAAGGTATATGTCACTGTTGATAGTGATTCGTTCGTCGGACGGGGACGTTAAGCCTGGCGGCCCCCTTGGTGCTATTCGACAGGAGTAGGCTACGTCCCGGCACCGGGTTTCCCCTTCACTCTTCCTCATCTTCATAATCATCAATCATTCCAGACACTGCCCTTATACGAACACTTACACATACACTCAACCTAGTACACGACATAAATCTCTACAGATACACATCATGTACAGTGTGTCCCGCCGAAGTGGTGTACAACTAGTAAATGGGTCACAGTCCTGCCATCAATCCGCAATATGCGGAACCCGAATCACGTGTTGGACCACAACTTGCGTAGGAGTGTACCAGTAATGGAAGAAATCTCTCGTGTAATATTGTGTTTCTTGCAAATTGCGTGGCTTGTTTTGGTACACAACATATTTTACAAACCCCATAAAAAGAAATCTACAGGAGATAGGTCCGGTGAACTTCGGGACCACAGGCCTTGAAAAATCAGAAACTCGCCAAAATTACTTTGATAAACGTCATGTTACTATTCAATGCTAATTTTAAAGCATTTATGACTTGTTCATTCTGCAAACGAAAAACAGAAATTACTAAATGAAATGACATCAAAAGTGATGGAATAAAATATAGTGAAGAATTATAAGAACAGAAATGAAAATATATAAAACATATTTTTATTTTAACTATTAGTACGGTGACTTTAAAAATGACTTAAAGTTTCGTAAAGTTCCTCTATGTACTGTTTTGGTTAAAATAATATGCGGCAAAACAAATAACACTGCAGAAATTAACACAAAACTGAATTCACAATATGTCAAAGTATTATCTATACTAATAATAAATCTGTAGCCGAAATTTTTCTGGTAATTTTCGATTTTCCAAAAATAATTGGTCCTAACATATATAATTAACCGCCCTGAAACCGAAAATCGCATTTTTGAAATTTTTGTTTGTATGTCTGTCTGTATGTTTGTTACCTTTTCAAGCGATAATGGCTGAACCGATTTATATGAAAATTGGAATATAAATTAAGTTCGTTGTAACTTAGATTTTAGGCTATATGGCATTCAAAATACTTTATTTAAAAGGGGGGTTATAAGGGCGCCTGGATTAAATAAATCGAAATATCTCGCTTATTATTGATTTTTATGAAAAATGTTACATAACAAAAGTTTCTTTTAAAATGATTTCCGATAAGTTTTATTCTTTACAAAAGTTTGATAGGACTGATATTTAATGAGATAAATGAGTTTCAAATTTAAAATAACGCCATCTAAGACGGTGCAATGAATTAAGAACAAAATGACTTCGTCTATAAGGGGCCTTGGACAACAACAATCGAAACAGGGGCCTTGGACATCAACAATCGAAAGCTATTAAACATAGCCTACAGAGAATGTTTCTGTGTTTGTATGAAGTAATATCAGAAGCTAAATTAACCGATTTGTATAATTAATTATTATTTCACCATTCGAAAGTGTAGTTTCTCTAGATGGACATAATGCTATAATGTTATTACAGTAACGTCTGAGTAAATCGAGGACAGGTAAGATTAAAATAGCTTCTTATTCACAGAAAATTTGATAGGCTATTTTGTACATTCGTTTTCTGTATTTCTTAAAATAATATTTATGTACATTCATTTTAATCTCAGAGAATTAACCAACAACGAGAGTGTATTGATTTAGTATGCAGTAAAAGTACGTTACCTTAGCAATCCATTATTTTATCATTCAAATTTTAACTATGCTCAATTGAATCGTGTTAAAATACATAAAATATATATATGCAACAAATGCAATGCAAAAAAAAATTGGGTAATGAGCGAAGCAGTTTATCTTGCGCTGTTGTAAAAGTTGTTCCCTGGATCAAACGTCCTATTTTAATTATGTAATTACTTTATATTTATTTCTAACAGGTGCAGCGGAGCGCACGGGTACGGCTAGTATACAATAAATAAATACTTCGTTGCTAAGGAAACGTCGACAGCAAATGAGCAATTATTTCAGTGTCGTTTGTTTTGCCGCATACCATAATTCTTATCGAAGTGTGGTTTTGAGAGGCAATTGAAGAGGTGAGAATGAGATAGTCCACACCCACACTTTCACCAAAAATAGTTTTTTGTGCGAGTTCATTTCTTTACACACATGAGGAAGCTACTAGTAAAATATTATAAAATTTACTCAACAAATAACAGAAATACACGCTGAAGACATTGATATCGCACCTAATAGCACTGGACTCTAAACTTTCAATATACTCTCCTGCAAAGTTTTGTTTCTGTAACTTAGGACTATATCATCCTCACTCCTTCAATTGATCTATATTAGTTAATTAATGAGTCATACCTTTTCAAAATCAATTAATAAAATATTTGTTAAAATTGTACAATTTCCCATGTGCGTAAAATAATAGGTTTTGGATACAAATTTCTGAAACAATTATTATTCTTTCACGATGAGAATTGATACGAGACAAAACTGTTCACGGTCTCAAAATCATTCCTCTTAACTCCATCCATGCATGCAGCGGTAGCATTGAGACTTAAGGTGGGGATGATCGATGGTTTCCGTATACGAGTTCTGGAACTAGAAAATCAACAGTGCTGGCGTCAAAGAGATTTAATGACACTTAATCGATGAAAGAGCACGAAATTGAGAGCGTTACAGGGCAGAGAAAGCACAAAGTTCGAGAAACAGTCTTAGAAGTACGAGTCTGTGTATGCAGTTACAGCTTCAATAAAAATGTATTAAAAATTCAATGCCGCATAAAGGTTTTATCAAGACATTCTAGCACTTTATAACTTTCCTTTTTTTTACATTTTCCACTCTTTTAAGATGAATTCCATCTCTCTATGCGCAATAGGCTGAGTAATCTTGAATAAAACACTTCCATTTCGATGCAGCTGACTACATAAATGTGCCTACTGTTCGCACTTTTATCTTCACCCCAAGAACGTGAGAGAAGAAGAGAGCGCTACCAGCGCCGGCCTGTTACAAGGAGTATCAAATTTGCGGAAGGAAAATACAAAGTACAATGTTTACGACTTTATTCGCGCATTTTGAGGACTTCCGTGCACTAGTTACATAACCGTTCGTCTCCATGAAAATTAATTAGCTAACAAATTATACACACCAACATGCGCAAAAATCAACAAGAGTAAATATAAATTATAGATTTATAATTAATAAAAGGGCTAACAATACTTGGTAATCTTCGCCTTTATTAAAGTAATTACGGTGGCCACCGAATTCGCTTAGGCCTGGTCCAGAATAAACCGGGAACGAAAACGAGAACGAGGACGAAAAAACTGTTTTTATATATTCATTCATTCATTCAGTGTTCTGCCCAAGGGCAGGTCTTTCACTGTAAACCCAGCATTCTCAAGTCTTTCCTATTTTCTGCCTTCCTCTCAGTCTCTGCATATGATCCATATTTCTCAATATCGTCTACCATCCGATATTTTCATCTGCACCGAACTCTTCTCCCGTTCACCATTCCTTCCAGTGCATCCTTCAGAAGGCAGTTTCTTCTCAGCCAGTGACCAACCAATTCCTTTTCCTCTTCCTGATCAGTTTCAGCATCATTCTTTCTTCATCCACTCTTTCCAACACTGCTTCGTTTCTTATTCTGTTTGTCCATTTCACAAGCTTCATCCTTCTCCATATCCACATTTCAAATGCTTCTAGTCCCTTCTCTTCACTTCGTCGTAATGTCGATGTTTTTGTGCCATACAATACCACACTTCACACAAAGCACTTCACTAGTTTCTTCCTTAGTTCTTTTTCCAGAGGTCCGCAGAAAATGCTCCTTTTTCTATTAAAAGCTTTCTTTACCATTTCTATTCTCCTTTTGACTTCTTGCTAGCAACTCATGTTACTGCTCATAGTACACCCGAAGTAATTGAACTGTCCACTTGCTCTTGTGTATGTGTGCGTGTGTGCGCGCGCGCGCATTCACAATTAACGAGAAGTTTGCCGGAGCCCATGACCGAGAACGTGATAGTTGCCAAAGTTTTAACTTTGCCGTTCTTGTTTCGGATCACAGCCTACTAGATTCACTCTGTTGTCATCATGAAGCTACAGTATTTGGTCACCGTATATTTTGTAACAAGGACGCCATGACATACTTTCTTCTCATGCATCGTGTCTAACTAATTCAGAAATTCAGTAGAATCACTTTCAATATTGTATATTACGTGTATATGTAACCTGAATACCACGTGAATTGAATTATTAAATATTCTGTGTCATACATTTTGAAATTGGTTAACCTGTGTTTATGTGGTGTCTTGTACTCACGAGAGAACGCCATTGATCAATTATACGCAAATAATAGCAGAAAACGCAATATTGATTTTACGATAGAAGTTACATACTACATAAGTTGTAGATATGCATAGTCGTTTCCGTTCTCGGTTTATTGTGAATTAAAAAATCCTCACGTTCACTTCTTCCTCATACCGTTCTCGTTCTGGTTCTCGTTACTGGTTAATTGCGCACCTGTCTTTAGACTTTTATTACTCATCCAGAGAAAAAACGCAAAAACTGTTTACCGGCCGCCACAATTAGTTGTACTCAAGAAGAATTTACTCAAATTATTATCATTATTATTATTATTATTATTATTATTATTATTATTATTATTGTTGTTGTTGTTGTTGTTGGCGTACCGTGAAACTGACTTTAAGACTTGCAAAATTATTGATGTAATTTTCCAAGGTGATTAGACAAGTAATAAACACGAAAAGTAAAAACTGTTCAAAAGAAATAAAAAAGAATATGAATGCTGCGCATAATATAAACTTCACGCCAGTAGTCTTGATTCCTTAGTTTCAAAGCTCGTACACGAAAATCATCGGTCATCCCCTACAAACCAGAACGGTACCTCGTCAATCGATATACGTATGTATAGATACGGAAATAAAGTTGGAGCGAGCCTTGATGGAAGTTCACCTCTATTTAGGCAACAATTTAGCACGACTTTCCACAAGTAGCATATATACAGGGGCTCTTGTTTACTGCATATGCACAGTGTGTTGTAAACGAAACATACATTAAGGAAGCTCCAAATTTTATTTCCGTATCTGTACATAAAAGTAAGACGAATGATGCTAAGATCATGAACAATTTCGATAGTAGCAACTTAATTCTTATCATGAAATACTTACTTACTAGCTTTTAAGGAACACGGAGGTTCATTGCCGCCCTCACATAAGCCCGCCATTGGTCCCTATCCTGAGCAAGATTAATCCAGTCTCTATCATATCTCACCTCCCTCAAATCCATTTTAATATTATCTTCCCATCTATGTCTCGGCCTCTCCAAAGGTCTTTTTCCCTCAGGCTCTTAACTAACACTGGATTCGCCCATGTGTGCTACATGCCCTGCGCCTGTGGTCGTGCCAGAGAATCAGTCCCATTCCGAGACTTATTTGAAGGTTTCGTAACAAGCTGTTTTTTTACGGTGATGGGTTGTTAGCCCTTCGCTCAACCTCCAAGCTGGAGTACCACCCCTCATCGGCTGTCCGCGACTGCTTATTCAATATATTCACAGCTACCCTCCATATCTGGAGGCCGTCTCCTTGATCCGCAACCTGAGGACGCGCCATGCCGTGGTGATAGGGACCCACAATACATGGCTTATCATGTAATACTTACTTACAAATGGCTTTTAAGGAACCCGAAGGTTCATTGCCGCCCTCACATAAGCCCGCCATCGATCCCTATCCTGTGCAAGATTAATCCAGTCTCTATCATCATATCCCACCTCCCTCAAATCCATTTTAATATTATCGTCCCATCTACGTCTCGGCCTTCCCTAAGGTCTTTTTTTCCCTCTGGTCTCCCAACTAACACTCTACACGCATTTCTGGATTCGCCCATACGTGCTACATGCCCTGCCCATCTCAAACGTCTGGATTTAATGTTCCTAATTATTTCAGGTGAAGAATACAATGCGTGCAGTTCTGCGTTGTGCAACTTTCTCCATTCTCCTGTATCTTCATCCCGCTTAGCCCCAAATATTTTCCTAAGCAACTTATTCTCAAACACCCTTAACCTATGTTCCTCTCTCAGAGTGAGAGTCCAAGTTTCACAACCATACAGAACAACCGGTAATATAACTGTATATATCATGTAATAGTAACAATAAATTGTTGTTTCGGAGAATTGTGTCTAAATCTACTATTTTATGAAAATAAGAAATTTCAGAACTTTAGTAAATCGTTTTTATCAACTGAATTTCAAAGCTAGAAGCCTCATTAGTTAACTAAAATCAATGAGTGGTCCATAAAACCAATTTGTAGCAAATAATTTACTACTTCCGACAAGAAGCATTAGCTAACATACTAAGACTGAAGAACTTCACGAAACGTTATGATTTCATAACAATTTCAAAACCACAGTAATAGTTAAAACGAAAATATAACTTTATTCATTTCCATTTACGAGTATGTTTACATAGTATGCATTTCGTTCCAATGATGTTAATGGCTTTCAATTTTTACAGTGATACCAGTCCTTCATTTGCAGGATTAACAATAAATCCTGAATGTTTTAAAATTAGCTTTGAATAGTAACATGTAATGCATAGAAAACCACTGTTTAATCTTCTTAAACATGGAAAAAGTTTGCTAGCTACCTCACACTCATCATAACGGTGCTCTAAAAGTGTTGAAAAATGTTCACTGAACATTTTTGTGCTATATCAGGCACGTACTGGATACAATGCAGAGAAAAACTACCCACACTTACCTCATCTGTGAGTTTCTTGGCTACTGTTACTTTTAGACCTTGGTTTGGGTAAAAATTAAACCCTTGGACAAGGAAAAGAAGAAGAAAATTTATGATCCACAGAAAACTTTGATCTTAACTGGATTGTTACAAAAGTATAGCAATAAGTTAAACTGGAATTTTTTCACACTGTGTCGAATATAATATCAACTGTCGCATAGTAAGTTATGCTGACCTTTCCAGTCCTGAAAGCCGAATGAATCCAGAGAAAAGAAAAATAATACACCGGAATCTGGATTGGAAAATTAACACACGGAAGATATTAAGGACACAAACATCTCATCCAACAGACCAGACAAGATTCACAGTTCAAAACAATGAAACGTATCAAGCTAAATGCCCAGATCACATATATAACAGATTGCTCATCCCTGTGTTAAAATCGGTAGCGCTTTGAAGAGAACAACCGCCAGGATCGCCATCCATCCGCCGTAAACGAACACGAGATGGCAGTACAGTCGCTAATGCAATTCAAATGGGAATTATGACGTGACTCCTTATGTAACAACTAGATGGCAGCATAGTAAACCTAACAAAAGTTGTAACCGTGAAAGCCTATAAGGCTGAGCAATCTGATCTGGGCTAACTGACATGGCGATACAAACACATCACGCATGGAAACAGCGGGAGGGAGGGAAATAAACACGTATAGCGTATATGCCTATAATACTGACAGCAGGAATAGAAAGAGCTGCCCTGATGTACGCTATAATTGATCACACTGTAAAACAATATTTCCAACGTTAAGAGAGATCGTTTTATACCTATGAAGTCCCGAATCGTATGTAATGACGATTTATGAATAGATCTGAAATATAAAACCTAATAACAGTAAAATGTTCATATTATTTTACAAATACAAAAAATGATTGCAAAATGTTTTTTAGTCTAAATATCCAAGGCACAATTCCAAAAAGTAGTATGAAGGCTAATATGCATTTTGTGTACAGAAAACAAGGTCTCTAATTATCATATCAAGTGAAAATATAGACAAAACATCCAAACGGAAACACATTAATTATAATGTGAATACATATAATATAATACTGCACTAGTATCAAAACAAACATAATAATGCTATACATATAGGTATAATGATTAATGGAAAGGATTGTAATCATTACCATTTCAAATGAAGTTCATAGATTCCTTCAGCTTAGTACAAGTAACTTATGGTGTATATATATATATATATATATATATATATATATATATATATATAGGGTGGTCGACCTGGTTGTCGAGTTGGTATAGCGCTGGCCTTCTACGCCCAAGGTTGCGGGTTCGATCCCGGGCCAGGTCGATGGCATTTAATTGTGCTTAAATGCGACAGGTTCATGTCAGTAGATTTACTGACATGTAAAAGAACTCCTGCGGGACAAAATTCCGGCACATCCGGCGACGCTGATATAACCTCTGCAGTTGCGAGCGTCGTTAAATAAACCATAACATTATATAGGGTGTTTCCGAGGTGGTGGTACCAACTTTCAGGGATGATGGCGAAGGGCACATGTATCAATTTGAGATAAGGAACCATGGTCGGGAAATGACCGAGTCGAAAGTTACAAGCAAAAATAGTTCTATGGAAATTAAATAATTTTATTCCTCTGTACATCTTATTTATGTCTATTTATCTGTACATCTTACACACACGTTGTCTACTTACAGCATTCCATTCAGTGCGCTGTCTGAGGGACGGGGACAGGAAACTACACTAATGCAATGCAGATAGCGTAATGTGTAACGGACATGGTCGGTCCTGATATGCACGTCTGTAGACAGCAGTGTATGTGTACAAGTTGCAGTGTCCAGTCGATCAGTCCTAGTGAAATGGAGGAATACACGAGAGCGGAATAAGCAGACCTGATTTTCGGATATGGATGAGCCAATGGGAACAGTAGACAAGCTCAAAGACTGTATCGGGTCAAGTACTCACGTAGGAGACATTCGGCCCATACCATCTTTCCACGACTGTTCCAAAGGTTAAGGGAAGGAGGGCACGTGGTGCCAAATTAAAATTCCATTTCCACATAACTATTTCTGCTTGTAACTTTCGACTCAGTCATTTCCGGACCATGGTTCCTTATATCAAATTGATACATGTGCCCTTCGCCATCATCCCTGAAAGTTTGTAACACCACCTTGGAAACATCTGTATGTAGAGTGAAACGATAGTATGTGTTTATACGAAACTAGTGGCTTGTGCAGCAAATGCTGCAAACTAAGTTCATTAGACATTCAAATAAAAATTTTTCAGATCTATTTTCAATGAAGAATGCCAGACATTTTGAAAGTTATTTGCTTCCATAATTATGAGACATACTCCCTCTGAATGGTTTTTTATGCCTAATACTTTTTCTTGAAGCTATCCACCTAATTTTTTGAGTTTCAACGCGAAAACGCAAGTAACAACGTCAGAATGATCAGTGGGGTTTTCAGGTCAATGTGGACTGGAGTTGAAAGTTAAAAAAAAAAAAATTAGGTTTGTTATGCTTTCGAACAATAGACATGCAAATCACAGAAACCTGCAGAAACGTATATTCTATTATCCATGTGCTAAAAAGGATAAATGTTCATCTCCCCTCTTGCTTAAAAAAGTCCCTTGTGCAGACACTTGCATTTCCCTATTTCGACTATGCGGACATTTTACTGACTGACCTCTCCAGCGACAACAAAATGAAATTTCAACGTGCTCATAATTTGTGTGTACGTTTTGTAAGCAATGTTCGTAAATATGATCATATTACCCCATCCCTGGAAGCAATAGGTTGGCTTAAACTAGATAAGAAAAGAAATTTACATTCACTTCTCTTTCTCTTCGAAATCTTGAACTCTTCTATTCCTTCGTACCTGTCGTCTCGCTTCACTTACCTTTCTTCCCACCATAATCTGAACACACGCTCTCGTCATGAAACAATACTAACAATACCATCCCATCGCACCTCCTCATACTCATCTTCTTTCACAATAGCCCTGCCAAGACTCTGGAATTCGCTACCTGCTAGCATCAGGGACTGTCGAAATAAAATTGAATTCAAACGAAAACTTACTAGGCACTTGGTCAGTAATTGATTACTTGTAAATAGTTTCTTTAATCTATCACAAAATATTTCAATATTCAGTAATTTCATCACTATACAATTTTGTTATTCTAGATTTAATTTGTAATTCAGTAAATATAAAATATTCTTTGTTTCTCTATGATAAATTATCTAGCTTTAATTATTCAGGTAATCTTTTCGTACTTTGATTTTATTGTAATTGTAAATTTAATACTAACTGTAATATTATTTGTAATTGTAATTGTAAATTTAATACTAATTGTAATTTTATTGTTGATATTGTAGTTGGAATCTCCTGGTAGAGGGGCAGAGAAGGCCTGACGGCCTTATCTCTACCAGGTTAAATAAATAAATACTACTGCTACTACATAGCATCTTGGTATAGCTGCTGCATGTTTCGTGAACTACCTTGAAATGTATCCTGCTAAGAGATCTTGCTGAAATGATCGAAAGACTACAAATTTTGTAGGCCTCTTATTTTATAAGTAATACCTTTTGGTCTTTCCTTATTAACTGTAATATTTGCGCTCTCTCGAGCCAATACTTAAGAGAATGACTCATATAAATATCTACACCACACCGCCATTAAGTATATGAGAAAGACCCAACTCCACTTGATTAATAACTATAAAAATATTTGATTTTTAATAACAATATTATTATCTTACGTAAGTTTTGCAGTTTATATATATATATATATATATATATATATATATATATATATACTATATAGCCGCTACACAGTAAATTCTAGAAATGGAAATCTAATTTAACATATTCTCTACATCTACTTATATAACCCCAAAACGTTTCACTTTCATATCATCAATATAACATTAATATGTATAATTAATGAAAAATAGCCACATCATGGCATTAACTATAATAATATTTCATTTCTAATGGTAATAACGTCATCAACCCACCTCACGTTTTGTAGATTTTAATATCCAATACACAGCTGTACTCAGAAAATTACACACCGCAGAATCAGACCTGTAAATTATTTTAGTGTCTTTAAGTTTTTAATAACCAATATTGAATGTGAGCTCTAAATATGTCAGCAATCCTGCAGGTCATGGTCTTCGTGTAATAGCCTATTGTTTATTGTAGTGTGTTTTTTGTTTTATTCTAAAATATGCTAAAATGTAGGCCTAATTAGTTCTCAAAACTGGACAGATGGATTTTGGAAAATAGGAAAATGACGTAGGAAAATTGACATTTCACTGAAAACTACTATTTTTTTCTGAAAAACTTTGGGTTCCATGCTTCAAAATGAGGGGTCATTTATTAAAATCCGTTCAGCCGTTTTTCCGTAATTTTCATTACCAGTTCAAATTGTATATATATTAAAATTCAGATTTCGGTCTAGACGGAAAGCACGCTCTAATCATACCTAATCGTTGTTATGATCACCAGCATTATATTAAGTGGAAGTCCGACGTGTTGACCTCGTGTCTGGGAGTCCCACTGTGTGTCCGTCTGTTGGGTGTATGTAAGTTCAAGTGTGGGTTTCGCTAGGGACATAATAATTGTCGATAGACAGAATAACAGATATGAAAGCTGGAATAATGTGGAGATGTATAAACATGCTGAATAGCAGATTCATCACTAATTTACTGTGCTATGCAACGAGCACATTCCATTCCTGATCGTTGCGTTAAGTTACGGAATGCTTGAGCTGTGACGGAGAACAAGCAAGAAGTGCAACTGTGACACGCAACCGGAAAAGAAGAAGACCAACATTTTGTCTTTAAGAAGTTTCACAACTAAATTGTGTCAAGAAACATAAACAATGAAATCATATTGAAACAGACAAAACAATCCTACTTTCGACTCAGGAGGTTGGACTACATGTGAGAATTGAGGTATTAGTGTGTAATATTTTTTATATACCGTATATATATATATATATATATATATATATATATATATATATATATATTATAGAGTTACAATAGCTAGCGGATTACGGTCCAACATGCCCATCTTTACACGGAAAACATTCATATTTAACTACTAATACTTCGTACAAAACATTACCACCTACTTTGTTAATTCCCTCATATTTTCAGTTTCTATTTTCTGAATGTAGTAGCAAATTCTAACGATCATAACGCATTCCCAGTAAAATAGTGCCTTAACTTGAAAATTCTGATTTGTAAAGAACGCTATTTACCAGAGCAGCCGTGGCGAGAACGTGACTCGCAAGACATTGTGGCTCGCAGTGATAGCTGTGCATTTCGCTTGCTTCTAACCTACGCCAACTCCCACCCTCTCACTCACTGGAGTCAAACTCCGTTCCATTTGTATTTGTCTCTGACCTGCGAGTGGCATATGTCTCTCTCGAAATCATGTAAGAAAGTTCCACGTAGGATGGGAGGACGCATTTTTTTTTTTTTTGCCAATATGATGAGAATATATTAAATGTATGATTTGTTCACAAGTATTACGAGGAAAACGGTTGTATAACATAAAACGGCAGTATACTACATGTTACTGATGAAACATTAAAAGGTTAAGTGTTATCATCATCATCATCATCATCATCATCATCATCATCATCATAATCATCTCTGTACGTCGACCCTTTTTCAGCAGATGTACCAATAATGCGGTTAGCTCTTCAATTTGAACTCACTGATTTACTATGTGATGTCAAATGAAAGTTAGATGTAAGGACTTGACAAATGTTGAACTTACAAATCTTTGCCAAAAAATAAATATCCGAAGCTTCGTTCTTTCGCTTTCTCCGTTGAAGCTATATTCGTTACAACTTACGTTTGTGAAAAATTATTTTCAAGAATTAAAACAGTAAAAACCAAATTTAGATCACGACTGACAGACAAATACCTTCGTGATCAACTACGACTGGCAGTAAGTGACATAATTCCTGATTTTGAAACTTTGTCGCAGAGACATTCTGAAGACAGTTTATTTTAGTTGTGATATTGTTAATTTATTGTTCATTTCTTTCTTCGTTACACGTACTAAACATTAGTTTGTAGCCTTGTACTGTATAACATTATATTTAAGTGCTTGACATAAGGAAAATGAAAATCCGTTGATAAGTCAGACAGTTGCTTCACTTCCCCTACGGGTGTCCGGCTCCCTCCATAGGTGCTATGCACGTTGCAGGTTATACAGTGGCTCGGCGCACGATTACATTTTCGCCACCGCTGTACTAGAGGATTCCACGTTAGGAAAAAGCATTGAACATATGGGGGGTGTTCCATCGACTATTTATAAGTCTTTTCTGGAGGACTGGGAATTAATTAGTTTCCTTTAATTCATTGAACATAATTTCAATGGTAACTAGAGCGATTTCATGTGCTAAAATATTGTTATAGCTATCTATTATTATTATTATTATTATTATTATTATTATTATTATTATTAAATATGCTTTCAATTGTGTGTGTCTTTTAAAAATTAGTTCAAGAAAATTAACTACAAATTATAGGCCTGGTACTGTATTATTTGTACTCGTAACATCATAAAAGAACTGAATTTTTACAGTACGGTACATGTAAAACGCATGAAAAATATGTGTCGTTTTAGTTGCATTTACTTTTGCTAATTGTAAGAAGAGGCATAGTATTTTTTTTAATTTATAAAAAGATAAAATACGAAGAGGTGTTGTTTTATGTCGAATGCCTTCTATCAACTTTCAAAAACGACGTCCTTTTAAAATTACATAGTATACTACATTAGAAGAATATTGTAAGAGCATGAATTGACAATAACGTTCAGATAAGTTTGAATTTAGTTTTATTTTATGTGCCGAATTCTAGGTGTTAATATGATAGAAAGTAAAAATTATCATAATGGCCCAAATTTGGTTGAAACTCACAGACATTTATCGAACCTGCAAGTACAATACGTAATACACAGTAATTTTATAACATTTTTCCTAATATGTTTTAGACAGACTAAACGACACGATATGTATACAACACATCCAATCATTACATTACACATATCTACATTTAATAAAGCTACCTCCTGCAGTTTTTCAAAACAAACTTCTTTCTTTCTATTCTACGAAATGTTGAGATTCAAAACAACATCGAGAATTTCGCGGAAATATTAGTTTTTAATATCCGCATTTTCTGTCTCTATCTCTTTGCACGTGCTTCCGCGCGTGTGCGATTGCAGTCTTCTTCATACAAATCAGCAAACAATATTTTTTCCTCAATACATAAAAGTAAATTTATGTGAAATGTCGCACATTTTAATCGAAAGATAAACTTATTTTTTAAAATTCTCTCCTATTCTACTCTTCACAGTGAAGATATGTTGAACGTTTTCATTCTACAATATATCTTCAACTGTTTCTGGGTCTACGTCGATCTCGCTCACCCTGAAGGTTGTAATTATAAATTATATGGAGTAATACACTATTCCCCATCCTCATGAAATATTCTGGCCATTTCTTGCGATATTCTACCGCTTCCTCATTTACTTAATTTATTTGGAACTCAATAATGTCTTAATTTTTAATTGTATCCAGTTCCATACAAGTTTTTGCTTCACGTAAAACTTCATTTCAATTACTCATAACAGACACTCAAGATTATTCTTGGTGTTCAATTTCAATGAAAAATAGTTCTAACTTACTTTTTGCTGGCACCCAAGCTTCACCTCCAGAACCAAAAATTAAGGCAACCATTATTACAATGTTATTTTAACACCCTTTCCAATTTTAAATTGGTGTTACATGAATTTATCCGCAGTTGATTTGGTGTCTACACAATTTGTTAGTTCATACCTAATATTACATTGTAATTAAATTTGTAATTTTCATCAAATACCATCATTCGTTCATTCATAGCTTTCTGTCCAAAGGCAGATCTTTCACTGAAAACCCTGTATTCTCCCATCTTTCCTATTTTCAGTCTTCCTCTTTGTCTACGCATATGACCCATATATCTTAATGTCGCTTATCATCTGATATCTACTTCTGCCCCGAACTCACCTAATGACCCAACCAATTCTCTTTTCTCTTCCTGTTCAATTTCAACATCATACTTTCTTCACCCACTCTTTCCAACACAGCTTCATTTCTTATTCTGTCTGTCCATTTCACACGCTCCATTCTTCACCATATCCACATTTCAAATGCTTCCTAGTCGCTTCTATTCATTTCGTCATAATGTCCATGTTTCTGCCCCGTACAATGAAATACTCCACACAAAGCACTTCACTAGTCCCTTCCTTAGTACTTTTTCCAGAGGTCTGCAGCTTCCTTTACCATTGCTATCCTTCTTTTGACTTCTTGGCTGCAGCTCATGTTACTGATTGTGGTACACCCCAAGTATTTGAAGCTGTCCACTTTCTCTACTGCCTCGTTTCAAATTCCCACGTTTATCTTCTTTATTTTTCTTCCGATAACCATGGCCTTCGTCTTGTTTGCATTTATCTTCATCCAATACTGCTCACACAGCTGTCATTTAGTTCCAGTAGCATATCCCTTAGCATCGTCTCCGCTTCTGCTACTGCCAGTGCCAGCGTTTCTGGCGAGTGTCCTTGAATAAAAAGCCAGTCAGTGAGCACTCGGTGCCAGTGCAACTGAAAAACAATACCACCCAACACGACACGTCAGCAATCTGCCAATCACAGTTGTCAGTCTTATTGTTCACTGATTGCGTCAAAGGCAAGACAATCGCACTTTGCGTTTCTGGGGTGTGTCCTTGAGTACAGTGCCCAGTCAGTGGCATCTGTTGCCACTTCGGCTGAGAGTGATACCACCTCCTACATAGATGTGACGTCAACAATCTGCCAATCACAGTTGCTAGCTTTCTCGCCAGCAGACTGTGGCAAAGATAAGTTACTCGCTGTCAACGTTCCCATTACTTATTTCACGCGCCAGAAACAGTGGCTTTGGTTATAATAACGCCATATCATCAGGCACTTTATCCTTCTTTCTTCTATTATCACCCCTCCCATTTCCTGAAAATAGTTATAATAAATTATTCTTATTTTTATGGTTCTTATTTTTTTTATATCCCTTCATTTTAGTTTCCTAGCTAATATTTTAAAACTAAACATTTTAAGCTCTTTGACAGATATAGCACAAACATTTTTTCTATTATTACATAATAAATAGGGTGTAACCTGTGTTTACAAAAATAAACTTATTTTGAACACTTTTTTTTGTAAATCTGGGAGCAGATAGGTAAATGGTTCGATAGTGGAGACTGTGTATGCATTTCTGGTGCTGTGGCCTCATATCCATAACTACATCAGAATAAATAAATAAATAAATAAATAAATAAATAAATAAATAAATAAATAAATAATAAACAAATAAATAATAATAGACCTAATAATAATAATAAAATGATCCGGAAGTAGTAATGATAATAACAGTGGTCTAATCATTTGAAAAGTTCATATGAAATACCTATTCTCTCACCATGTGAAATGTACAGCGCCGATTTACAGTGAAAAGTATGTGGAATTCACGTGGCGCTATTTATTCGTCAGGTCACTACGCAAGTCATGTTAACCCTTAGTAGGCGTCATCAATTGTGTGGTGTTGGTAGAAAATAATATTAAATGAGCACTGTGAACAAACAAAATGAGCATTGTGAATGAAAAAAACTGGAAGTTCAACCGGGTAGCCCGAACCATGATAGGTTCCAATCGTATACTTCGCTATCTATTTGCCTACGTATATGTAACAAAGGAAATTGGAAAGCATAGTTTTGTTTTTTATTATTTTTAATCCCATTAACCGAAACTTGTAAAAAGCTATGTGCCAATGTTAGGCAATACCAGAGAGACTACATGCATTGAAATTACTGCGGCCCAGAGAATTTTATAGACGAAACACACTGAAGTGTCATTTAACACTATGCAGTAAACTCGTAACTTTTTTATTACTGAGCTACACGCTATATTTCGCTCTGAGCCAAACTTCACAGATTCTAGTAAAAAATAGCAGCTCTGGGTTCAAATTTCGGTTGGGAAGTGGAGATCTATTATGTGCGTATGACTGTGTGTGTCTTGTGTTTGTTCCGTGTTGTCCTGATAGCCTTTATTATATGGTCTGGAATTCCCGCACTTTGTGAATGAGAGAAAAAAGAAACGGGGCAAAGGGGTTCAACAGATGATGATTAGGGCCAGGAAGTTCATGCCCTAAAAACTACTAAATATGCCTGCAAGTATGCCTTTAAAAAACTTTCAAATATGTCTATAAATATGCACTAATAAAATAGTCGTAGAAATAATGTTTTCAGAACTGGATAGTGAATGAATAAAGCGGTTTATGACGGCAAAAATAAAATATGTACCAATATTTTCATAGCTGTTTCAATTATTGATAATATCCTTATCTTTGTCGCTTCTCTCTCTCCCTCCTCATCCTGTCCCTACCTTACCAAATTGATGAATTCACTGTTTCCCAGTTATTTCATTTCCTTTTCATCAAGTAAAGTTTAACCGTGTAGTTGCATCTTAATGTATTCATGATCATCGATTTACGGGGGAACAGTTGGCGACAACGACTAAACAAAAGAATGACCATGCGATAAATTGATAGCGATAAATCTAGCTGCAAAAATTATCGCAAAGTGTGACTGTGATTGGTTAGAATTCAAAATTTCATTACACTTCATTGGTCGAAAATGGAATGACGTCATATAAACGAAATAGTCGTAGAAATAATGTTTTCAGAACTGGATAGTGAATGAATAAAGCGGTTTATGACGGCAAAAATAAAATATGTACCAATATTTTCATAGCTGTTTCAATTATTGATAATATCCTTATCTTTGTCGCTTCTCTTTCTCCCTCTTCATTCTGTCCCTCCCTTACCAAATTGATGAGTTTACTCTTTCCCAGTTATTTGATTTCCTTTTCATCAAGATATAAGAAGCATTACAACGATACATAACGAATGTGATAGTAGACTGAGAAACAGATAAAATCGTGAAAAAGGCAGTTACGATACACTTGAAAGTAGCCTCTAGTAATTTTACATCGTGTGCTCAGAGGGTGTGAGGGTGCTAACGGAAAGATGGCCTCGAGGAGAATTACGCCAGCTAGTGAGCGAGAGGTTGGGCTGTCGTGTTACAGCCTAAGTACACAAATTTACACGTTTACTCCAACAGCTAACATGTCTGACGGATATCCAAACGCCTCACCCTAGCTCAATCCCTTCATAATCTACAAGTATGTAAATCAAACAACCCCGAGTTTCAACCTAATAACGAATATTTGCTTAATGTTTCTCAACAGAAGTAGGCTACTTCTCTTAGTGATGGTCATATACTGTAAACTGAACGGGAAGATCGCAGAATTCGCGACTGACAGAATTCCAAAAGATCAGTCTTCAGTCTCGGGGACCATATATTACAAATAAAAAAAATCCTGTCTTTCCCAATCATGTAAGAGTGCAAAAAAATATGATTAATTATCATTTGGATACTTAACAAGAGAAAGATGCAAAGTGCCAAATTTATTAACAGTATTTTATTAATAAATAACTTTTGATCTAGCACAATTTTAAGAATATATTTTTTTACAATTGAATTGGTAATACTTACGACAACTTTTCACCAATCTTTATCAATAGTTTGATGATACTACTAAAATTAACACACTGAGAGACAAACAAACTTCACAGTTTATTAAAGTCCCATAAACATTTCTTAGATACTATGATCTATTTGTTATCCACAGATATGTTAATGTCTGCAAATACTTCTATTAAAATGTTTTGCAGACTGTAAGAAAATCACCCTCACCACTTGGAACTGAATAACACCGATTATCATAGTTCTATGTTGATGTCGTTGTACTGGTATGAGAGTAAAGAGACCCAACAGAAATGCTGATAGTGTTGAACGATCTTGGTCATATAACTTAGAAAATAGAGCTATTTTCTATTCAGGTGTCAGTTCACTGCATTTTATTCTACATTTTCATGCCTTACTTACTTCCTTATTTACTTACTGGCTTTTAAGGAACGCGGAGGTTCATTGCCGCCCTCACATAAGCCCGCCATTGGTCCCTATCCTGAGCAAGATTAATCCAGTCTCTACCATCATATCCCACCTCCCTCAAATCCATTTTAATATTATCTTCCCATCTACGTCTCGGCCTCCCTAAAGGTCTTTTTCCCTCCGGCCTCCCAACTAACACTCTATATGCATTTCTGGATTCACCCATACGTGCTACATGCCCTGCCAATCTCAAACGTCTGGATTTAATGTTCCTATTGTGTCAGGTGAAGAATACAATGCGTGCAGCTCTGCGTTGTGTAACTTTCTCTATTCTCCTGTAACCTCATCCCTCTTAGCCCCAAATATTTCCCTAAGCACCTTATTCTCAAACACCCTTAACCTATGTTCCTCTCTCAAAGTGAGAGTCCAAGTTTCACAGCCATAAAGAACAACCGGTAATAATATAACTGTTTTATAAATTCTAACTTTCAGATGTTTTGACAGCAGACTGGATCACAAAAGCTTCTCAACCGAATAATAACAGGCATTTCACATATTTATTCTGTGTTTAATTTCCTCCCGAGTGTCATTTATATTTGTTACTGTTGCTCCAAGACATAGGAATTTTTCCACCTCTTCGAAGGATAAATCTCCAATTTTTATAGTTCCATTTCGTACAATATTCTGGTCACGAGACATAATCATATAGGCCTACTTAGTCTTTTCGTGATTTACTTCCAATCCTATCGCTTTACTTGCTTGAAGTAGAATTTCCGCGTTTTCCCTATGCCACATACAATAAAGAAAAACGTGCTAATTTAATGATATTTCCTTTATTTTATGGATTTTTAACACTAGGAATTCAAAGGTTTAAAACAAACCACCTGTGTCATCTAGAGGTAATACACTATATTTATATGTAATTCATAGCCTTACGTTACCTACGTATTATGTTCTATAGCTATAAGATTTATCTACATTGATCTTCCTGTTTATAGAGAACACCACGATATATAATCAATAATGCATTTTGCCGTAACTTCACTACAAAACATTGTAGCCACGAAGATGAGACATATGAACTAAGTCGCGTTAAAATCATTATAGTAGTATAATAGTACAACTTTGAAATAATGCACACCTAGAAAAAGAATAGAGAGAATATGAGTCTTATTCTAATCTCCAAAATAGGTAACAAAAATGTTAACATTTTGTCACTCTGTACATCAACAAGTTAATATTTATCCAACTAAATCTCTGACAAGCAAACATTCTGATGAGGGGGAGGGGCAATAAAAATGTTATTTTTTTTCTTTCATCATGCTTTTATATACACTAAAAATATAAATTAAAAACTATTATATAGCCTACATAAAACAGAAATATAGTTTATAGATACGCAGAAAGAATAAGACAAAATAAACAAATTAATATAAGCAATAAAAAGCACAGATTACAAAAACAAGAGCCTATATGATAAATAACAATCACAATTGATAATGTTTATAGCCAATATTCACAAGTATAATAATAAAGGGTGCGTCAGAAAGAACGGATGGATTTCAAACTATCGATACGCAACGAGGAGAGAGATATAGTGAGGGGGACCACGACTGTTGGGTCAGCCATAGAATGCAGTTTTAGTTGAGAATATGGTGTTGGTCTGGTGTACAACGTGCTTTCATCGTAGAGACATTTTTGAAAAATGAAGAGTCTGTGATCGCCACTCAGGACTCATTTCGACATCGGATGTCACGCTAGGATTCCAACTCGGAATACAATTTTGCGGTGGGTGGCTTCATTTCGTATCACAGGTTCAACATTAAAGAAGAAATCACCTGGACGAAATTCTATTGCACTGAGATTGTCCGAGGCTAAGGTAAGATCTCGCGCCCTGCGACTTCTTTCTTTGGGACAATTTGAAGGCAATTACATTAATATTCTCATTATAGAAATAGAAATATATATATATTCTCCCTGTAACATAGTCCTAGTAAGCTTATATTAAATTAATTTTCATCATTTTACTAGCTATCTCAAATATTAAATTAATTATAATTCATTGAATTAAATTAGCTCATAAATTAAGTTACTACTTTACCTTATAGATTTATCTAAATTTAAATAAATGTGTAGTGAAGATTATTGCTGGAGAACCTTTTAAGTGTAATGAAAATATTTGTAATTTAAATTTATGTATTGTATTGATTAAGGCTGGTTGAGTGGAAGAGAAGGCCTTATGGCCTTAACTCTGCCAGCGAAAATAAAACATTATTATTATTATTATTATTATTATTATTATTATTATTATTATTATTATTATTATTAAGTTTGTAAACATCGATCACATACACTGGACGAACTGAAGACAGCGATTCGTGAAGAAATCGTGGCAATTGCACCAGCTATGACTGTGAAAGTGATGGCGAACATCAGAAAACGCCTCGATGCCTGTATTGAAAGCCAAGGACATCATATGGATAATGTTGTTTTCCATAAATAAACTGCATGTATTGGTGAATATGTTGATAACAATAAATTTTTGATTTGATGAATCTTTACAATTTTCTTGCCATGTGAAATCCATCCGTTCTTTCTGACGCACCCTGTATAAGACAAATATAAATAAACCAAGGAGGAAAACAAAACGTGAAGCAGATACAAAATACTGCGGACGAAGGATTAGGGAAACAGCTGGAAGTGTCTGAGGTCAGGAGCACAGACAAGACTAAAGGAGGAAATGCAAGAGAAGACATGAGAAGAACGAGTGAAGAAATGAAGCGACCACCAGATATTAGTGATTGTGAGGACTGAATAGATAGGGCTTTGGCGAGGTTATCAGCGAAGAAGAAGAGTGCTAAAAAGTGAGTGCAAGAAAGTTAGGGGTGGCAAAAGTGTAAGAAAAGGAACAGAGAAGAAACTGTTAAGTGTAAGAAGATAGGGTAAGAGTGTAATAAGATAAGACTATCAAACAATGAATACAAGACAATTAAAGTGAAAAAAAAAAAAACATCTGAACAAATGTGAAGTGGAATGAGAGAGAAATTGGAAGTGTAATTAAGTGAATTAGATATTTCATGTTCTTCAATGTTACGGGTTGGGAGTAGTATCAGGGGTACTATAACTGTAGGAGTGTTATAGAAATAAATATATGGAAAGAGATAATAAAATAGGAAAGTTAGGAGTGACGCGAAAAGGAAGAGATAAATGTGTAAATAAACAGAGGATAGAGAAAAAAAAAGTAAGTGATGTAAGTGTTGTAAAATAGAGTAAACGGAATAGTCAGCAAGTAATATAGGAGAAAATAGTGGGAAAACAATGATTAAGAGTAGGTAGGATTTGAGGGTAAATAACGCAAATTATTAAGGAAGGAATATGCAACATTTAATAGGTGAGCGAGAAATGGAAGGGAGACAGTCTAGGTAGGAGGGAGAGAATAGAAAAGGATAGAGGGGGAAGGACATATACCAATTCAGTCATAACAGAGCATTAGAAAGTAATCAAGAAATTCTCGGCAAAGAATACATTAATAGAAAAGAGTTGTATGTATTAAAGGGATGGTGGATCGAAAAACAGAAATGTGAAGGTCCACCATAACTGTGAATTGTAAAGTTGACTGACAAATAAATATCATAAATATCATATCATAAGACAAATATTTTGCAATTAATTATCTAACCCTATGTTAACTTCCCTTTATAATTTCTTAAATTTTCAGTTTAAATTTAATCGTACTTATGTTAGCTAAAACAGAGTACTGAGAAATTAATTTGTTGTATAGTTTTAAGTCACGTTCAAGCCATGTTTCATATCAGCAGCCGTTGAACTTTTGGATTCTGCAAAATGAAATATGTTTCTTATTGTATTATAATTATGCCAATATGCGTTGAAAGAAAACACAATTTCAATGGAAAAATTTATGGAAACAGACACAGCAATTGTTGAGCTATTTTTTCAACATATTCCCCACCAGAACTGAGACATTTGTCATATCATGGTATCGACAGAGAGGTGCAGGCGGCTGTCAACGCTGGTTCCGATCCCAGGCGGCTGACTTCTATGACAGAGGGATACAAAAATTGATCCCATGGTATGACAAATATCTCAATTCCAATGGGAGATATGTTGACAAATACCGCAACAATTGCTGAATCTGTTTCAATAAATTTTTCCATGCAACTATGCTTTTCTTTTTTCTGTAAATGGCCCCAGGGAAAACCACTTTCTGGACGGCCTCGTAATTATTGTCGAGTGGCCAAAATTTGTATATGCACTTCTTTTGACATTATTCAAATACAATGGGACGAATGAATATAAGTGATGGCACGGTCATATAACAATATGGATTCAAAAGTGTATAGCATGACATTAATGATTTTCTAGAGCGCTCTACGTTCCTTCCCACACATTGCATGCAGAATTTCATGTCCACAGACACACACACACACGAGTATATATATAAATACAGTACATTATGTGAAAAACATGCCTTCGTCCTTCATGCAGATCGGGTAGATTAATCCACACACACTGTCCACACATCGAGTTGCAATCACCAGGCAGCTGTGTGAGTCGTCGAAACTAATATCAACATGATGCACTCCAACAGACTTCGTAATTTGTCGCCTGCTCAGGGTCACAGACTTCGAAAACACGCATAGATTCTACCCTTCCAGCTATGGTTATTTAGAAAGATCACTCTATCAGAATTCATAATTAGACACAGGACAATGTTTTCCAACTTTCGCATAAAATAATCCAGTCATCGAAAATCATCAACTGGATGACGAGGCCAAGAAACCATTCTACTCGCTGTCCTTCGGTTACCTTCGGCAGTATAATGAGTTTCATGTTTATTTCCGGATGTATAGGTCTCGCAAGCAGGGAATACCGACGGAAGGAATGCGAATGAAACAATGAGATAAGGAAGGGCGGGCGAAAGGAAAGGTCACGAGATAGCTTGAATGGTGTTCAAGAGTACAGTCGGAAGAGAAATGACATCGAGAGAATCAGTCTTGCGTTGTGATAGTTACATTACGACTTTAGTTTGTTCCATTGCATGTGAATACGTGTCTTGTATCGCACGGTATTATTATTACATTCGTAAACATATGTTGCGAGTTTAATTAGCTTTGAATTTTTCTCTTGCTACGTTCTTTATTTCCACAGCGATGCCCTCATTTGTTAATCTTCTTGGAAGAGACAGTACTTCCATCGGCCCTCATCTCTCGCCCCTTCGGCGTGCCTACATACACACGTCAAAACAGACGGCAACGCCACCATTGCTTTTCGGTAATCGTTCCTTGCGCGAGCTATACCAAGCGATGCGGATTCAAATTCGGTTGAGAGGAGGATTTTTCGAACAAATAAATCGAAATTTGTAGCATTTGAATAATTTTATGGAATTCGACGGAATATCGTCGTAAACAAAATTCTGAAACAAGTCATTCTATCGCCCGCTTAAAATAAATTCCTACTTGCAATCCATTTGACAGTTCTGACTAACTCTTAACAGTGGTCTCTGGCATATAATATTAGAGATTATATGAAAATTCAAATGATACGCATTGTACACTGGCGTTCAAAGATATCTGACCTAAGATTTTATGATTGTGTAAGTGAACTTTCTAAGTACGGGATGTCAGTAGCAAAGATATAAAAAATTGACAAACTTTGAAATAGTTCCCCTAGTTCCCAATAGGTGGCACCATTATTGGGCGGTTAAAAATGTCTGGGGGGGGGGATGATGATGTAGATTAAGCATAAATTATTCTCATAATATACAATATCAACGATCGCCCGCTAAAACCAGTGTTGTTTTTTAATCAGCAGAGTGAATGAAATATTGAATTCTATAATGAGGGTAGATTTATGTACGATTGGCAACACTGACTAGTAGGTATCTTCACCATCTATTGAAAGAAGTAATAACTAAAGAAGCCACACTTACACCAACAAATTATCGATCATTATCGATTAGTAGGATCAGGTATCTTAGAATGTCAGTGTACATTTAGTCAAATACATGACCTCATAGATCTCTCTGTAGATATTCTAACGCTTTTGATGTGCTCGAGTTACAAATGGAGAATATGTTACACAAGTTTCAACAAAATTAATACTAATTGTGTTCAGAAAAGCTTAAATATAGTTTGATTGACTATAACGAATTAAAAATATAGGCTGTCTCAACAAAAGTAAGAAGTAGACAAACAAACATTTTCAAAGAGAATGTATTATACTGTTTTTAAGAGTCTTCAGTATTAAACTTCGTTGTAATCGGTCCATATTTCAAGCACATGATGGACGAAACGAACTTTATAAGCATCTCACGGACATGCGAATGGACCAAAAAAATTGTACTTCAGGAGAAGAAAAGGAGAGAACTAAGAACACGTGCACAGAACGCATAATAATATCGACATCCCTCTGAGTACCCACTCCTTGGAGGAAAGACTGGCAGCGGAAAAGATCGTGTTGCATTACTCACGCCTTCAAAATTCAAAAGTAAATAGAATGTAATAAATCATACCAATTAAATAGATAAGTCAGTAGTGTAGGAATCAAATAGACCTGTAGGCCTACCTTTTAACATTCTTAAGGGGCGAGGATGTTATTATTATTTTTTTTTTTTTACTTTTTTCTACTTGGTGTAAAATATTAATTTTTTGTATGTAGAGAGCTCACAGCTGTGACAACTCAATCAAATAAAAATATTTAAAAAAAATATTTGGGGGTCTAGATTTGATAAAAATAAACCCAATGCAGGATTGTACTAAAACCGATATATCTAAACCGTTTTCAAAGATAGATTCAAACAGTTTTCTGCAATGTATTTGCAAAAGCATGTTCTACAAACTGTCTGTAACAGAATTTTGATATTAGTCCCGACGTTTGTAAAATAAAAAATTAAAATTTAATAACAATTTTCTGATTTCCTTTCTTGCAAACAAACGGACGTATTTTTAAAATGAAATCAATTAACAAAATTCTGTTACAGAGAAACGTTTCCTAATAATCTAAAGAATGTGTGTTCTAAATTTCATGCACGTATCTTTAATAGTTCAGAAATTATATCTATTTTTGTCTGGCAATGTAGCAAAAAAAATGAAGTTACTGGAAACCGATAAAACTGGGAGTGTCATTTAAAAATCCATAGCGGAGGAAGTTTAAAAATGACATCCGATAAGAGCACAAATACCCACAAAATGTTATGCAATGCATTCCACACATATCAAAGGGTAATTTAAAGAAAAAAAAATTTTGAAAATTTAATTTACCGGAAACAACAATAAAAGTTGGCGAGTGATTTAAAAATCCATAACGCAGGAAGTTTAAAAATGGCGACTCAACATCCGATAAGGACACAAATACCCACAAAATGTTATGCTGTGCATTCCACACATATCACAGAGTATTTTAAAGATTTTTTTTTGAAAATTTACTCATTTTTCACCAAAAAATACCATACCCCTTAAGAAGTTTGACGATAAAGTTAAATTATTAAAAACTTTCACAAAATTATCGAAATACCGCACAAACTAAAAAAAGCGCGAACAAATATTATCATAGCTTCATTATATACAAAATTAATTTTAAAACAATTTGCCTACAATCGCAAATTTTGATAGATGACATTAAAATGTGGACATCTCAACATCGAGGACGAACCACTCCGAAGGCATAATCATTAGCAACTAATATTTAATGTCCACTGTTACCAGTATCTTTATTAGTACAAGTTAGCCTATATTTATGCTATAAGATGGTAATACTGTGATACGAGTAATATTATGGTAGTTCTTTTTGAGAATGTATTACAATTTTACTGAGCGAGAGAAGGACCAGTTTTGTGCAGCAACTTGTCCACGAACATTTCCTTAATATTTGACGCAAAAAACCGATCTTCCTCACGCTCAGTAAAATTATAATAAATTCTCAAAAAGAACTATCATGATATTACCAACCTTTACCCTATATGTGTGCGTCTTTACTCCGATTAAGACATAGAAGCCGATACTTTTTATTGTTTATTTATTAATGAAATATTCAAATTCCATTTTACCAAACGTTTAACTGTAAAAAGTCATCTTAAATCTTAAGTATAAAAAGACAATTTACAGCATTCTCAAAAATGTTCGGTAAACATACTCTAAATACAGAGATTCTGTGAAGTGTGGCATTTTATGGAGCAGAAATATGGAATGGAGCGTGTGAAATGGACACACCAAAAAAAAAAAAAGTGACTCTGTGCTATAAAGAGTGGGTGAAAAAAGAATAATGCTCAACTGATCACAGGAAGAGAAAAAGAAATTGGCTGGGTCACTGGCTGAGAAGAAACTGCCTACTGAAGGAAGGAATTATGATGGAAAGAAAAGTTGGAAGCAGAAGGTATCAGATGACAGGTAACATTAAGATATATGGATCATATGCGGAAGGCAGAAAAGAGGAAAGATTGAAAAATGCTGGGTTTGCAGTGAAAGACCTACACTTGGGCATAAAACTATGAATGACTTAATGTTATAGTCACAAAAATGTCAGAAACATAGGCCTAATGATTTAAGGCTACATTAGAATAAGTAACTTTAACATGGTCGTTAACTGAAGAGCCATATAAGTTACTTCTACAACACACAATTAAAAACAATTAAATATGGATTTTTACTGTCTCATAGATAGGCTATATTATTTACGACAATGCTACTCCAACAATTTAATAACATTATTTGCAAAATTAAGAGGGTCTTTATGGAAAAATGAACAATAATGTGCAAGATACAATCGTATTTCTCTGTGGCCGATATAATACTTTGGCAACCAACTGAACGCAACATCTCCTTCATGTACGATATGAGAAAGAATTCGCGTAAAACAAACTTTGAGATAAACTTTAACACAACACAACGGCGCCTATGTGTAATATTATTGTTTACATTCAGTGAGCAGTCAAAAAATTAGAGAAGTAAATGGTTGTACAACAAAAATAAAGATAACTGCAAATATTGACGAACCATTTAAGCTGATTTCGCTTTCTTGTTATTGTTTTCATCCACTATTCCTCGTATCGTCACCTACAATGTTTAAATGACTTAGATAAACATTAGGGTATATTATTTTACAAGGTTGACAACATGCAGTTTTAAACGAAGTTTCATTACTGGCTATGTGCCAACACAATCTCTGTCCAAGTTTCTAAATAAACAAATGTTACAGCATTTGTAAAGCTTTCTACAATATTGTTTCAAGACACTTTAGAATCTTATTTTCTAGTTTTGAATACAACCTGAAGATGACATATTTAATTATCTTTCATTTTGCTTGCATCATTTTCATGGTTCTTCTCTTCCTTGTCCTCCACCATTTCTTCCTCATCATCATAATCCTCCGCAGTCCGTTTCGGTGAATAAATTAGTTTCTTCTGTTAAATGTTTCAGAATTCTCTCCAGTCCTCTTTTCCTTCTCGCTCGTTACTTCAGAATTTCTAATAATAATAATAATAATAATAATAATAATAATAATAATAATAATAATAATAATAATAATAATCTATAATAGTTCATACTTCCAACAAGTTGTAGTCAATGATGAACTCATTTTGTTGAGATTACGTGATATATCTGGTTCCTTTGTAAGTTCACTATCATTTTCGAACGTCATCCACAGTACATCCAGCTATTCTGAGAAATGTTATTTGTGCTATGTTTCATCTTAATATGCCCAACGTTTTGCTGCTCATAGCCTACAGTAGCCTATTGCTATTATGCGCGACTCAACTTACCAGTCCTGTGAAGACTGCATAAGATAAGGAATGCATTAACTGTTAAGCCTCGTTCACACTCTTCAAGTAACTTGAATTCAAGTCGCAGTTCAGACATATTCAAGTTATTTTGTTTTCAAGTAGGATAAAATGGCGTCGACGGAAGTTGTGTAATTAGGAATATAAATATAAATATATTCAAGAAATGGAAGACGCGTTGTTCAGTATGGGTTAGGAATTGGATTAGTAAGAGAAATAAATGACCATTGACCATTACTTACTTACTTACTTACTGGCTTTTAAGGAACCCGGAGGTTCATTGCCGCCCTCACATAAGCCGCCATTGGTCCCTATCCTGAACAAGATTAATCCAGTCTCTACCATCATATCCCACCTCCCTCAAATCCATTTTAATATTATCCTCCATCTACGTCTCGGCCTCCCCAAAGGTCTTTTCCCCTCTGGCCTCCCAACTAACTCTCTATATGCATTTCTGGATTCGCCCATACGTACTACATGTCCTGCCCATCTCAAACGTCTGAATTTAATGTTCCTAATTATGTCAGGTGAAGGATGCAATGCATGCAGTTCTGCATTGTGTCACTTTCTCCATTCTCCTGCAACTTCATCCCTCTTAGCCCCAAATATTTTCCTAAGAACCTTATTCTCAAAACCCTCAATCTGTGTTCCTCTCTCAAAGTGAGAGTCCAAGTTTCACAGCCATACAGAACAACCGGTAATATAACTTACTTACTCACTTACAAATGGCTTTTAAGGAACCCGAAGGTTCATTGCCGCCCTCACATAAGCCCGCCATCGGTCCCCATCCCGTGCAAGATTAATCCAGTCTCTATCATCATACCCCACCTCTCTCAAATCCATTTTAATATTATCCTCCCATCTACGTCTCGGCCTCCCCAAAGGTCTTTTTCCCTCCGGTCTCCCAACTAACACTCTATATGCATTTCTGGATTCGCCCATACGTGCTACATGCCCTGCCCATCTCAAACGTCTGGATTTTAAGTTCCTAATTATGTTAGGTGAAGAATACAATGCGAGCAGTTCTGTGTTGTGTAACTTTCTCCATTCTCCTGTAACTTCATCCCGCTTAGCCCCAAATAGTTTCCTAAGCACCTTATTCTCAAACACCCTTAACCTATGTTCCTCTCTCAGAGTGAGAGTCCAAGTTTCACAACCATACAGAACAACCGGTACATTACAAATAGAATAAGTGAACTCTTCAAGTAGATTTAATAATTCTTAATGTAAATGTAATAAAATAAGTAGGTATGATCCACCATAGTTGAAAATGATTTTCTTGATTCGTGTATATTTCCAATAAATGATTTCTTAGAATCGCCACAGATACACTTGATTGTGCTTGTCATTATCTCTGTCACTAGAGAGTTCTTGAAATTTATATTTTTCCCGCCATTAATAAAATATTTTGATATGATACCTCTTGCACAAAAGGAGAGATCTATAACTGAAACTTGATTAATATATTTCAGTATTATTTGTATTTATCATGGTAATAATGAACAGTTTGACTCGTAGACATTTGGTTTTTCAGCATTAACTTCCCATGATTGTATGAGAAGATTCGAAGAGAACGTCAGGATGTAGACCTTCGGCTCCCCCCCCCCCCTACTACCAATAATGCATAACACAATGTCAATACGGCGGTTGCTGTCGTCTGCGATATGGCGAACTTTTTTGTTGATTTTGGAGTTAGTTTTTTTCTGGTTATTACATGCTTATTTAAGTTATGTTAATTCTCGCTAAGTAACTTTATTATTTTATTCTATCAGTCTTAAGTCTTAATATTTATTTTATTATTGTTAATATTTTTGTTTTATTATTATTAATTAATTTGTATTACTATCTTTGTATTATCTCCGGTTATTCTATTATTATTATTATTTCTATCATCAACATTATTATTGATATCTGTAAAATTTATGTAGACTCTACTGGACTGTACCCGAGCACGAGCATATGCTCATTTCGGGTATCTGTTCTTATATATCATTTCAAATGTAAATTGTGAATAAATTTGAATTTGGATTGAAGCTGTCACAGTTCCCAAAAACAAAAATCTATCAGCCACATTGAACCATGTCTGTTTCGGCCGATAAATGCCATCCCTTCAAGCAACACTCTTCTTAAACCCTCCTATCTTCCTGACTTCTTCTCTATCTACAGTTTAATGGTTTTCAATTATCTCTGCTGTTCAGTTCTTCAATGAACTCTTCCTCGGAGACTTCCTTAGTATTTCTGTTACGATACTTGGCAGTTTCTACAATCCACAGGCCTTCGTGAGTTTTATAAAACTCCAGAAACTCAAATATTTGGTAATTATTTCACTTACTATTGATTCATATTATTTTTACATTCCCAATTCAACAGAAAAACAATCAGCTGTTAATTTAACGCTCTTAAAACAGCTGTTAATTTAAATTCCCGCTCTTTTCCCCTTGAATTCAAGTTATCAAGTGACGTTCACACTCTTCAAGTTGTTTCAAGTGTCCTTCCAGTCAAGTAAAAAGTAGAAAGGGATTCAACTTCACTTGAAACTTGAATTCAAGCTGGTACTTGACTTCAAGTCAACTTGAAACATACTTCACACTTTTCAAGTTCGTCGAATCAAGTGACTTCAATTCAAGTTACTTGAAATGTGTGAACGAGGCTTTACTCACTCCAAAGCTACTTGAAACCACGCCCCTATTCGCCAGCTTCCGAACTGATAACGTTTACAGTACAAGCTTCATAAGAACATTAACTTATCACTATACCTGTATTAACCGCTGCAGTAGCTGAATGGTCAGACATTTAGCCTGTCACCACCTCTTATCAGCTCCATTACATCCTCACTCCCAGCTTCCTTTGTGATGTTCTTCTCCGACCAGGGCCGGTGAGGTGAGACCTACACTGTAATACCACAGACTAGTATATACAGTCACGAAGCTTGAGTTGTTGAGGGTACTAGGAACAATAGATTCTGCCAGTACTATTTCGCATTGTCTGTATGAGGCGATAGTAACGATCCTAGTGGTCAGCAACTATCTATGGATGCATATTTACTACGTATTGAGCTTCGTGACTGTATATACTAGACTGTGGTAATACGTTGTCCAAGTCTTACATTTCATTTGAACTTTAGTAGGCCTGGACCTTACCATTATAGGCAAGTTTCATACGACTTTTTATGCTCGACCATATTTCTAACTTGAAATTATTCATAAGTATTCATGTTATTCTTATCTGACTGGGGAGCGGAACTGACCTTGTGCAATATCTCGTAAATTGTGAGATGTGCGTAGACGCGAAGTATTGATTTTTTCCGAGAAACAAATGTCATTGACCTTGATATAATCTAGAGAGTAAAATAAACATTCATCTTGATATAACCTTGAAATTGATTTAAACATTGAAAAACGAGATGACAAAATGAATTTATTTGAATATTATTTGCAATTAACGCTAATTATTATAGTAACAGAACATAACCTTCTGCGACAGTATTGGATTTCCAGCCTCCGTAACGTTTCGCTAGTTGTCTTTCGATTGCATATCCGAGAATAATCGGTACTTGCGCTTTCATATTGCTACAATGGTGTTTTCTGATTGGTGGAACACCTGAACTTTAATGAATAGGTGTAATTTAATGAGGTCCATTAAAGGGCTGCTACCAGGTGTATAATTACTACATTTCGGCATGGTCGAGCATAAAATAAATTCCAATTCAAGCAGCTTGTGATGGAAATTCTGAAGGCCTCTCTTCAAATTCTACATTATCATTTATAGCCTATGTTAACACAAACATTTTTGTTTTAATGTAAAAGTCGAATAATTATTTTACTCGTTTCATTTTTCTCTTTATTTTTTTATGTTCAATTCCGGATCCCAGTGGTCAGCCTCACTTGAGGACGGATGATTTTAAATATTCATAAATCTTAGTAGTATAGACATAAGTTTCTGTCTATTAATGACATCACTCAAACATAAACTAAATAAAACATTTTTATGATCGCAATACGCTCATTAATGGCCCAATTTAAGCATACTTCGATATCTATGCTTTCATACAATATTAAATTCTGATGTAAAATCAATATGTGCAGTGGCAACTGAGCTTCTTCATAAGAGAGGACAGTGCAGAGAAAGATGAGCAAACAGAAATAAAAATGACGTAAGAACCTTAATGTATACACGTAACTAAAACCAGAATATAAAAAAACTAGCATGTAAAATTGACTTATTTTTTCTTCCAATATTCAGTATTCCGGTTAAATTATACCCCTGCGATGGCATACAGATAATTCATTTCATGCAAAATTGATTCGGAATAACTGTACACGACGACCCACATCAAAGCAAACCTAAGTTATGACTGCATGGCTTTAGTCTCCATATAATCCAATTGTAATCAGTAACATGAATTAAACTCTGTCATTAGCTCGTAAGCGGGCCTCAGTATACGCAACGGCTAAGGCGTGCAGCTTTAACGTCGTATTAAACCCACGGTCATGAATTCGAATCTTGCATAGAAAACGGATATTTGTCCTTGTAAAAGTGATATCCTATGTTTTTTAGGATGGAAATCCTATTGACCTCACGTTACGGGGGTCCTATCATAAGCTCAAGTAAAATGTATGAAATGTTGAAAAAATTCGCATATGAACATAAAGCAAGGCTCTGTGAGAACTAAATCTGTCACTGAAATACATTTTCATAAGCTATACCAAACCTACTTCTACGTGTCTGTCGGCTAGAAAAGTTATTTTAGTTGGTTATTTTACGATGCTTTATCAACATCTTAGGTTATTTAGCGTCTGAATGAGATTAAGGTGATAATGCCGGTGAAATGAGTCCGGGGTCCAGCACCGAAAAGTAGAAAAGTTGAGTGAGCTTTTGTTATCTAATATTTTTCATAAAAATCAATAATAAGCGAGATATTTCGAGTTATTTAATTCAGGCCCTCTTAACCCTCCTTTTACCCAATGACTCATACATAATTTCTCAAGATGAAATAAACCTTAATATATTTCGCCTGTTAGACGTTGATAATCGAACATGAGAACTTGTATGGTTAAAAACGTTTGCACATGCTGTAATTTTACAGGACTTAGTTATTATAAATTAAAATGAAAAGAAGTAATTTTAATAAAATGTAGCTGGGATGAATTCTCAGCTTCATAATCTCCAAGGGCTTTGCATACATGCAGCTGCTCCTTCCTGGTAGCTCGTTTAATTTGTCTGTGTTTAGTTGTACTTTGTAGTTTGATGTAAGTTTCTGTCTAGAATTATTTTAAACCGTTGATAAAGTCATAGATGTTAGTCATAGTCATAAATTGTTAAAATTTGAATTAAAAGATTCACATGCATTAGTTGTGTGACAAACGCTGTTCGAGTTCTCAAATCGAATGCCTCGGAGCTTTGCATTTAGTGACGGGAATAAAAAAAGTCACAGACAGCGAGATCTGTGCTATAAGGCGTATGTAGTACATAGGTTATGTTCAATATAGCAAGAAATTACATGACTTGATTCGCGATGTGAGTCGTGTGTTTCAAGATGCAGTCTCTATCCATTCCGATGAAATTGTGGTCGTGTGCTTCCTCAGTGTCGCCAATACTAACGTGTAATATGTTCCTGTAACAATGGTGTGAGAGGAAACTGCATGCTGGTAAATCATCCCTTACAATAAAAAAACAGAGGGTAATTGTAAACAAATGCTGTGAGAAATACAAAAATTTTAATTCGGGGGAATATTTAAATTAACATGTTGGCTAACTTATAAAACAGTTTGGCGCCAAATAGGAGTAACTGCTTAGTTGTGAAAGAATGTTTTGTAAGAGTCTACAAAAAAAAGTTGAGAAAGAATTTTGCTTCACCTTCATTTTTGGCATTGTAAGTACAGTGCCATTTTTTTAAGAATATGTTATTTTTATGAGTAATGTATAGTAGTTAACATTTATTACAATGGTTTTGAGATCTCCCATAACCTCAGTTCATTAAATTATGACATGTTTACATTTGCCCCATAATTTTAATTGCTTGGGCGTAATTGTAAACATGTTTTACTAAGGTTACATTTCGTACTTTTCAGTAATCAAAGAGACTCCCATCCAACTACACTGTAGAGGATTTAGAGAGGGTTGTCACAGATGTGAAAAATAGTAACTACAGTTATCGTGAAGCTCAGGAGAGGTACTGAGTTCCTATATCGTCATATATCATAGGTTAAAGGGACGAATTGTTCCAATGACCAAAACTGGAGTTGGAAAGAGTACGGCTCTTTCTTCTGAAACAGAAGAAAAAATGTTCAGTGTCTGATAGCCCGTGCGAAAATTGGTGTTTACAATTACCCCCTCTCAAAGGGGTAAATGTAAACAGGTGGGATAAATGTAAACTAGCAATTAAAAGATGAAAAAAAGCCAACCTTATTATTTTAAACCCATTTTCAGGGAAAAGACAAATCTAAAAATAACAATGTTTCTTTGTCATACTTACCGTTATTGAGGGTTGTGTAATGTTGAAATATATTTGAAATCAGTGAAAAGTGTTTACAGTTACCCTCGTCTACTATAAAAGCTGCCAGTCCTAAGCCTGGATAAAATGGAAGGGAAAATGTTATCTTTAGCATTCGGATGAGTTTACATTTTCATGATACGACACTAATTGCGAATACGGACGAGTTTACATATCAGATTATAATTAATGCTTTCCTTCGGACGAGTTTGCATTTCCCGGATTAATCACACTATTGTTCCAACATAAAAGCAACTGTAACAATATTGGAAGAATTATTTATATTCTACTACAAGCCTATTTAAATTTTGAATCCGCCACTGAAGAAGATCCCATACGTTAAGAAACAGCAAACAACATTTAAAATTTAGAATATTGAAAGTAATTACATTCTTAATTAAATTTTATATATTATACAACACATTACAGTAAAGTAAAAAAAAAGTCGCGGTTCTTTTAAAGGCGTAAACACTTCTCAGTTGCTTGGTGAGTCTGTTAGGCCTTTGGTAAAGTCCAGGGGGGCTTATTCCATCACGATGCGCAAACGTAAACCAGAAAATCAAAGCGATGTGCCCGCAGCCTTTAAAATATTAACGGCAACTTCAGCACTGCCACTGACGTCAACAACATGGAGCATCGGTAAATATTAGCGACACCCGCTTCAGTTAGGAAAAGGCGGAGCACTGCCATTATCAAAAGATAACCACGTGAAATGTTGTGCCAAACGCAATATTCGTTCTAGAGAAATTCATTTCACTGTTTCACTGACTTGAGCATTTTGAATTTTTCACACTGAAAAGTAAATACATTTATGACTTATGTGATTCATAATTAGAAATACTTACTGTTGGCTTAAATTACGACTGTTAGCGATAATGAAAGTCTATTTCTGTACTGCCCTATAGGTAGGAAAATCCACTGTCTTTCCCTTCTCTTTCACATATTGCATTTCTCCACTCCTGTCTATCTTGCGTCTCGTTTTCAAAATTTATCCACCCATCATAACCTAAACACGCGATCACAACACTCCTCAATATTATCCATTCCCTCCCACCGAACATCCTCATATTCATCTTCTTTCACTGTGGCTGTTCCTCGGCTTTGGAATTTCCTACCGAGTGATGTCAGGGACTGTCAGACATCAAACCAATTTAAGAATAGACTAACGAAATATTTTTCTAGCAATTCTTGTTAACAATAATAGCTCTTTCAGCTTTCTCAATGTTTAATGGTTATATATATATATATATATATATATATATATATATATATATATATATATATAACCATTAAACATTGAGAAACATATATATATATATATATATATATAGAGTGATTCAAAAGTCCGGCAACATAGACAAACTCCGTTATTAGTGCAGATAGCGAATAATGAAAAGAGGGAAAAGTTGTTGGGAATATGTAGTTTTCAATCTAATGTGCTTGAATTTTCAACGTAGAATACACCGTTGAGGCTGTACACTAGTACGACACCCGTCAGTCCTAATGTTGCGAAATTAGTGGACTTTCCGCTAGTTTTAACAGAGTTTAGATACGTAGTGTATCGGGTAAATTACGAAATGATGACCATGATTAGCAGTGTTGCCAATACAAGTTCAGGGAAAATCGCCAAGCAAAAATGAAATTCCCCTGAATTCTTAAGCTCTCAATGCAATGAAATGGTTATTTGACTGTGAGAAGTTAAATAACAACTAAACTTTGCATGTAAACTATTCTTCTCCATTAAATAATACATACCTAAAATCCGGTAGAACTAGCCGAAAAACCACTAATTTGGCAGCATAGGGACTGGCGTGTGTGTTGTACTAGTGTATATCCTCAACTGTGTTCTATGTTGAAAATTCAAGTACATTAGATTGAAAACTATCTATTTCCAACAACTTTCTACTCTTTCCATTTTTCGCTACCTGCACTAATAACGGAGTTTGTCTATGTCACGTGATTTTTTAATCCGCCTGTATATATACATATATCACAGAATAAATATTTAAATTATCTCATTATTATTATTATTATTATTATTATTATTGTTATTATTATTATTATTATTATTATTATTATTATTATTATTTCTTACCAATGTTTATTATTGTAACACTAACATTACTTATCCAACTTTCATTATTTACTATCATGTTGTTTTATGGCCTAGATATTAATGTAATAAATGTAATCAATTGTATTCAATTAGAATTAGAGTCTGGCTGGGCGGAAGAGAAGGCCTACTGGCCTTAGCTCTTCCAGATTAAATAAATAAATTATTATTATTACTATTATTATTGTTATTATTATCATTATTATTATAGGTTTCAAAATAGCCTACACAATATATAAACGGTCCTGAATGAGTTTTAATAAATTAATATTATTTCCATACCGAAGTTTATGAACTTTCTGCACATCTAACAGTACAAGACTAAACTTTATGCTTACAAAAATAATGTAATACAGTGATACCGTTTTGTTACGCCGCGGGATTTTCATTTCCCGTGTTGCCCGCGCAGCTAGTGTGTTTCCCGCCTGATTCCAGTAACGAACGCCGCGTCATACAGTGACAGTTGTGAGTTAGTTTATCACCTGCACTCGTGCGTGGAGGTTGAATCAGTCGTGTTGTGTTACGTGTGTGTGTTCGGTGTTGTTGCAATGCGGTTTTCATTACGTGAACGTGTGTATATGCTTACTACGTACATAAAATACAGAAAATCTTGTGCGAGAACACGACAGAACTTCTGTAACAAATGTCCAAATAGACCCGTGCCTAATACCACTACAATAAGAAGGTTAGCCAAAAAATTCAAACAGACAGATTCAGTAAATGATCGTAAAATATAAAGGAGGAGACATGTTCTTACAGAAGAAAAGTTCGACGAGATAAGACAGAGACTAGAGCACATCCCGCAATAATAAGGTTTACGCGAAAAACCCGCAAACAATAAATGACCTTAAAGACTATATAAGAGCTGAAATTGAGTCAATCAGTAATGCATAACTTACTTACTTGCTTGCTGGGTTTTAAGGAACCCGAAGGTTCATTGCTGCCCTCACATAAGCCCGGCATTGGTCCCTATCCTGAGCACGATCAATCCAGTCTCTATCATCATATCCCACCTCCCTCAAATCCATTTTTATATTATCTTCCCATCTACGTCTCGGCCTCCCTAAAGGTCTTTTTCCATCCGGCCTCCAAACTAACGCTTTATATGCATTTCTGGATTCGCCCATACGTGCTACATGTCCTGCCCAACTCAAACGTCTGGATTTAATGTTCCTAATTATGTAAGGTGAAGAATACAATGCGTGCAGTTCTGCGTTGTGTAACTTTCTCCATTCTCCTGCAACTTCATCCCTTTTAGCCCCAAATATTTTCCTAAGCACCTTATTCTCAAACACCCTTAACCTATGTTCCTCTCTCAAAGTGAGAGTCCAAGTTTCACAACAATAAAGAACAACCGGCAATATAACTGTTTTATAAATTCTAACTTTCAGATTTTTTGACAGCAGACTGGATGATAAAAGCTTCTCAACCGAATAATAACAGGCATTTCCCATATTTATTCTGTGGTTAATTTCCTCCCGAGTATCATTTATATCTGTTACTGTTGCTCCCAGGTATTTGAATTTTTCCACCTCTTCATAGGATAAATTTCCAATGAAGCATAACTTCTTAAAGTAATTTAAAATTTCATAAGAAGGTGTCAACAGAGTGTAGCAGTTGGTGGGGACATTTTCAGCACCTACTTTAGTCCTATACTAAATGTTTCAGTGCCGACAGACCGGGTGGCCGCTTGGCAGCAGATAAGCTCCTAGCGGCGGGCGACGGGAAAATAAAAACCGAGCGGCTAAACAAATCAGTGTCACTGTACTTAACCGGAATTCTAACTTTGTATTTAAAATGTATATTTCACTGTCTAATAAAGACTAGTTTTGGAAATCATAGGCAAATTCTATAATCCATAGTGGAGCAATCAGCGTATTCCGAATCTCACCGGACAGATGGACATCAATGACGTCACACTGCAGTGAAATAGGAACAAAACTGCAGGAAGGTTAAAGGGCTATCATGGCGGCTGTGAGAGTTGCTGTATGTGCTACACTATCAAAATTTTGCGAAATTTTCACACTGTCATCTCGCTCAAATAAAAGAGAGCACAAACAATTTCTTGATCCAGTAGTAATAACTGGCCCGTTGACATGTTCGTTCATAAGCCATCAACTTATCTTTTTTGATATTGTCCTCATTACAGAATTTTTTTTACACGTTCCATATTCTAGCCGTGAAGTGATGTACAAATACCATGGAATGTAAATAAATACAATACAATATAATTACAAACAACGCAGCAGAATACACAACAGTGCAAGATGTCATTCGTCTGCCAGTTCTCGCTCTTTACAAGAACCAATCAGATTCACTGATGGCGGCTGATGAAAGCCCTGCTATAGCGTTGGAGCATAATTGACGGCATTGCTGAAATTCGGAACACCGTGATGCCTTCTGATTGCTCAGGGCTGAGATTCGGAATACCCTGAATAGTTTCGATACTGATTGCAACGCCCTATGAACAAATATTTTTGAATGATAATAACCAGTTCTAATTAGTTATTGGTAACAATGAACCAAATATGCTGCTTAATTTCTTGAAAAGTACTTCTGGTTAAAGTGTTAATACATTAATGATGTCTAGTATGTACGAGGAAGAAAAAGAAAAAAAAGAAAGAGAAAAGTAGAGAGGAAGACAGACATACAAACTGAAAGATAGAAGAATAGAAGAAGTACAGTCAGAAAGACAAATGTCAGAATACAGAAAGACATAGGGCTACCGACAGACAAATGGATAGGAAGAAAGAAAGCACAAAAGAAAGAAAAAGAACAGTCGACGGAGAAAAAAAGAAACACAAATGGTAAAGGTAAGGTACATCACCTTCTGCTAGGTCCATACAATTCTAAGTACCCAAACTTCCAGGCTAGGGTCGACCTGGTTGGCAAGTTGGTATAGCGCTGGCCTTCTATGCCCAAGGTTGCGGGTTCGATCCCGGGGCAAGTCGATGGCATTTAAGTGTGCTTAAATGCGACAGGCTCATGTCAGTAGATTTACTGGCATGTAAAAGAACTCCTGCGGAACAAAATTCCGGCACATCCGGCGACGCTGATATAACCTCTGCAGTTGCGAGCGTCGTTAAATGAAACATAACATTTAACATTTCCAGGCTAGGCTAACAAGTTAAACTTCCTACAGTTACCGAGGCCAACCTTCGAATTACATTACAATTAAAACAGAAAAATCTCAAAATGTTTCGGTTCACAGCATCTTCGATACATCAATTTCTTTTCACCGTGAAAAGAAATAGCTATCAATTAAATTTATTTATTAAGTAGCTAAGTACTAACAACTTTAATACTTATATCTTAGAATGAAAAATACAGGTCAACTGAAAAAAGCAATATTTATTTTCAAGTTTACATACAATAAGGAATATTACATAAATCAAATTATCCTATGGGGCGTCCTGGTGAACAGTTTACAAATTCTGTGGCTGCAAGGGAAGGTGATATATCAATTTTTCGCGAAATTGAGAGTTTTCGGTATGTTGTGCACTCTCTTATTTCGTGATAATTCATTCATCGCTCAATATTTCGTAAAAACGAATAACAATAAAAACAACACTATCCGTTAACGCTGAATAAACAAAGATAATTAATATGAATTTTCGACAAGCAATTTCAGTCATACTGCGACAAGCAATCTTGTTCTATTTAATGTAAAATTAGAAACAGGTCGGAATCAAAGTAAAGTTTAGATTTCGAAAACGTTATTAGCATCCACTCTGTAAAGAGAGATAAACTAAAGATTAACACATAGATTATGAAGCGATTTTCCTAAATCATCATCTACGGTATAATTTAGGATATCTTCGTTAAATATTATCTTTACAGAAACAATTTTGAGATCGAACATACGAGTAACAATGATACAGTGTAACTATAAATGTAATAGACATACAGTATCATTTATACTGTATGTCTATTTACTGCAATTTATGAAGCTTTTATTCTTTGACTATTCTATCTTAACGAGAACACTTTACCATTCATTGCATCCGAATAATACAGGGCATTGCACTTGAAACCGTGAGAAAAGCGTGATAACGGAGTAAATTCTTGCGGAAAACATAGCGGTTCAAGCATTGTAGTGTCATGAGAAATCAACCATGTCTTCCGACCAGAGATAGATCAAAACGCCAAGAAATCGAACAGAAGTTAATACCCGATCGAAAAAGAACAACGACGCTGAACGACTTACCTGTGGAATTAAACTTCGAGTCAGTACTGATATTGCTGAGTCTTACCTGTAACAAAGAAGAAAATAATTTCAGTCTGAGCAAAACAGAACATCTATTTTATTTAAAACATCAACATCATTATTAATTATTAGGCATACTAAAAACATATGACGGATGGATAGAACAGGAAAAAATTCTCTCCGGCACCGGGACTCGAACCCGAGTTTTCAGCTCTACGTGCTGACGCTTTATCCACTAAGCTCACCGGATTCCAGTTCCGATGCCGGACCGAATCCCCTCAGTTTAAGTTCTACCTCTCAGTTTTCCCTTTGGTGGCCTACCCTCATGTACTGTGTCACAGAACATATGCCAGTGGCACAATGTCCAACGCACTATGTACAGAGATGCACTCATACGAGTGACTAAGTGGCCGGGATCCGACGGTATGAGCGCCGTCTTCAATCACTAAGTGATTACTTAGGCATATCATATTATTATGAAGTATCGAAGTACATGTGATATTTCAGTGCAGGAATTCTGCGTTATCATATGATGAGAATTTTTCTCTGTTCTATCCACCCTTCATCATATGATAACGCAGAATTCCTGCACGGAAATCAAAAAATTAAATTACGGTTTATTTAACGACGCTCGCAACTGCCGAGGTTATATAAGCGTCGCCGGTGTGCTGGAATTTTGTCCCGCAGGAGTTCTTTTACATGCCACTAAATCTAGTGACATGAGCCTGTCGCATTTAAGTTCACTTAAATGCCATCGACTTCAGCCGAGATCGAACCCGCAACCTCGGGCACAGAAGGCCAGTGCTATACCAACTGCGACACGCAGGGCGACTGCACGGAAATATCATATGTACTTCGGTACATCATAATAATACTAAAACAGTAATCTAGGTGGATTATTGAAAAAGGGTCTCTCGTAAATCAAGGAAGGATAAAGTTAGACATAGGCCTACAATAATTTTATTAAGATACGGTAGCTAAATTACGGATGTTAAAAAAAATGTCTCTGAAGTGATAGAAGAAACAAGTTTGGACATGTAAAAAGAATCATAAGTGATAGTAATAAAATACCAAAGATGATGTTGAAGAGGAGAGCAGAGGGCAACAGAAGACGGGGAAGTCCTAAGGAACAACGCCAAAGAAGTCTGCATTATAGATAACAAAGAAGACACGAAGGGTAGGGTAGGAACACAATTCTTAACGGGTTGTAGGAAAACTTCTGTACTCTAGAAAACTCAAATAAAAACTCATAACTGAAGGCCTCCCCGGAAAAAGTATGTAACATATAATTATTGAAATGTGTGTCTCAGATGGAAAAAGTAATTTTGAAGTATTCATTTATAACAATGAACTACTGCTTTCAATAGCAATGTATCCTTGCTTATTCAAATGGTTTTGGTATTAAACAGCGGCCTAATGAAATATGCCCCTGAAAGTATTTCCCTTTCCCTAAAATATGAATTACAGTTTTGTTGGTTACATACTTATTCAAGGGAGATATTCAATTATATAACAAATAAAACTTTACAAAAATTCAGCAACAGCACCACGAAAATCGTCATAAGAACAGTAGAAATGGCATTGAAATTTATTTTACTAGTTACGAAGCTATCTAATGTTACTTTTTTTTTTTTTTGCGACACACTTATAAACCAATAATTAAATAAAAGACTACTATATTATTTGTGTTATGATCATGGTCTCAACAAATCCCCTTGGATTGCAAAGTCATAAAAGTATCATCGTCAGATTTCTTTGTCTATTTTAATCTCTATCTCAGAGATGTACAGATACGGAATTAAAAAAAATGGCTGTCTTGCTAGCAGTCCTTCTCTATGTAGGCAACAAGCTTAGCAAGACTGTCGACAAGTAGCATACATTTAGGCGCTCTTGTTTACTGCACATGCGCAATGCATTGTATCTGGAACTTAGTAAAATTAGGTGGCCCAAATTTTGTTTTTGGGTCTATACAAGTCGACTGATGACATAATAATTCTGCAAATAATTTCTCTAGCACAAACATTTTTGAAATCGCATGGTTAATACTATTTCATATGTTGCTCCACCTCGTGTAAGGAAACAAATTCAAGATATGATTCTGAACCAATCATCAATCTGTGTTGTATATAACATATCCTAAATAAGAACAAAAATTATGTGTGAATCTTTACTACATGAACTGATTCGTAGTTACTAAATGAAGAGTCCACTGCAAGAATGATGGCTGTCATTTGGAATACATTTTGCAGCAGAAGCAATTGAAAGTTTGAAATTCTTAGCGCTCAAAGCTTAACTGAGATTTTCCGATCATTACTGGACAATGACTATCAGTGTTAATGCCATATAACTCTCTATGTACATTCTATATGTCTTAAGCTATGCATTGACAGTCTTGGTTCATTTTCGACAAGAAAGTGACATCGATCATTCTTGCAGTGGACCCTTCAAATATGAACGAAATTCTTCTACACAATTCAGAAAAAAAAATCGATAATACACCACTTACTCTGCAAATTTGTATTTCCATAGAACAAATTCAAAACAGATTTTGCTGCAACATGATGCTCTTCATTTATATTGCTTTGTACAATCAAAAGGAAAACAACTGAGAAAATAGTTGTCTTCATTATCACCATCACCTTCATCAACTACAAGGTACTGGTCTCATGGCCCTCTTAAGAAGCCTATATTCAAATTTGATCCCTCCATATGAGTCGACATCTGCTCACATTTCTACATTCTATTGGCCTGTAGACCTAGTTCATACATATTATTATGCTCGCTTCATATAGGCCTATTATTTCTATTTTATCTTGTACGGTTATTCTCGCAATTGAGGTGGTCAGAAATAAATGAGTGTAAATGTACAGCAGTGGCAAAAAAAAACCGGACCGACCCTTGTAGCTGATTTCAGAGCCTTGTTCACTCCAGAGCACGATAGACTGGTAACTAAGACTTTCGTGGTTCGTATCCTGCTTGGGAAGGAAACGTTTTTTGTTCCTTATTCAAATTTATTCCCAATACTTTTCCATTGCTGGCAAAATTCATGTTCTGGGAATAACAAGTTAATTAAGTAGTAAAATATCGCTGCAATCGAAAAGTATTGGGAATAAATTTGAAAAAGGTACAAAAAAAAGTTTCCTTCCCAGGCAGGATTCGAGCCACGAAAGTCTTAGTTACCAGTCAATCGTGCTCTGGAGTGAACAAGGCTCTGGTATCAGCTACAAGAGTCGGTCCGGTTTTTTTTTTGTCACTACTGTACTTTAATTACTTTCGAGAAAATGTGATTAAAAGTTACTAAGCTTTCGTAAATTCCGTGAAGTTTTAATTTTAATGTGTGATGTGGTTAAAAGATATATCCCTTTACCACTGAAATTTTAAATGTTTTAGTTTACCCTGGATTCACTTAAATCATTTTTTTATAAATGTCACTTACACCCCTTTGCTTTTAACCACGTCAATTGATCTCAGAAAACTCATGTCTGTTGATTAAAAATTTTGTCTCTCTCTTTTGTTAGCGTCCATGTCTCAGAGGCATACCTATGTCAGCATAGGAACCGTCATGCATTATAAAACTTGAGTTCCTTTCCTTGCCTCATTTTTAGACATCAGGTATAGTTCCGCATATCAACTGAAATCTCAGGAGTTTAGTCTCCGTATCGAAATTTTCAATAAAAGTTATTTTATAACAACGTAAATAGTTGGCATTTAAATCAACTGACTCTCCTAGAAACTATAAAAATAATTGCCTAAAATTATTTTGTGCGAGATCGTGTGTATTTGCTTGTTTTCCGCACAGAACTAATACGCGGTAAGTGTGAAATACCACATTCAGTATTCCCAACGTAACACACACAACAATTTCCCTCTTCTTACCGCTTAAGCGCGACATTCATTTTACTGCTTTAGGCTTTTAACATATTATTTTTAAAGATGTTTAACATAGTAATAATTATAAATTGGAAACTTACCACTGCAATTTCATCTAAATTGCAATGTTAATTATTGTTTTTAAATATTTGCAAAAATTAAGTAAAGTCTACTACTCCACGAAACTTATTGCATTCTTGATACAAGTAACATTAAGGAAGCCGTGAAAAAATCAACAAGATTCCAGATGCCGATGTTATTACTGCAATATGTTATATAAATAATATTGTTAAAATATTAAAATGAAAAATAAATCATTACATAACCGTTCCACATAACCTTACCGTTTGTTTTAAGTTCGCATTTATAAACTGGGAGGGAAAAAAGGACAGACGTATATCACGGCCTGCTGGAGTATAGTAAACACAGAAAACATTTTATAGCAACAATGTTGAAGAAAGGTATTTTGGTGTTCCGAAGTTGCCGTCATTAAACAGAAACCAACATGGAGATTTCATTGCAACTAATTAGAAATTCGTCTCTCAGGTATGTAATAAACGATCTTCGCACAAAATAATGTACGATACACGAGCGATATGTTTGTTTTCATGTTCTCGGAAATTAAAAAAGCTCAACTACGTTTCGCTTTTTCAATCTTTTCCTCGACCATGAAAACGTCAACATACCGCTCTTGTAACGTATATTACTATGTTAACGAAGTTTCCCCCTCCCAGCACGAGAAACAAAGGGATATTTTACTTTTGTCGATGTAATTTAACAAGAAATTCATGTATGTAACTAGTTTACTTATGTAAGAACCACGCTCAGCGACCGATCATTGAAAGCATTGTTTCTGCTCCTATGTGGCAAGTTGTCTTGAGTTCCTCATTGGACCTCGCACATTTCTAATACCGGTTGTGTGTCCTGCAGATTAGTATTACCAGATCTTGCTCTGTTAACACCAACAAACTAGTTACGTGAAAGTGCGGGGCATTAGAACACGTGAAGTTCCGACTACTACCACTTCCTCTACCAGTTCTGCAAGTCTGTCCATTTTCATCTCAGGTCGCTGGTGCGAATCTGAAATATAACTCGTAAGGCCTATATAGAATTTCACGCAAAAAAAAAATGACAGGAAAACAGTATAATAACAAACTCACTGAAAAAAACTCTAGAACACTCTATATCAATTTACATGAGTAACACACTATGGTATGAAAAAAAGAAAACCGAGTTCAGTTACAGTAATAAGATACAAACGAAAAAGAAATCCACTGGAACCGTAAGCTGCATCATTTCAATTGCCAGAAGTCATACATTAAAAACCCTGTATTTGTATATTTCAGAGTTGCTTATAGGTATTTGAAACATTTTTTTTTCTAACTCCAGGCTAGCAAACAAACATTTTATAGCTGGTCCAATCTGTCTCCACTCACCTGCGGCATCACAAAATGATAATACGTACACATATCGGCTGAACGCTTTTGTTTTGTAAAGTAGGTAACCCTCTGTTACCACAACAGAGCACTATATACAATAACGAATTGATATCTAGAGGGTAAATAAAACAAGTCACAATTTCACTTTACAAAATTATGACACTATCTCTCAAAATATATACAGGGTGTAGATGATATAAACTGCCAAAATTATACAAAATGTACATCTCGGTCTACTAAACATGATTTGTAGTGAAATTTTGTTTTTCTTATATGTTTGTTTTTAATTCCTAAAATGCCATGTTTTTAGGTCTGATAGTAGTCCAATATTTACTGTTCGAGTAAATGTGAACGTCATTGCCAATGACCTTCCAACACACGCTAACACCAACACAATAGAGAGACAACACAGTATCCTGATTTGTAAACAAGGATATCATCACAGTTGCCATGTACGTGGCGGACCGAAGTAAATAATGACGATCTACTAACATTTCCAAAAACATTAGACTCACAGATAACATTTTTTCTAGGGAAACCACAAAAGTTAGAGAAAAATTGTATTGGGCTTTTTCGTTCAGTTATTTATGCTCTACCACCAGTATTTTTTGGCAATTTATATAGTTTATAACCTGTGTGCATACATATATATATATATATATATATATATATATATATATATATATATATATATATATATATATATCCCACAAGAATAGCTGCCCTTCAGTAAGGATTGCCAAAAGACACAGCATACTAAATAAATAAAACAAACTGTTTTATCAACATTATTATTTTCGAAAGGAAGCTACCCCCTGGGTAGTATATTCAATAACTAATCATCAGAAACAATATAAAATAATTTAGGTGTACAGATAATTAGGTAAAATCTGAACAGAATATTTCATTACTTATAACAGTCATAATTTTACGTAAGAAAATTTCCCTTGATGATAAACGCGTTTAGAAATGATCCGAGAGACATTTGTAATTTAAAATTCTTATTCAGCAAAATCAATACATTTAAGGAAAGATTGAGAAGATTAGACTGAAAATTTAATTGTAGGTAGAGTGTAATTATCTAAGTTCTGTCATGTAATTAATTAAGTTGACATGTAATTAATTAAGGCGATATGTATGTATGGTAATAGTTGAGTTTAATAGAAATACTTTTGCTTATAGTAGACGTTACTATAGCATAGCATAAAATAGGCTTAGGGCAAAACTTGCTATAGACATGAAAGAGAAAGAATGAATGTAACATTAAGGTAGGCCTAACGTGTAACATTAAAGTACCATATTTGAATTACTATGTTCGCATGATGATTCCTACATTTTTATTTTTATAAAATAAATATTCAACTAACTAAACGGAAGTTTCAGTCAAAGAGAAATTAGCTATGTCAAAAGCGAAATGCACAGTCTTCAAATAATTTTCATTGTTTTGTTTCATCGAGCGATACATGATGCATGCACATAAATCAAATAAGAAAAAGTTGAAATTTCATATTCCACGCAGCTGAATCGATAGCATCGAGTACTCTCATGCAGGTCTCTCTTCCTTCTACGGTACAGTATGCGGCTATTAAAATGCACACTGATGAAGCTCGCCAAGATATTTATGACGCACTTTGTAATTAATTCAATTTCACGTATAATCCTTCCAGTTATTCAATATATCACACAATAAAGTGCTAATTTATGTCTCAGGACGCCATAAAATGGTAATGAAAAAACGCCACGTTGTGCCAGTTCAGATGCATTCGTATTTTATTACCGTGAGACCAAAGTGTGTCGAGTATGTTTTCAAAGTTACTGCAGAAGCATTCGGCGTCATTATCCATATATCGACACACAGGTTAGAGTAAGATCGATAAACATTATATAAGTAACAAGAAGGCCTATGTCAAATAAGTAACATTTCCGGTTAATAACACATTTTAATATACACAGTGGGCCAAAAAAAAAGTACAAAATTTAAATGATTATATTCCAGTAGTTAATCATTTCACTTGAAAGTTTATTTCAGAGGCAAATTTCACAGTCCTTGTAGACCGGGAAAGTACTGTAACATTTAATTTTTTAACATTTATTAAACATTATTTTTTTTATCCATGTTGAATCTTTCGTATACTACTTTTAACACTTGAAGTCCACACCTGTGGAGTAACGGTCAGCGCGTCTGGCCGCGAAACCAGGTGGCCCGGGTTCGAATCCCGGTCGGGGCAAGTTACCTGGTTGAGGTTTTTTCCGGGGTTTTCCCTCAACCCAATACGAGCAAATGCTGGGTAACTTTCGGTGCTGGACCCTGGACTCATGTCACCGGCATTATCACCTTCATTTCATTCAGACGCTAAATAACCGAGATGTTGATACAGCGTCGTAAAATAACCCAATAAAATAAATAAAAAATAAACACTTGAATATAAATAATTGATTAAATGGTGATCTTACTCGTGTTAATTGTGTAAGCATGTGCGGCTTACAGCTGTTTCGGTGCTTTTTCACACCATCCTCAGAGCCTACTAGATCTCGGCGTCATCTCGAACTTCGCTGCCTGTTGTGTGGGTGCGTTCGATTGTCGAAAAGTGTTGAAATGTGGAGTCAAGTAGTGTGTGTGTGTTCTGAAATTGATCTGTGTGTTGAGAATTTGATGAGGGTGTGTTTTAGTGTGTCTGTATATTTCATATTGTTCTAGTGGGTTGAGTTTTTGGTTTTTGGGTTGTAACCAGAGGACACAATACATCTACATATGCCGAACACATAACTAATGCTAACCACACATACAATAATATAAATATAGACATGGAAATCCTACACATACAACCCAAAAACCAAAAACTCAACACACTAGAACAATATGAAATACACAGACACACTAAAACACATCCTAATCAAATTCTCAATACACAGATCAATTTCAGAACACACACACTATCTGACTCCACATTTCAACACTTTTCAACAATCGAACGCACCCACACAACAGGCAGCGAAGTTCGAGATGACGCCGAGATCTAGTAGGCTCTGAGGATGGTGTGAAGAAGCACCGAAACAGCTGTAAGCCGCACATGCTTACACAATTAACACGAGTAAGATCACCATTTAATCAATTATTTATTATATTTTATTTTTTGTAAGGCAGTGCAAAATCGATCGTTTATGCCGAACTAAGCATTATGGTCTTACGAGTTCAGCAGGCCAAGCCGTTTGTTGTGCTATCATCATGTTTTGAGTTCTCATTTTGTGAACAATGCAATGAGTCGCTTAACGAACGAAGACAAGATTTTCATTAAACATTTGCATCAACATGATAGTGTATCTGCTCGTCAAATTGTAAGGAACTACACTTTGCGAGGATGGCCTGTGTCAAGTGCAGAACGATTGATTAGCAAGATACGGACATCATATCCCTCCTGAAATATTACTGCGTGAAAGATCGCATTTCTCAGATTCTCTGATGATTTCCGCTGGAGTTTCAAACGAGATCTTAATCCTATGGACTATTTTGTATGGAGTCAACTACAAAAAGCAGTTTACTACAAAACAAGAATTCGTAACAAAGAACATTTAAGACAACGCCTTCTTGAATGTTGGGGCCGGCTTGATCAAAGACAGATATCCAGTGCTATTGGACAATGGAGAAGACACCTACAAATGGTTGTGCGAGAAAATGGCGGTCACATAGAGCATCATTTTTTTTTTAAATTTTGATTATTTGAAAGATCATTAATTATTATTAATTTTACCAACATTCGGTTTCCGAATTTTGAAGTAATAAATTGTCTTCAAAAACCACATTTTCCGCATAATTGTGTATTGACCTTCCTAGGATTTTAATTGAGCCTCAAAAAATACAATAAAAAGTCCCGCTCATCTTTAAAGTCTACTCTTTCCAACAGTGTATTCATTATAAATTATTGTTATTTATTTCCGAAAATAGAGTATTTCTAATTTTGTGCCTTTTTTTGGCCCACTGTGTATGTATGTTACCTACTTAATTAGTTCATGTATAATTAAAAATACTACGTAAGAACTGAATTTTATTACTAATACATAATAGGCCTACATGTTGCCAGATGAAATACATTTTAATATTATATCAATTAATTAATCAATCAAGTCGGTCTGGTTGGCGTAAGTGGTATAGCCCTGGCCTTCTATGCCCGAGGTTACGGGTTCGATCCCGGGCCAGGTCGATGGCATTTAAGTGTGCTGAAATGCGACAGGCTCGTGTCAGTAGATTTACTGGCATGTAAAAGAACTCCTGCGGGACAAAATTCCGGCATACAGGGGACGCTGATATAACCTCGGCAGTTGCGAGCGTCGTTAAATAAAACAAAACATTTTATCAATCAATCATAAATGAATAAATATTGTTATTTAGTACATAGCATTGTGATTGTGATATCTCCTAACAGTTGGCAACATTGATAAGACGGCCTTATTATCTTTTTAGAAAATAATCTTACATGAACCCTACAATACTCTTGTAAAGCAGAGGAGGAAAGACCTGTACTGTGACCTAATGAAATGAAAGAGAGGAAAATGGGAGAAGAAAGTTTAAAGGAACGCGGAAACGCGTCCTTGCAAGGTATTTGGGGCTGTAAGAAGCTGAATATGTGTGCTCCAAGCCTGTTGGCCACTTGTCTCACTTCGGCTACTGAGACGGACAGAAGAACGCGAATTCGATTATGCGCAATGTACAAAACATACAGAGATGAGCCTGCCTGGAGAGAAATAAAGAATACGTTGCAGCCGCCAAATTACTCTTCAAGGAACGACCACTCACATAAATTGAGGGAAAGAAGACAGAGGACGGACACTGGAAAGTTTTATTTTCTCAATCGTACTATCAGGGACTGGAATGCTCTACCTGCAGACTTACTAAAGGCTTTACCAATAACCAAAAATGTATTTAAAAATAGGGTTAAGGACTTTACTAATAGACGGTAATACATTATGCAGACTATTTTGTGGGTTTACAAGTATAGTGAGTAAGCAGAGAAACATAGTGAATCTCCAGTGATTTATATTGGGTGTGCAGTGTGTTGTAGTGAAAGTGCAGTGAGCTTATAAGTAAATTCTGAGAGTTATAGAGGCAGAAAAATAGATTTATAGTGAACGGGTGTGAGTTATAGTGATCGTCCTAAATTGCTTGTAATGGGATCTAGGCTAGCGATTTGAGGTTAATATAGTAAGTTCAATTCTACGGAATAATAAGGGTGTAATTGATGTTTTGTTATTTGAAATGTTGTATCAGTGAAGAAGTGTGTTGTGACAGTGAAGTGTGTTTGTGTCAGTGAAGTTCTATAGTTTACAGTGGTAGTGCAAAGTATTTGAACAGAGAAATGTTTTTGAAGTGTTAATGAAATCAGGATAGTGTCAGTAAAATGTGTCTTAGTTCCAGTGCTGTGAGTGAATTGGTAGCGAAATGAGTGTAGTGCTGAAAGATACTTATGCAAGTATGAACATACCTATATCATATATACTCGTGGTTTTAAGTTCTAACTTAGGGTTAATATATAAATTAGATTTACTTTAATTAATTATATTATATTAAGTGATTCATTTAATTTAGGGTGCTCCTTGTTAATATTATTATATATATTGCTATTATTCTTTTATTATTAATATTATGACTGTATTTTATTATTATTGTAATTATTGAGTGTAATTAGTTACTACTTCCACCGGGTATTTACCCATTTGCAGTGTGAATAAATACACACACACATACACCTTATCATATGTCTTGACTATATTACCAATGGGTGTGAAGGGAGAAAATAGGTTTTAGTCTGAGAAGAACTTCTGTGGCGGTATATTCGTATAATACAGTATTAATAATCATGAAACAAACCGTCTTTTTTGATAGCTTATTCTTTCTCCTCTCACACAGCTTAGATGCCAGGTCTCGCCTCTTCATCTATACTTTTAACATCCTTAAAACAGATTTTGATCGTTGTATCACACGGCCACTTCTACTACATCGAAAATATAAGCAGCAAGTGTTTCGGCATATGTTGTCCTACTATGCCTAATACATACAGCTTAATAATGTGCATAATGGTTTGTTTGAATAAACAAAGACAGATTACATGTATACAAACAAATAATGTGTGCACATGTCTGTATCCATGCATGCATGCATGCATGCATCTACAAATTCCTATGGTCTAAAATACGTATATCGAATACGGGAAACATTCTGTAGATATTGCAGTGTTACATATGGCTCCCATTATTCTCACTCGTAATTCCCATTATTTCCAGGAAATGATAATTCAATTCAGTTTCATAAAAATATTTCAATAAATAATGTTGCAATAAATCAAAACAAAGTCAGAAAGTGATGTGAACTTCAACAAAGGCATTCAATCGCCATACAGAGAAATTCAACAGTTTTATAATGTAGCTACCACATAACAGGAAATGACGGGACATGTCAGAGTTACGTTTACAACACAGTTTGTTGATTACAAACATATGTGAAACATGACAGTTCCACATTCAGCTTTACCACAGTACACCAAGAGCTGTGATATGGTAGGCCCTACTTGTTACAAAATACATAAAAAATGTTACGTACATAAATGAATGATAGCGCAATATGATATAAGTTATAAGAGATAATGAACATGTTAGAAGTTTTCGAGGACAACTCCTGACGAAGAACACTATGGCCGCCCTTCGACAACACAAATGACTATGGTGCTGAAATAATTGTACTCATTCATTCATAGTGTTCTCCTCAAGGGTAGGTCTCTCACTGCAAATCCAGCATTTTCCAATATTTCCTATTTTCCACCTTCCTTTCAGTCTCCGCATATGATCCATGCACAGTTGAAAAAAGAGACTGAGGAACGAACAAAAGTAAGCCAAGGTCGTGGCGCTCGATCGGCCAACTCGTAGGCCTACGTGAAAGGCACTATATCTTAATGTGTGATAGTGTAGTCAGAAGCTTGAGTTGTTGAGGGTACTAGGAACAATAGACTGTGCCGGTACTATTTCGCATTGTCTGTGATGAGGCGATAGTAGCGATCCTAGTGTTTAGCAACTATCAATGGATGCATATTCCCTACGTATTGAGCTTTGTGACTGTATATGTTACTGTAAATGTACGAAGACCGGTAAATCTTAGCATTTACCGGTATAACCGTTATAGTGCTGTAAAACCCCAAAATATCTTATTAGATGTATACATTTTTAACTTTTACCAAGAAATGTTGGTAAATCTCAGGATTTACCGATGGAAGCTGGTAAAAGCTAGATCGAAGAATCCAGAACGAAGAATCCCGCCTTCGTTGTGGAGATTCAGACATGTTTGCAGGAGTGAAGCGGTTCCGAGAGGCTGCCAAAGAAGGTCTTGAAATGCAAGCGAAGAAAATGAAAGCAACCACTTGTAACAAAATTCCAAAACTTTTAGTCGGATAAAATGTGAGAATCAAAGTACCGGGTGCAAAAATTGACCAAAATCAATATCAGTGATCATATATACTTAAGATGAGTTTTTTCAACTTGGTACCAAAGCTGGCAAACTGAAGGCATTGTACTCTAGGAACCAATTTATATTGTGTAAAGAAATTTTTATCAGCATTGAAGAATAAGGAAAGAAGGAATTAGTGTACGGGAAGTGGTTGGCCAATTATCTTTCGTTGGAGGACAAGGGTTCAAAAAGTGTAAATGTTTAAAAAGTGTTCAACAAAAAAGTGCTTCATAATGTTTGTTTTACTTTATTTGTGGACCTAGACTGTTTGAGGAGATGTAAAGGCTTTGTGAATTTTTATATGAAATACTATAACAGACAGTGGGTAAAATTATAATATTTTTTACTATTTTTAATATAGAATATTGTTTATTATACTCACATTAGAATATATGAATATTTAAATAACTTAAATTAAAAATAAATACAAATTATTTCAGCCATTGCTGAGGTGATATTTATTTATGTTTTTAATAGATCCTAAAACAACAATAAAAGATGAATTGGAAATAGATATGTAGAAGTGCGAAGAACGGCAAATCTCAGTAAAGATCCTTTTACTTCTTTAATAAGATTTTACCACAGCTGATCGGTAAATCCTGAGATTTACCAACATATCTTGGTAAAAGTTCAAAATGTATACATCTAATAAGATATTTCGGGGTTTTACCGCACTGTAATGGCAAATGTTATGTTATACCGGTAAATTCTAAGATTTACCGGTCTTCGTACATTTACAGTAACATATATACTAGACTGTGATGGTACTATGAAGGGAAATCTAAATCAAAACTGCGAGTGAACTATTCGTTCCAAGTATGGAGACTTCCTCTACTAGTAAACTTCTGCTTCAAGATAAACTCTTGAAAGCGCTACAGGAACCAGATCCGGGCCAACCCGAGGACATTCCATCCGAACTACCACATAGGACAGAAATGCTGAAAGATCAGTGTTCCAGGTCCCCGCGGGTGTTATTAATCAGTTTTTATATGGCCGAAGTTCGCTATCTATAGTGGATCAACAATTATCGAAATATGAGGCTTGGTGGACCCCTTTCCAGTTCTTATAACCTTGAAAGATTTCTCGATTATAACCGGGAATCGAATTCGAAACATTGGTTTCATAGTCAGGCAAGTTAACCACTACATCAAAGAGGATGATCCAAATAATCCCGTCCACAATCTCCAGCAGCTACCATTAAAAATAATGAACAACTAAAATTTAGACTTGTATCCGATTATCAAGCATATGGACCATTAAAGGAGAAGCCTTGCGTGGAAGGGAAATGTCGGTGCGGCAGAAATTGAGACGTGATGCGTATGTAGCTTCGAACACAGCAGGTGCCACTTTCTTCGAAAATGGATCAGAGGGCTTGTGAAATGCTACATGAAGGGTAGTCTATAAATGACACATTTTATTTTAGAGACTGTTATATACGACGAAATTGGTAGATTAGTTTTATTCTCTGATTCCCCTTCATATACAGGGTGATTCACGAGGAAAGGTAAAAAATTTAGGATACGATATCTTAGGCCATTTTGAGTGAAAAAGTTCATATGCACATAGGTCCGTTTTCGAACGATGGCGAAGTTACATGCATTTTTTTTGGTAAAACGTCTCGCCCCAATGTGAATCAGACGTTACCGTACGCTGCTGAAGTGAGACAAGGTCAGCGATGAATGACGTAACATTGGAATCTGCATTGTGAGCGATGTAGATAAGAGAAGAGAAACAAACCGGGTGGTGGGGCATTACAAATGTCACAACAAATACGCTATCACTTAGCAGTTCACAGCAGTTCAGTCAGCTACCTACAGTGCAGTAGTTATACAGGTATAGTTATCGGAAGAGTTAAGTTGTATTTTTCAAGATGCCTTATAAATTTTCGACTGCAGAATACGCCGATATTGTGTATGTTTATGGTTTGTGCGATGGAAGTTCCTTGCGTGCCGTCGCTGAATATGAACGACACTTTCCGAACAGAAGGGTACCATATCGAAGAGTATTTACTGTCTATGGGGTTGGATGAAAGACTTGGTATAGCGAAGGAAGGTGAAAACGAGAGAGGCGCTAATCGACCTATTTTGGATGCGGCATAAAGACAACCACGTGCAACTCTCCCGAGCGATGAACGCGATTCATGCCCGAGCGCAACAGTGCGTTGAAGCAGAAGGAGGTACCTTTTAAAGTGTTCGAAAACATCGATCCCGACTATTAGAACATCAGGTATGTATGCATACGTGAATATAAACTTTAAATTTGTTCGTTATCTGTCTCTAAATGCGAGTTTGTACAATGAAATCTCAGAAGTTTTTGTGAAATCAAAGAGCCATATCTCCGTAACAGTTCGAAAACGGACCTATATTCATATGAACTTTTTCATTCAGAATGAATTCAGAATTAACATCCTAAATTTTTTACCTTTCCTCGTGAATCACTCTGTATACATTCCCTACTACTTTAGTTAATTAAAGTGCATTTATACATTTATTGTTTCGACCTAACAACCAACGAAGTTAAAAATTTTCATTTTAATCTAGTGAATGTATAGTAGGCCTATATACGACATTTAGGGATATAAATGTGTCTTTTCAGTCGACAAAAAAAACGTACACAAACGCAAAACACACAAAAACAAACATAAAAACACACACATAAAGACAAATACAAACACACACATAGTCTGAAAGCAACTGTATAGCAACTGTCTGTTTCTATAAAATAAAATTCTGTTACTAAGACAGGTTGAATATTTTCAAATAAGAATGAAAACGTTACCCAGAATTCAATCAGGACGCGTTCTTATCAATTCAAGAACTAAAGACACTTACTTATTCAAACATTTAAATCGAAGAAGCTGATGAGAACGAATATTGTCTAAAATGAAAGGCATAAAATTTACATGTAATTTGTATGGATTCCAGGACTTACGTCAGATGGTGAAACAATTTTCACACGAAGTTCGAAACCTATCTACAAATCAATTACGTACTCATTTATCGCATTCGTTTATTTCTCATCTTGTGTGTTACTTTCCTAAGCAATAATATTAACAACCTGTGTATAAATAATAAATGAGAAATACTGAATTACTGTACTGTATGCAAAAACCAAGTGCTTAATGTAGCCGCTTTGGTAGCTCAGTTGTGAAGAGCATTAGCTTACGATGTTACGATGAATGCGGAACCGACTTCGAAGTCGATGGCGGAGACTTAGCCTATTTGTAGTGGACAAAGCCAAGGTTCCTGAAGTGCTACCGTTTTCTTCCACCATATCACCGTCACTCTCCATTTCAGTGTTCATTATCATCAATAGTATTCAATCAATACGATGTTGTGTGAAGAAGTGCTATGACTAGCGTATGGATAAATGAGTCAAAAGGAGAGTAGTACGCTTCTGAGAAGGACTGAAAGGACTTTCCAATGGGACTCCAACGAAACATAAAGACGTGCAGCTAAACAGACAGACGGCATCACACACTGAGTCACCATAGGGGTTCTACAAAAGCGCGACAGTATGGACTTCATAAATCATTTCCAGTATAGGATAGCGGTAAGGCACTATGAGCCAATTACATATTGACAACACACTAGAAATTTCATATCACACATCGTCTCTGTATTTCTCATTTTTCACTGTTACTACTTTTCGTTACTGGAACCTTCTGCCGCCTGAAGTCAAGGCCCGCCAAACTTTGATTTCCTTTAAATATAGATTGTACGAATATGTTATGACGAGTTGTCAGATTTAATGCTTTGTAAATATTTAATGCAATGTATTCCACTGCATTTTTTTTTATTTTTTGTTTCTTATTTTTATTTTGTACACTTTATTCAATTGTCTTTGTAATTTTATTGTGTAAATCATATTTACTTCTAATTTAATGCTCATACGTTTTATTTTTGGGTACACTTTATTCAAATGTCTATTTACGATTTTATTATGTAAATCGTGTTTACTTATCACTTAACACCAATATGTGTTCCACTGTATTTGTTCTGTCTTACAGAATTTTTTATTGTGTTCATTTCATTCAATTGTCGGTTTCTGGTTGTATTGTGTGAATCAACTTAATATCAATATGCATTCTACTGTGTTTATTTTTATTTTGTACATTTTCATTTAACTGTTTCTTTCGATTCATTATGTAAATCGTATCCGTCTAGCTAAGGGCAGAGAGGTTTACGAACGCATACAAAACTTACGACAAAACATAAGATCACATAGGTACAAATGCCTGGTAAGCTAATGATCTCATTGGTACTAAATTTTTATGATATCTTACATATACATACACCTATAAGAAATTCACTTTTTACTTAATTTGAGAAAGATCTGTCGGTTTATGTATGGCTATCTTAAATATTGTGGTAAATATTGTTAAAAGTGTTACTACATGTTTTGTCATATTTTAAAACAGTACAGTTCGGAAAAAAAAATAATTTTGTGCGAGATCGTGCGCATTTGCTTGGTTTCCGCACAAAACCAATCCGCGGAAAGTTTAAAATTCCACATTCAGTATTCACAACCTAACACACACAACAATTTCCCTCTTCTTACCGCTTAAGTGACGTATTGATTTTACTGCTTTAGGCTTTTAACATATTATTTTTAGAGACGTTCAATATAGTAATAATTATAAATTGGAAACTTACCACTGCAATTTCACCTAAATTGCACTGTTAATTATTGTTTTTAAATATTTGCAAAAATTAAGTAAACTCTACAACTCCATTAAAGTTACTGCATTCGTGATGCATGTAACATTAAGGAAGCCGTTTGTTTTTAAGTTCGAATTTATAGACTGGGGAAAAAAAGACGTATATCACGGCCTGCTGGAGTATAGTAAACACAGAAAACATTTTAAAGCAACAATGTTGAAGATAGATTTTTTGTTTTCCAAATTTGACGTCAATGAACAGAAACCAAGATGGAGATTTCATTGCAACTAATTAGAAATTCCTCTTTCAGGTATGTAATAAACGATCTTCGCACAAAATAATGTACGATACACGAGCGGTATGTTTTCTTTCAATTCTCGGAAATTAAAAAAGCTCAACTACGTTTCGCTTTTTCAAACTTTTCCTCGAACATGAAAACTTCAACATACCGCTCTTGTAACGCATATTACTATTCACAGCATGTATATAATTACGAAACTAACTTAATTTTCAAGTTATAAAAATAAAAACTGAGTTTCACTATCATAAGGCAATATGTAATATCTGGTAAAAATTTGTGGCCAATGGCATCATTAGTTTACCAAGAAAATGGCATTAGAGGTATCATCAGAAAGCATCATTATTTTCTTCACAGCACTTTCAAAAAAATGTTATCAGTATCTCTTAAAAATGTTTTAGAGATCTGGGTTAGAGGAGTTCATTGTAGAAGATACACGAATCTTGGCCATATAAATTCGTTGATAATCTTGATCTTTTTTTTCTGCTTTAAGTAATTGTGATTGTATTAAAGAATGCAGATCTGAAGCCAGAGATAAAAATACATCTGAAGTCTGATTAGCGTAATAAGTAGCCAATCGGCGATTATGCAATGGAGGATGAATGGAACTGACCACTCTACCTTATTATCTCCTGGCGTAGTTGCTTCACGAGTGATTCCTTAGTAGTATCATTTATGAGATTCAGACCCAACTTCGGGCAGTTGACTAAACAACAAGAAACAGGACAAAAATCCTACTAATCTGATTCATGATGATAATGTCATATGCATAATGAATGTATATACAATTCATGTACTTTTAACCATTACAGAACGTATACAAATGATTCATCAGGTTTTGACATCGTACAGCTTAAAATTTATAATGTCCTCCCATTTGTAGGCTACTCATAGCCAATAGAAAGAGCATATTCTTAAATTTGGTATCTCTCATTTCAGATTCCATTGTGACTCTTCAGTGACTCACTAGTGGCGGTTGGTAAAATGGTGACTGATCAACAGAAAGAATTTTGTGTTTTGGAATATCAGAGTACTCAATCCACCATCACTGTGCAGCGTGAGTTCCGGAGACAGTACAGAGGAGACCAACCAAAGCATTCTGCGGTGGTATCGACAGTTGAAAGACAAAGGGTGCTTGTGTAAAGGAAAAAGCTCAGGACGACCAGGTGTTTCAGCTGAAAAGGTTGAGAGAATCCGAGAGGCATTTGCTCATAGCCCACAAAAATCAACACGTCGACCAAGTCGCGAACTGGACATTCCTCACGCAACTGTGTGGAAGATTCTGCTCAGGATGATTTGGCACTCCTCAGGTGGCCCCCACGGTCTCCTGACCTCACAGTTTGTGATTTTTTTTTCTTTGGGGATACGTGAAAGAGAATGTTTACATGCCACCTATGCCGACAACATTGGCTGAACTCCGGGATCGCATCATTGCTGCGCTGAGGAACATCGACAATGACATGCTCCAACGTGTATGGGTCGAACTGGACTACCGCATAGATGTGCGTTGGGTAACACGAGAAGGGCACATAGAACATTTGTAATGATATGTACAGAACTTGAAAATGTGCTCTTTCGATTGGCTATTAGTACAAATGGATGGGCATTATGCATTTGAAGATATACGATGTCAAAATTCGATGAATCATTTGTATACTGGTAGAAATGCAGCAGTAGGTTTTATGCAGAATCTGTGACTATATAATACAAAATTCCCTTAATAAGGAAGTAATTGTGAGGTTACAAAATTTATGCACTTTAACTGCACTAACAATTGAAAGTAAGAACATGCTATATTTGTACCTGGATTGAGTAACTCTGGAATTTTAGTTAAATTAAAATCTCAGGGATATAAAGGCAGTTTCAAGACTTGTATTTACGTCTAATAAACATCATAATATCAAGTTATGTACTTACTCCGCATATTCGTTAACCAGCTCTGTCGGCTTTGCTGTTATTTTATTGTAGAAACCACAAGCTAAACTTTTTCAAATTGCACAAAGCCGGCGTATGTAGGACAAGCTATACATTCCCTTATTAATTAACTTACACACACACTGTGGCGAAACTTTTATCCCATGAGGCTTATAAATTTTTAACAGGACGCTTCAAGAAGTCGGTTTTCACAATGAAAGCACAAACTTTAACTACATTAACTTGTCCGTTATGCAATGAATATTTCAGAATTTCGTGGTTGAAATTCCGACTAGCCAAAATAAGTTAGAGAAAATCCAAACAACAGGTGGGTGACATTATACACTGTTTTCTATTCCCACGCTGTTCACCATAGGGGAGTAATATTTCATAAGTTGTTCTGAAAGGAAAGTTATGGTTGGTTGGTTGCTAATATAGTCCGGACCAGCTTACTTAATACCCTAAGGGTGAAACCTAACCATTTTTACACCATTACTACATATGCTAGGGGATTATAATGATTTTATAGTTTGAAGGTTGAATTTTCTTTTGCCAACTTCATTTCGATGCTGAGAAATAGTACAACTGGTAGTGATTTTCTAACTGTTATGTTGGCAGCAGTTGTCGGCAGTGCAAATTCTGAAAATTGAAATTGTTCAAGATTTCTGAGCTGATTACTGGAAGCTAGTGAAACCCCAACATACTAATAATTAATTAATACCAGTATTATATTGATACATAAAAGTCATTTTGTGTATTGCCTTGCGTTGTGGTTACAATTCAAGATTATAGCCAGATAAGCATAATAGTAATATGCGTTACAAGAGCGATATGTTGACGTTTTCATGTTCGAGGAAAAGATTGAAACGTAGTTGAGCTTTTTTAATTTCTGAGAACATGAAAACAAACATACCGCTCGTGTATCGTACATTATTTTGTGCGAAGATCGTTTATTACATACTTGAAAGACGAATTTCTTATTAGTTGCAATGAAATCTCCATCTTGGTTTCTGTTTAATGACGGCAACTTTAGAAAACAAAAATATCTATACTCCAGCAGGTCGTGATATACGTCTGTCTTTTTTTTCCCCCAGTCTATAAATGCGAACTTAAAACAAACGGTAAGGTTATGTAATGATTTATTTTTCATTTTAATATTTTAACAATATTATTTATATAACATATTGCAGTAATAACATCGGCATCTGGAATCTCGTTGATTTTTTCACGGCTTCCTTAATGTTACTTGTATCAGGAATGCAATAAGTTTCGTGGAGTAGTAGACTTTACTTAATTTTTGCAAATATTTAAAAACAATAATTAACATTGCAATTTAGGTGAAATTGTAGTGATAAGTTTCCAATTTATAATTATTACTATGTTAAACGTCTCTAAATATAATATGTTAAAAGCCTAAAGCAGTAAAATGAATGTTGCGCTTAAGCGGTAAGAAGAGGGAAATTGTTATGTGTGTTACGTTGGGAATACTGAATGTGGTATTTCACACTTACCGCGTATTGGTTCTGTGCGGAAAACAAGCAAATACGCACGATCTCGCACAAATAAATATAACATATGGTGTGATACATGCACTTGAGTGATCGATATAAAATGTGTACAGAGGCAGCAATTATAACTAGAATAGCAAAATTATTAGGAGTAAGTAAGTGTTCTTAAGCATACATTTCAAAATGACATTCGTTTTCGGAGATTCTACTAATCATTTCACGTGATCAAACAAAATACATTTTTAGGTTAGGTCTGGTGAATTGTAAACTGTTCAGTCAAAGCAATGAATTTCATGTTGTCAGACAAAATACATTTCAATATTAGATCATATTAATCTACTAATTTCCAACATAATGAGCGAGATGTCCAGGAAGAAAATATAGGCCTAGTCTTTCACAAATTATTTCATCATTTAGAAAACATCTCCCAACATAAAGATGAGACGTAATAAATAATAAATAAGCAAGACATTATTCATTAATAGTATATTATTATTATTATTATTATTATTATTATTATTATTATTATTATTATTATTGTACATGGCATTGTGAGAGGGTAACTCTTTGTTGAAATCTGGTATTAGTTGGCAACACTGAAGAGAGGGCCAAATTAGCCTTTTAGGAACTATAAAATTTACTTAGTCTTACGTTAAAAAGTGTTAAAATTGTTAAAAAAAGGTACTGTATATACCTTCGACAGACAGCCCGTTTCGACGCTATGTCACGTCATCCTCAGTGTCTCTTGAACCACTGGTGATCTTGACTCTACGATGTGCATTTGTCGATGGTAGGGGTGGGGGCTGGCTGTTTGTGTGTTATGATGTATTATGACGTCGAATAATGTGTGTGTATTGAACTGCAATTGTGTGTTAAGTATATATTGTGGGTATGCTATTGTATTCTTATATATTTCGTACTGTTCTAGGATGTTTAATTGTGAACTGTTTGGTGTGATGTGTAAAATTTCCATATCTGTTTCTATATTATTGTAGGCATAATTATTGTTGATAATGTGGTCTGCATAATTTGATGTGATGTAGGGTTTGGTTATAGCTTTAATATGTTCATTATATCTTGTGTGAAAGGATCTTCCTGTCTTATGTGATCCTCACTATACCTTCAAATAGCTCATTTAAAACATGGTAGTCTGACAGTGTGAATAACTCCATTTATGAAGGACACTTGTAATACAGAATTCATTATCATCCATCGCTTCCTGAAGATAGGGTTATACAAAGATCATAATAATTTGTAGAATTTAATAACTATACTTCGTCCCATAATGTCAGACAGTAGATATAAATATTGCCGGCAGTGGATGAGAGAAGTATATTGTTATTCGACCAATGGCAGAAGCCTCATTCCACGCTTAACTTGAAGTTGAGCGGTCTCAAGCGTTCTACCCCGACCAACTTCAATTCAAGCGTGGAATGAGACCTCTGCCATTGGTTGAATTGAATTTAACGGAGGGGCGCACTATGGTCCAGCACTGCGACCTGTTAAGATCTATTGCGCTGACCCTCTGGTGACGCATTCATTCCCAAACCCAAATCGGCTGACCACACTAAGGTTCTCTGTGTGCCCAGGTTTCGAACAGGCAATCCCACTCATCTCTAGGCCAGCTCCCTCCATGCGTTGCCAGCCGGCGATCGGGGAATGCTACGAAATGATAACGAAATGGAGAAATAGTGACGAAATGATACAAATGCCTAATTTGGGAAAAAACGGAAGAACCCCGGGGAAAAAAACCCAACTGCGACCTTGTCCGCCACAAGTGTCCCTCAATGAAAAAATCCCAGACCTTACCAGGAATCGAACCCGGGCCGCCTACGTGACAGTCTGAAGGTCTGGCCATTAAGCATTGGTTGAATAGTAATTATAGTTCTCTCCTGCTCTGCCGGCAATATTTACTTCTCCTGTCAGACATTATGGAAAGAAGTATAGTCAATTTTGCTTGAAGGCCTCTTATTTTGAGACATGATTTTTTTCCAGATACGTAAATCTGCATCCCAGCTTTACATAATTTACAAATAAAGCCATGCTAAGAAATGTGTACTGTCCGAGTTTGAAACCATGAACTTCCTTCTCAACTGGCAAGCATGGCAGCTAATATAACATCTACACTCTGTTTCTGGAATACGTAGAATAAGTTGACGAATTTGGATGGAGCCGATGTCAAGCGAATGGGCGGAGCCTATCAGTGCGAAAGTGTGTTGCGGCCTGCATCGGCTCATGGCCGCTAAGAAGTCAGATACTATTCTCCAACCAGGAGATCAACCGTGAAAGGAATGTGCTTACTATTGCGTCATCTATTGGAGCGAAGTAGATATATAATATTACCGTTATAACGTCAGTTTAATAACCATGCGCTCTCCTGCATATGTTATTTCCTGTATGAAGAGATTAAAAGACCAGGAGATTAACTGTGATCTACTTTTGTAACTAGGGTAATATCAATATGTTTGTATCAATGTTATGGTTTGTGCTGTGAGAGCTAGCCAATAGAAATAAGAGTAGCCACATGTGTGACCTTATGACATCTTATGACATCAACACTCATTCACAGCATTACCCCACTCCGTTTCACCCGGCAGAGACTTTCTCGTGGTTGGAGCACAGTACGTGGCAGAAGGTGATAAGTAGGGTGGCATTTTAGACTCTCGTCTTCAAGCAAAGCTTTTCCTCAGAGCGGTCATTGGACTGGCCCTCTTCACTCACCAAAGAATTTGTTTCGTCTCTTATACTCTACAGATTCCAGAAACGGAGTACAGGACAACACAGATACATTACTTAAGGCACTGAAACATACTTACTGGCAAGGAAATAAACATGGCTCAACTCTATGGTGTTTGGTCAGAACGTGATAACTTAAAAAAAAAAGCTCTTTTGAAATACAAGATTCTTATTTTCACTTTTCCTTTAAACGTCAGAATTCTAGTTTACATACAAATGTGAATGTAAATAACATAGATTAAGACACTGTTTGATTATATGCACATGCATATGCTTTTCTATAGCTTCTAACTAGCCTACCGGTAAGTGTACAGTAGATAGCAGAAATGGCCATTTTGGAATTAACATGTTCTGACCAAAAACCACAGAACTGCAGGAAATAAAACACACACGCACACACATACACACACACACCAACTGTCCACGGCCATTTTATATCCAATCATTGCAATTTTTTATACAGTGGCGGGTATTTTGCTCTGCGTCATTGAATCAAGTGTCCCCAGCCATGAGTGACGCGCCGAAGCTGTAGATTTTTGCTACTGCTTAAGTATGGCCTTTGCTTGTACCATAGGAGGCCAACTACATAGTACCGAACGATGATTAACGGAGTAATGGTTAAATGGTCCACAGTTGTGGAGTTAACGGTTACTTACTTACTTACTGGCTTTTAAGGAACTCGGAGGTTCATTGCCGCCCTCATATAAGCCCGCCATTGGTCCCTATCCTGAGCAAGATTAATCCAGTCTCTACCATCATATCCCACCTCCCTCAAATCCATTTTAATATTATCTTCCCATCTACGTCTCGGCCTCCCCAAAGGTATTTTCCTCTCTGGCCTCCCAACTAACACTCTATATGCATTTCTGGATTCGCCCATACGTGCTACATGTCCTGCTCATCTCAAACGTCTGGATTTTATGTTCCTAATTATGTCAGGTGAAGGATAAAATGCGTGCAGTTCTGCGTTGTAATTTCATCCCTCTTAGCCCCAAATATTTTCCTAAGAACCTTATTCTCAAAAACCCCCAATCTCTGTTCCTCTCTCAAAGTGAGAGTCCAAGTTTCACAGCCATACAGAACAACCGGTAATATAACTGTTTTATAAATTCTAACTTTCAGATTTTTTGACAGCAGACTAGATGATAAAAGCTTCTCAACCGAATAATAACAGGCATTTCCCATATTTATTCTGCGTTTAATTTCCCCCCGAGTGCCATCTATATTTGTTACTGTTGCTCCAAGATATTTGAATTTTTCCACCTCTTCGAAGGATAAATCTCCAACTTTTATAATTCCATTTCATACAATATTCTGATCACGAGACATAATCATATACTTTGTCTTTTCGGGATTTACTTCCAACCCTGTCTCTTTACTTGCTTCAAGTAGAATTTCCGTGTTTTCCCTAATCGTTTGTGAATTTTCGCCTAACATATTCACGTCATCCGCATAGACAAGAAGCTGATGTAACTCGTTCAATTCCAAACCCTCTCTGTTATCCTGATCTTTCCTAATGGCATATTCTAGAGCGAAGTTAAAAAGTAAAGGTGACAGTGCATCTCCCTGCTTTAGCCCGCAGTGAATTGGAAAAGCATCAGATAGAAATTGGCCTATAAGGACTCTGCTGTATGTTTCACTGAGACACATTTTAATTAATCGAACTAGCTTCTTGGGGATACCAAATTCAATAAGAATATTATATAAAACTTCTCACTTAACCGAGTCATACGCCTTTTTGAAATCTATGAATAACTGATGTATTGCACCCTCATACTCCCATTTTTTCTCCAATATCTGTCGAATACAAAAAATCTGATCAATAGTCGATCTATTACGCCTAAAACCACACTGATGATCCCCAATAATTTCATCTACATATGGAGTTAATCTTCTCGAAAGGATATTCGACAATATTTTGTACGACGTCAACAAAAGTGATATTCCTCGAAGGTTACTACAGTTAGTCTTGTCCCCCTTCTTAAAAATAACGGCGTTAACGGTTAGCATGTATAACTGTGAAACGAACAATTCCGGTTCAAACTGGTTGGGACAAGGTACATGGTGAACAAGGAAATGAGTAATTCTTAAAAGTAACATAATTTAGAAATTTTGATAATGAAATATCTCAATGAGTTCTTGAGAACGTACTGATACTTTAACTGAGGTGAACGTAAAGTCTACGAAAGATCCCCAACACTAAACTTCGTTCCATAATGTCTGACAGGAGAACTAAACATTTCCGGCAGAGGAAGAGAGAATTATATTAATTGTTATTCAACCAATGACAGAGGTCTCACTCCACGCTTGTCTTGAAGTTGGGTGAGGGTAGAACGCTTCAGACCTCTCAACTTCAAGTTAAGCGTGGAATGAGACCTCTGCCATTGGTTGAATAGCAATTATATATCTCTCCTCCTTTGCCGGCAAGTTTACTTCTCCTGCCAGGCATTATGAAACGAAGTATAGATATGAAGTTTCCAATGACAATCGATAAGTTATACGCCCACTGTGATAGCAGTAAGCAAACATGCGACAACAGAATATTTCCTAATGTCAGAGGTCTTTTAACGGAGTTCGTACCACAATTTCTGTTTCATACATATTAATATTTCATTAGGTCTTATTTGAAATTTGTTCTGGGAGCAACGAAATTTAATAAATGGTTTGTCAGTGCTATAAGCCAGTGTGAACATTTCAAACATCACAAATTATTATTTCAGTAATTGGATTTAAGACTTCAAATTTACGGTACATGAATGTACACTATGACAAACGCATATTAACAGGCATTACAGTGAAATGTATGAGAGATTAAACACTATAGATAATTATATAAATGTCACTACACTATGACATTTTATCATTTACGATTATGCTGCAACTGATGGGATTTTCATTTCCGGATTTTTATATTTATACCTATAGGCTTAACAAAGGAAAACTTGTTAATAAAATTAATATCACACACCATCTCTATGTGCATAATGAAACACTGTATGCCTGAATGTTTAAATGTATTAACGTTATCGATGAATATACTGTAATATAAAAGCTATTTATTTTAAATTGGTTATTTTACGACGTTTTTCAACTGCTATGGTTATATAAAGTCTGAATGGGATGAAGGTGATAATGCCCGCGAAATGAGTCCAGAGTCCGGTGCCGAAAGTAGCTCTTATTGGGTTGACGGAAAACCTCGGAAAAAAACTCAACCAGATAACTTGCACAAAACAGGATTTGAACCCGGGCCCACTCGTTTAACGGTCAGGCATGCTAACTGTGGACAATATAGAAGTAATTGGATTTATTTCAATCAATAGAATATTATCCCGCAAAAAAAAAACCAAACTTTCTTTTAATTGAATGATGACATAAAGGGTTGTCCCTAACTCGCCCCTAGCCACCGTTACCTTACCTTCGAGTCTCTAGTCTGACTGAGACAAAGATCAGCATTACTGTACAATCCAGCTCTCACATATACACACACACACACTCACACACACACACACTCACTCACTCACTCAGTCTCTGTCTCTCTATTTAAGACCATTTACCGAACGAGGTGGCTCAAGTGTTACGCATGGGATTCGCATTTGGAAGGTCCGTAGTTCGATTTCCGGACCGACCAACCTGTGTTATTTCCGTGGTTTTCCACAGTACTTAGGCAAATACCAGGTTGAAATTTTCATTGCCACGATCCATTTCCTTTCCCCTCCCGTGTAGAAAAAAAAAATATATTTCATAGCATTCATCTTCTTCATCTCATTCCATAGGCATATTCAGGTCAAGACGCACGTCTTCGTCCGCTTACGGAGGGGGAGGAGCAACAGTCCCTGAGTTCCCAGCCTTCCGCAATATCTCTGCTAGGATTCATTCCTTAAGAGCACTTCCAAGGGCGCTTCGACACCTTAGAAGAGACGTTGAAATGGATCCTGTACTGCTTGGTCACCTTGGCTGTATAAACTTAGGACAGGGGGGTAGGGAGGTTCCCATTGGGTAAGCGGGTGAGGGGTCACATGCGGCCGGTGGGCTAGTACATTCATCCTATAAATTCTGGGTGCACAATAGGCCTCAGTACGGCCGACGTGCAAAGGGTTGTCCCTAACTCGCCCCTAGCCACCGTTACCTTACCTCACCTAACCTAACCTAACACCATTTTAGTCGCATTCTACTCTCTCTTGCATTGTTGTACATAATTTGAGTCTCATACTTCTGAGAAAACTTGTGTAATGGGTAATGGTGTCAAGTTTACCCTCAGTTCTTATTATAAGGAACAGGCCTACGTCATTATGTTCGTTTTAATTAAATTATGTCGGAAGACAGTATTTCTAAGCAAAGAAAACAAAATGATACCATGTTTGGAATAACTTTATTTATCATGTTATGAATTGTCTTGAATATGTGAGAAAAAATGTCGTACCAGTGATAGATAGAGGTTTTAAATAATGGGCTCAAATAATTATTGTCATTAAAACAGTTAATTTCGAAAATTATTAGACTTCCAGTTTTGCTTCCATTCCACAGAATTATGAAATTCATGCAATTCTTTATCATCATAAGACACCAAACTGTGAAAAAGAACACTAAAATGTTATAAACATAAGACAACTTTTTTTCTCCAATGGTGGATACTGACTCTGCACCATTCACCCAAGCGTTCTCATCTAGAAGTGACACGCCAAAGCTAGAGTTTCTTTTGCCGCCGTTTAGCAACTCTGAGTGTACCATGGGAGGCGATCCGCATAGTACAGCATAATTATTACTAGCGGAGTAATGGTGGAATGCCGGTAGGAGAAACGGTAGTACTCCGTGAAAACCTACCACCATACATCGTTTTTGTCCACCACAAATTCCACTTAGGCCTGCAAGGATATAAGCCTTGGTTACCGCTGCGGAAAGTTGAGTTTTAGCTGTTCGGCCAACGGTGCGCCAACATAAGATAACTCAAACTGAATAAAAGAGAAGTAGGAATTGTTTCATGATTACAAAACATACTTAGAACATATTATGACGATAATGAAGTAATGGTGAAACTGAATGACAGGAAGAATAAAGCAGTTCGAGAAACTTTTTCTGCAAATTTACCATCAAAAAGCAAAATAATGAAAGTAGGAGTCGACATAGTCCCTTTATGTTAGCGTTATGCTTCAAAGACAGCAACAAGAGTGACCATACAATTCATATTAACATGTGGAGCTTGTGACTCTACAAATTCTGCGGGTTGATTTTGAAACTGATTTGAATTAAAATCTAATCAATTCATTTGATTTGTTACAGACGAAAATAACAGATGTGCAATTTTCACTAGACAAAACAGGTTTCTATAATTGCTATATTCCATACACTAGTACAATGTCATAAACATCAACACCATTTGAAAAGCTTTGACAAAAAGTCACATCAATAATAATAGTATTCGAATTACAGCTGTGAAAATACAACTGATTCGCTATTCTGAAGCCCTAATCCCCTTAAAAGTAAGCTCCTTCTCACAGCACGCAATATTATTGCTGTGGTCTTTCTAACGTTCACATAATTCAATTTTATACATCTTGATTACACAACTTTTAACACTGTATCACTTCGGAATATGTATGGTAAGACTTTCCTGTGTTAAATTTCAACGTACCTCGTTTACATGTTTCTACCTATTTATGGGTCATCTTCAGAACTGGTCGTTGTTGGTCTTGGCGCCACTTGTTCTCTTTCCTGTGAGGGTGTGTTCCTGTGGTATAGTGTAGAGTCAAAGAGTGTGTGTGTTTTGAAGTTGAGTTGTGTGTTGAGAATTTCGTTGGAGTGTGTTTTTTGTGTGCCTGTATATTTCATATTGTTCTAGTGTGTTTAGTTTCTGGCTTTTTGGTTGGATGTGTAGTATTTCCATGTCTGTGTTGATGTCTCTGTGGGTGTGGTTAGCATTTGTGATGTGTTCTGCATATGTGGAGGTGTTTTGTAATTTTGTTATGGCTGTGATGTGTTCTTTGTATCGTGTATGAAACTATCTGCCTGTCTGTCCTATGTACTCTTTGACTCTACACTATACCACAGGAACACACCCTCACAGGAAACAGAACAAGTGGCGCCAAGACCAACAACGAAGATGGCCCATAAATAGGTCGAAACATGTAAATGAGGTACGTTGATATTTAACACAGGAAAGTCTTACCATACATATTCCGAAGTAATTCAATTCATTTGACTGTTGCGTTTTCTTTTATGATTACAACATCAAATGATTTTCTTTTCAAGTGCACTTTAAATTTTAAAAATAAAAAAGTTAAGTAGTACCAAATAAAGGTTATTATAAATTTGTTAAATTGCAGCTCGAGTTATGACTTGGAAATTCATCAAACAAGAAAGTAGCCCTACTATTGTTAGTGCCGGACACCTACACTGGAGATCCAGTTGAAGCGAGACAAGTAGAAAGGAATAGAGGAGTTCAAGATCTCAAAGAGAAGGTGAAGTGAATGTAAATGTCTTCTTTTATCTAGTTTAAGCCAACCTATTCCTTTGAGGTATGGGGTAATGTGATCATATCTGCGAACATTGCTTACAAAACGTACACACAAATTATGAGCATGTTGAAGTTTCGTTTTGTTGTCGCTGGAAATGTCAGTCAGTAAAATGTAGGTATAATCAAACTAGGGCAATAAACGCGTCAGAAATAAATACACTGATTATTATTTGCCAAGATCGAGGACTTCAAAAATGCCTTTCTTGCAAGAGGGCGAAAAGCTTTCAACTAAAGATGTGCGAGAAAGCAACATTATTCTGCTTCTATAACATAAAAAAACTTCGAATGTTGTGAAGACTATTTTCTTCTCGGTCCTATACTCAGAAATTATTCATATACAGCAAATGCACAAGGGACTTTTTTAAACAAGAAGGAAGATAAACATTTAGGGGAGAGTTGGGTAGTATCGGACATCGGGTAATATCGGACAGTGAGTTTCTTTCATCTACCACAAGATGATAGTACCTGAATGACATGGTTACGTTTCTGTGATGTCGCATACAGAAACGTAACCATGTCATTCAGGTACTGCCATCCGGTGGTAGATGAAGGAACGCACTGTCCGATATTACCCGATGTCCGATACTACCCAACTCTCCCCTATCATTTTAGCACATGGATTAGAGTATACTTTTTTGTGATCTGCATGTCCCATTTGATATTATTATCCATGTGAATGCCAAAATATTTTACTAAAGAAATGTAGTACTGTACTGTACTATTTTTCAAAATCATTACTGTAGATTTATATTAAATCGAAAAAGAAAGAACATCAAGGCACCTGTGTTTTTGGAAAATTCGTAACACTATGAATGCTTCGATTTGTTGTCACTGTTACTTGAAAACTTTTAATATTTTATAAACAAATTTAACTGTGGGTACTTCAGGAAGGAAATAATATATTTGAGGTTATTTTTAGAATATTTGGATTTTATTCCTTTTCATATAAGTGATTCAATTTATTATCATTGTTGTATGAATAGAGTTTGTGTTTGCCAAAAAAAGTTTAACATTACTACATTTTTTACTTTCTGGGTACCTTGTTCAAACTCTTATGTAAAGACGAAAAAATAATAAAATAGAAATTATAATAGCCTATAGTAATACAAATTGAATACAAACTAAAAATAAAATGTGAGCAAAAAAAAATGTCATTTAAAAAATAGAAAAATTTTGGATTTAAATATTAACAAACATGACGTCATGTTTTAATGTACTGGCGTTTAGCGACTTTTGAAAAAAAAAACAGTAAATTTTGTACTCTCAATTTTTCATGTATAAATCTGAATTTCAAAATATGAATTATGTAATTGCATTAGTACCAAAATAAACAATATGATAATGAAAGAATAAAATATTTGAGGTTAATACTTTTTGATTATATAAAAAAAAACATATTTTCTAAAAAATTTAATTTGAGGCGTTTAGCGATTTATGAAAAAACGTTCCTCAATTATTATTGTTTTTAAAATTACAAAATTTAACGTTGTGACAACAGTTACTTTGGTAAAATCAGCATAGATAACAAAAAACTTCCATACGTTTCTGTGACATGTCGCTGTTAGTAATTGGTGTAGGTGAGAGATACTCATGTGTGAACGTGTGAGGTAGCTGTAGTGGAAAGCTATTAATTTTCAACGGGCGTTTACTACTTTAAATCTAGAAATGGTCGGTCAGTTAAACGTTTTACTACGTAATAAATTTAACGACGTGGGAAAGATAATCAACTACCATAATAAAAATACTGATGACAGAACCAACATTTCTCATAGATTTAAAATCTGTAATAGTACTCTACTCAGTGCTTAAAGTGCCTTGTTCACGTGAGAGACTTTAAATATCTTTTAATTCTAAATTTAAGTAAAAAAATTTAAAATTGAGCTACAATCTGTTTCATTCACATTCGTTCTATACATAAAATATAAATTTAGCTTCCCTTATGAAAAGGTTGCCAGATTCGACAGAGGGTATTACATATAATTTGGAAACACACCTAAAAGGTAAAATGATATACATTTGAAACGGTTAGGGAATCGAATATACAAAATGTCAGAAAAAATTACACCTAAGTAGCGTTTGTGCTCATTTACAGTTAAGAAAGGGGGGAAGAAAAAAAAAATATATATATATCATCAGATAGGTTAGAATGATTTGAATGCCATATACCGCGAGAAAAATAATGGTACGGATTTATTGGCAATGATATCTAAACCAATCAACAGCCATCGGTTAAGATAACTTGAAATTTCCATGATCATTCCCATACAAATGATTTCTCAATATCTGAACCGATCCTTTGAGGGCACTAATGGCTATTTCTTTCACAATGCTGTGTTTTAGCCCCAGGTTTTTACATTTGTTGGCAAAGAAGGAGGGTATGGTACCTCGTGCTCCCACCATCAGACCTATCACATCAATGTGGGACAGGCTATAATTTATCTTTATAGAACGGGATTGTTGGTTCATAGAACCGTTTCTTTTCACTGTTCACCCCATGCGGTTGATCTGCATGTGTCTCAAATCTGTCTGTCCTACAGAGATAAAAAAAACAACATAAACATTGTTGTTTAATCAGCTGACAGAAAACAGGTCTGAACCTCATAAGTGATACCAACAAGGCAACACTTATGAGGAACTAGGTCAGGAGATAATGGGGTAGGGTGGCCAGTTCCTTTCCATTGCATACATCGCCAACTATAGCTACAAAGGCCTATTATATTAATCAATAATGGGGTAGGGTGGCCTGTTCCTTTTGGTTTCCACTGCATACATCGTCAACTATAGCAATATAGGCCTTTTACATTAATAACGGGGAAGGATGGCCAGTTCCTTTCCTCCTCCATTGCATACATCGCCAACTGTAGCAATATAGGCCTTTTACATTAATCAATAATGAGGTAGGGTGGCCAGTTCCTTTCCCCCTCCATTGCATACACCGCCAACTATAGCTACATATGCCTATTACATTAATCAATAATGGGGTAGGGTGGCCAGTTCCTTTTCGCTTCCATTGCATACATCGCCAACTATAGCTACATAGGCCTATTATATTAATCAATAATGGGGTAGGATGGCCAGTTCCTTTCCCCCTCCATTGCATACATCGCCAACTACAGCTACATAAGCCTATTAAATTAATCAAGAATGGGGTAGGGTGGCCAGTTCCTTTTCGCTTCCATTGCATACATCGCCAACTATAGCTACATAGGCCTATTATATTCATCAATAATAGGGTAGGATGGCCAGTTCCTTTTCGCATACATCGCCAACTATAGCTACATAGGCCTATTATATTCATCAATAATGGGGTAGAGTGGCCAGTTCCTTTTCGCTTCCATTGCATACATCATCAACTATAGCTACGTAGGCCTCTTACATTAATAAATAATGGGGTAGGGTGGCCGGTTCCTTTTCGCTTCCATTGCATACATCGCCAACTATAGCTACATTGGCCTATTATATTAATCAATAATGGGCTAGGGTGGCCAGTTCCTTTTCGTTTCCATTGCATACATCGCCAACTATAGCTACATAGGCCTATTACATTAATCAATAATGGGGTAGGGTGGCCAGTTCCTTTTCGCTTCCATTGCATACATCGCCAACTATAGCTACATATGCCTATTATATTCATCAATAATGGGGTAGAGTGTCCAGTTCCTTTTGGCTTCCATTGCATACATCGCCAACTATAGCTACATAGGCTTATTATATTAATCAATAATGGGGTAGGATGGCCAGTTCCTTTCCCCCTCCTATGCATACATCGCCAACTATAGCTACATAAGCCTATTACATTAATCAATAATGGGGTAGGGTGGCCAGTTCCTTTTCGCTTCCATTGCATACTTCGCCAACTATAGCTACATAGGCCTATTATATTCATCAATAATGGGGTAGGGTGTCCAGTTCCTTTTCGCTTCCACTGCATACATCGCCAACTATAGCTACATAGGCCTATTATATTAATCAATAATGGGGTAGGGTGGCCAGTTCCTTTTCGCTTCCATTGCATACATCGCCAACTATAGCTACATAGGCCTATTATATTAATCAATAATGGGGTAGGGTGTCCAGTTCCTTTTCGCTTCCATTGCATACATCGCCAACTATAGCTACATAGGCCTATTATATTAATCAATAATGGGGTAGGGTGTCCAGTTCCTTTTCGCTTTCATTGCATACATTGCCAACTATAGCTACATAGGCCTATTATATTAATCAATAATGGGGTAGGGTGGCCAGTTCCATTTCGCTTCCATTGCATACATCGCCAACTATAGCTACATAGGCCTATTACATTAATCAATAATAGGGTAGGGTGTCCAGTTCCTTTTCGCTTCCATTGCATACATTGCCAACTATAGCTACATAGGCCTATTATATTAATCAATAATGGGGTAGGGTGGCCAGTTCCTTTCCCCCTCCATTGCATACATCGCCAACAATAGCAATATAGGCCTTTTACATTAATCAATAATTGGGTAGGATGGCCAGTTCCTTTCCCCCTCCATTGCATACATCGCCAACTATAGCAACATAGGCCTATTACATTAATCAGACTTCAGCTGCATAATTGTTCTTCTTCTGACACATATCGTCAAGTGAGATGTACTTCCTGACAATAGATGCACATATCAGTCAGAACCTCAATCAGAGGTAAACACTGAAATAGTGCACACAAATAACAAAAAACAAAGCCTTCGACAAATGAATGGCATGCATTCACAATGCAAATACTCCAATCAGTCTAACATTTGCAAATAATGTCTGCATACCATGTTAAGAGAAATACTATTTTAATTATCAGACCTTCAAGAAACAACTATCGGCATGTCAGATAATTAGGCTAGACGCATATACGCGATACTTAAGGCTTGCTTATACGTCCCGAACTTTCTGGGATCGTACAAGATTCCAGTTCCACCATCACGGAAAAGTTTGTCGGGGTTTTAGGATGAATATTTTAAATGCACAGTTTAATTATTACATTTTTGCATTTGCAGCGTTAATATATGAACACTCCCCAATCTCCCGGGAGCAGGTGTTGGACATCTAAAGAGAGGCATTAAGGGAAAATGAAGAGACTGAGCATTGTTGTGCGTACCATTTATAAACATTAATATACAAAGAAAATTAAATTCAGCGTTTAAACGAAACTCAGTCTACTTTAAAACGTCAACAAAATTGTAATAAAATTTTCACTAGAAGTAAGTTAGGCCTATTAAGGCTGGGTAAACAGAAAGTGCTTTAGAAGAAACAAAATACGTTACAGGTTGTTCAAAATGCTTTCACCAAAAGATATGTCAGTTTCAAGATAAAATAAAAACAGACTTCCATTTAGTTAAAAATTTATGCCAGCACATCCGACTTGCTTTCAAGAGTAATGAAACATAGAGTTTTTCATGAGTTTAATTACAGCTGAAATTGTGAACTAAGTCAAAATGAGTTAATTCACAGCCTTCCTATTTCCTACACACGCAGAATTTTGCCCGTTACCAAATTATTATAAAATGTTCCGATTTTTTACTTCTTAAACATAGCGACTATAGTCATAATGTTACAATGTGCAATTTAAATAGAAAGTGGAACAAAAATAAGTGCAGAAAATGGCGCCGCAATCGTTATCACAACCAAAAATCTCCCTGAGTTTGGCACTAAATAACTCAGAATGAACATCTAACCGATTGACATACGATTGAGTTTAGTAATGCTGAACTCATTTCAGTGCTGAGAGTCCAAAATTCCGCGCCAAACCTACAAACAAACATTTCACGAATAGTTAAGCCTACTTGAAAATACACCATTTTTCCTTAAAACGATTCTTCAACCATTCTTGACTTACTCCTACATGTAAATACACTGAAACAAAATAAATATCTAAACTAGGCTATATTTGTTAAAAATACAGTAGAGTGTCTCGTTTAGGCACAGTGAAAACGTAAACAAAATGCAGGTAACGTGTGGGGGGGGGGGAGGACGAGTCGTACGATAAACGCGAGGGATGCACAAGGTTTTCTTTACAACATTTATGGCGGAGCATTAATTGAAATTATGTTTTCTAAAAACACACAAATTGCATAATGTTATCATTAGGCTTCGAGACTTCGGACCCAATAGAGCAGTTCAGTGGGAAATCCGCATAACGGCGTACTGAGTATAGTCGTAAAGCGTATAGGGGGTGGGAGTACTGTAGAATGAATGCCAACAAATACGCAAAGAAAAACTCTCTGGATTTGAAGGTTCTGATGAATAATTTGGTTTTCATACAAACCTATTTTCAAACTGTGTCTGAAACTATTAAACGGTTAGAAAAGTCAGAGTAAGAGAGCCGGAAGCCCTCAAATTAATTTAGAAAATGATGCAGAGAATTAATGAGACACCAAGTACACCGGTTACTGAACGTGTAAAACAGAAGTGGAAATCAATTTTATGTAAAAATAACGGATATGGAACATTGTGTAATATAAACAGCAAATTAGTGGACATAGAGTCACCCGAGAATAAAGGACTGTCTCTTAAATACTGCAATGATGTTAGGCTTTTCGTTTTGCTCTTATCACGTCATGCGACGTAGAGCGCAGCTTTTCACAGTACAAACTGTTTGGCACATAGGACTAAGCGAAAAAGATTTACGTTTGAGACACTGAAAATGTATCTTGTAGTACATTGCAATTTGGTACTGTAACCGCACTTCCTAAAGACGACCAATAGGATAAATGAAAAAATTAAAATTGATAGATGTTTATTTCCACCATTAACACTGTGCATAATTAAACAAAAATGCTTATAAAAGACAGGAGAATAAATGCTTTTCACATTCTTTTGACATTGTCATTGTGTAACGTATATTTACTTTCAGTATGTACATATGTGTGTGTTTCCCCATACTACCGTACTCTACTCTAACTAGCAACGTTGTTACCTCAACACATCTCTACCTACCTGCAGCGAGTCAACAACCTATAGTACATGCACAGTAAACTTATTGTATCGGGTCCAAAGTCTCGAGGCCTAGTTATCATATACACATTTAACAAACAAGCAATTGTAAAGTTGAAATAATTCAATATAACATACCAAATTTTGCTACTTATATGATGTTGCTTTCAAGCAGCATTTTTTACAGTCGTGAATTTCATTCTCTGTATGACTAACATAAATCACCGTACAGTACCTGAATAAATTAAACTTTGGGAAGAGATAATTATGTTTAGGAAATAGTGTTGTCACTTCAGACCAATACAGTCTACTGTAGTTTTGTTAATTCGGTCACAGAAGACGAATGAAATTCATGACCGTAAAAAATGCTGCTCGAAAGCAACATCATATAGGTAGCAAAATTTGTTTTGTTATATTGAATTATTTAAACTTTACAATTGCTTGTTTGTTAAAATGTCTATATGACAACTTTATGCAATTTGTGTTCTTTTGTTTTGTGTGTTTTTGGAAAATATAATTTCAATTAATGCTTCGCCATAAATGTTGTAACTAAAACCTTGTGCATCCCTCGTGTTTATGGTACGACTTATTCTCCCACCACACGTTACCTGGACTTTGTTTACATTTTCACTGTGACTAAACGAGATTCTCTGCTGTACATGAAACAAATCCGCTGTTCTGCAGTTGGTTCCCAAACAAAATATCAACAACGTGAGTTGGTTCCCCATGTTCAAATATCAAAAACATGAGTTGGTTCCCCATGTTCAAATATCAGCAACATGAGTTGGTTCCCCATGTTCAAATATCAACAACATGAGTTGGTTCCCCATGTTCAAATATCATCAACATGAGTTGGTTCCCCATGTTCAAATATCAACAACATGAGTTGGTTCCCCATGTTCAAATAACATCAACGTGAGTTGGTTCCCCATGTTCAAATATCCAAGGCTGTGATTTTGTAGCAGGCTGTGTGGGACATGGATGATCGTAAGTTACAGTGGCAGTGGAAGTATACGACAGCTGTATTGCACTTAATTATGGATTTTACTACTATGCTCAGTGAAAAGGGGAATCTGAAAATGATCAGCTTGTAAAAACTATATTCGGACTGCCTTTATTGGCTCCTCAAGAAGTTGAAGATTGTTTTGTTAATGACTTAATGGCTGTCAAACCTATAGACGATCGATTGGACCAGTTCTTTGATTACCTTCTCCATACTTATATTACACCAACATGTGAGGATCCACCTCCAATATGGGCCGAGTTTACTTCTTCCTTAGTGCGAACAACCAACTGTTGTGAATCTTTTCACAGTAAAATGAATGCGCACTTTTGTGTTCCACACCCAAATATATTTGCACTTGCAGATGCTCTGAAGGAGGTTCAGTGCGATACTTACATTAAGCTTAGGAGTAAAAGTAAGTGTAGGCCTAAGATAATGGAACAAAAGGAAACTTTTGTGAAAGATTGGATGGAAAAGCTTTCTGATGGCAGTGTAAGTAGATATGCATTCCTGCGACACGTTTAAAATTTTTACCAGTACAGAAATAAAATTGTGAAGTTATTCGACGCAGCGCGTCCTCCATGCACAAAACATTTTTAACCTACCTACTACTGTAGACAGTAGTTGACAATCCTAAGTATGTATAAAATGGGAAGGGAAATGTTTTCTGTCTTGATCTAGCGCGGGAACCAATTGCAGTACACAGGAGAAATCAACCTGGAACCAACTCGGGTATAGCTCTGGGACGAACTGGGAACTAATTCACAGATTTGGGAACCAATTCCAGGACAGCCAACAAATCTGGCATGAAGAGAGAAGTTACACATCATTTTAATGGCATTGTTATTTATGGGTAACTAGTGTATTAACGATTTGGATGGCTTACATAAAAATTCATTATCTGCTAATCTACAGATTTATATAAAAAGTTATTTATTTGTACTTAATTTCTTATTCGTAAAACATGCTTTCGAACATAAGTATACTCCCATTTTCCGCTAGCACAGGGCATGTTGGTATGCTGAAAATGTAGACAATCGTCAATTTCCAAGAGATTAGAAACCGTGACGATAATATGTAGGAAGTTTCATTTTTTTCCACGACATGTAATCAAGTACCATAAATCTAAATTAGGCTGTCAAACTTAGAAATTATTATACTCCACTTTCCTTGTGTGCCAGACTAAATAAATAGCCACATATTAACGACAGTATATACACATACGTGTAGAAATATTGCCTAGCCCTACATAATATATTTATAACAATTTCAGTGAGTTATTACATGACGTAATCAACTGTGTGGTTATTTAGCATCTGTGGAATTCATTAAATAGAGAATATTTTGACGAGATTAATCGAAGGATTCCCCATGGGATTATGACGTTCTGATGTGGGCAGATAAAAAAGTTAATTTTTTTTTCTTCCACGACGTTAATAATGTCAAAAGAAGTGCTTACATATAAATTTTGGCCACTCGACCGCAATTACGAGGCCGTCCAGAAAGTGATTTTCCCTGGGGCCGTTTATAGAAAAAAGCACAAGTGCATAGAAATATTTATGCTCGACCATGCCGAAATGTAGTAATTATACACCTGGTAGCAGACCTTTAATGCATGTCATTAAAGTACACCTACTCATTAAAGGTCGGTCTTTCAGCCAATGACGACTCAGGTTACAACTGTTCAGCCAATGACAAGTCAGCTTTGTACCGTTATAAAACCGCAAGTATCGATTATTCTCGGATATGCAATCGAAAGAGAATTAGCGAAAAGTCACGGAGGCTGGAAATCCAATACTGTCGCAGAAGGTTATGTTCTGTTACTATAATAATTAGCGTTAATTGTAAATAATATTCAAATAAATTCAATTTGTCATCTCGTTTTTCAATGTCGAATTCAATAATCAAGGTTATAATATTATAATATTATCAAGTTTAACGGGACTACGTCAAGGTCAATGACATTATTGTTCCTCGGAAAAAATAAATACTTTCGCGTCTGCGCACATCTCACAATTCACGACCTAGAAAAAGGTCACTTCCGATCTTGTCAGATACAAATAAAATGTATACATCTGAATACCGGTAATTTCAAGTTAGAAATATGGTCGAGCATAAAAAGTCGTATGAAACTCGCCTATAATGGTAATTAAGAAGCTCGTATGAAAATTATGAAACTCGCTTGCGCTCGTTTCATAAATATCCATACTCGATTCTTAATTACTATCATTATAGGCTCGTTGCATAATGTACTATTATTGAAACATACAGCAATTGTTGCGCTATATGTCAACATATCCCCACTGGAATTGAGACATTTGTCATACCATAGGATCAATTTTTGTGTCGTAGAAGTCAGCCGCCTCAGATCGGAACCGGTGTTTGATTGCGTCTGCACCTCTCTCTGTCGATCCCATGATATGAGAAATGTCTCAATTCCGGTGGGAAATATGTTGAAAAATTGCTCAACAATTGCTATGTCAGTTCCAATGAAATTGTGTTTTTTTTTTCTGTTAGCGGCCCCTGGCGAACTTATTTTTTTTACGGCCCTCGTAATTGCGGTCGAGTGGCCAAAATTTGTATAAGCACTTCTTTTGAAATTATTAGTATGGTGGAAGAAAACAATTTAACTTTTTTATCTGCCCCCATCAGAACGTTTGCTTGTAAGCCGGGGCTATCCTACAATTTCAATATCCAACAATCAAGTCTGTCGTTCCATTGTTTCATTTTCGGTTTTTCCTCATAGCCAGAGTAGCCTATACCCTATTTTCAACTGTTTCTGATAGTCCTTTTTTCATTCGAACACTAGATATCCTCCTTTCAGCGGCCCTACTACCTCAATTGCAGTGTTTCAATGTTATCTGCAATAATGTGTTGTAGGTTTATATTCATTTTTCCCCTATCCTAATTTGGAGTTAGTCCTATCTTGAAAGTTAAACTTACTAAAAGACTGTTAGTGTTATTACTACTGCAGAAGAATAAAATAGCATTATTTAGCTTTATTCAACATTTACCAAACGCAAAATGTGTCATTAACGCACTCTTTACTCAAAGTCTTGCAATCTGTCGACACAAAATCTGTAACCAAGCGTAAAAATTCTTCCAATTTGATATCTAATATAAAAATTGTAGGTATATTGCTGCATTCTTTCAAAAACATAGCTGAAATCTAATTAGTTTTACAAAGGAGCCATAGTTTCAAATTTTATAAATACGGTTTGGAATCCCTGAATCTTTCCAGGAATTTGAAGCATTAAAACGAGGCAATTTCAAAAAAATATAAAAAAAATTGTTTTTCAAAATGCCGGACAAGCCGGAGCATAATGTATATATCTACATACGCCCCATTATCATTTTTCTTTCTCTTATTAGCTTTCATTTCTTCTTTACATGTAACTTTTTTTATTCTGTAAACTGCCATTGTTTGTTTGTTTGTGTACTTGTTTACTTTTTTTCTTACTCTGTTATCTTTCATCATCTATTTGTTCTTATATTGTTTTGTATGCTTTGTCTAATGGCAGCCTCTAATTTGAGGAAGCTCAATAAAATACACTGGGATCAAAAACGGAATATTTCAAATAGAATAAAAATTTACTATAGAACGTATTAATAAAGTTGAAGTTTTGGATATTTCTAGAAAGTATTTGAACAATGTAATTATATCGTGTGAACAAACTCTCGAAAAGGATTATTGCAAAATACTAATGTCAAGAAACATGCTGGTGCTACGAATTCTTGATACGGTGTCTGTATCTTATCCGTGAATGAATGTTTCGAGATTTGACTTCCGGAGTCAATCCCTTGCATAACAAATTTGTGGCGTTATGAAGCTTATCAAAGCCATGGCATAGAAAATGTGGGAAGGTCACTAGCAATGCACATTCTTTGTTCTATTAACAGTTACGGAATATTACGTAGACACTGAAAACCTTCCTGGATCATAAAGTTGATCATTTCGTGTATGTTTCATTTTCATTACTAGGCTCTAGCAAGACTAGCAGATGCAGGCAATATGTATTAGCCGATCCTTTTTCATGTTTTTAGGAGTATGCGTCTATAATATGGTCATCTCAGTTCCAGTCCCATCAGATGCAAATAGAAAGGATACAGAGAAGATTTTTAAGTTATCTATAATTTTACAAAAATCACGTGTCGTCTTATAAAAAGCAAATTTCATATAATCAGTTACTTTTTTTATTTAATTATAAAACTTTAAAATCTAGACGGTTAATAAATAGCCAAATTATACTCTATAAGACTGTTAACGGTATACTGGATAACTGTGAGTTTCTTAAATTCCTTCAGTTCAATGTAAAAATAACATAATTACATCATAAGCAACCTTTTGTTATTCCAATTCCTAGAACTATTTTTTTTCAAGAACTCTCCATTGTTTGTTATGTGTAATACTTACAACTGTCTTAAAACTGTGATTCTCAATTAGATTTCAATTTATCATTGCAAGAGACAGAGTGAGATGGTAGGAATTAATCTTAGGATACAATGAACTCAACTGAAAAGTGTTAAGGAGTTAGAATCAAGTGTGTAGAATTGTAGATATATGTATTGATATACAGGGTGTTTCCGAGGTGGTGTTACAAATTTTCAGGGATGATGGCGAAGGGCACATGTATCAATTTGAAATAAGGAACCCTGGTCCGGAAATGACCGAGTCGAAAGTTACAAGCAAAAATAGTTCTGTGGAAATGAAATAATTTTATTCCTCTGTACACCTTATTTATTTGTATTTATCTGTACATCTTACACATACTGTATTCATCTGACGTTGTTTACGTTGTCTACTTACAGCATACCATTCAGTGCGCTGTCTGAGGGATGGGGACAGGAAACTACACTAAAGCAATGCAGATAGCGTAATGTGTAACGGACATGGTCGGTCCTGATATGCACGTCTGTAGACAGCAGCGTATGTGTACAATTTGCAGTGTCCAGTCGATCAGTCCTAGTGAAATGGAGAAATACACGAGAGCGGAATAAGCAGACCTGATTTTCGAATACGGATGAGCTAATGGGAACAGTAGACAAGCTCACAGATTGTATCGGGACAAGTACCCACGTAGGAGACATCCGGCCCATACCACTTTTCCACGACTATTCCAAAGGTTAAGGGAAGAAGGGCACGTGTTGCCAAATTACAATTCCATTTCCACACAACTATTTTTGCTTATAACTTTCGACTCAGTCATTTCCGGATCATGGTTCCTTATCTCAAATTGATACATGTGCCCTTCGCCATCATCTCTGTATAAATGTCTAGAATAGGGTATTAATATAGGGTAAATATAAGCTATAGTAAAAAAAAAAGAGTAAGCGTAGAGGTATAAAGACGCAGTAAATAGACAGTAACTCACAGGGATTGGTTCATCCGGTGAGATGTTTTTCAAGCTAGCCCTACCAGGAGGTAGGAGGCCCTTGTCCTGAAGGGATTCTATGGGCTTATCTTATCTACATAAATTGTATGAATGTAAGTCACCTATAATTGGAAGCTTGGTTCTGTTGGTGAAGTTTAAATAAATAAATAAATAAATAAATAAATAAATAAATAAATAAATAAATTTCTTGGCTATAGTACGGAGTTTTGAATATTGATAGAGTTGCATGCAATTATGCTGTATACATGTTTAAGGACGCAAAGGCTATTACACACGTATGGATGTAAGTAGGCAATTTATTTATGCAAATTAAGTTTGCTCACAATTTTACAGTGTTTTAATCGTCGAGAAGACTATGATCTTGAAGGACGGTAATATATACATTCATGTCATTATTTGCGCTAACTAAGCTCACCAGTTTCATTACTGTCGAGATGACGTATTTACAAGGTCGGAGGAAGAGTAATGAGGAAACGGGTATCGAATGAAATTACTTGTGTATTCACCTTATCACGCTCAGCGACCAGACTGCAGAATTTATGTGGATATATGAGCAGGACAAAGAAGACACGTTTTCATCTCCGCCTGTTACGTAGGCGAGTTTCATAAGGAAGTGGGAAATTCCACATACAGAAATAAAGTACATGATTCATAATGACCTGATTATGTAACTTGAAAAAAAATACCGCTTCACAGAGTTGCCGGCTATTATTTTTTTGGTTGGTTATTCAATAGCGCTATATCAACTACAAGCTTATTTAGCGTCAATGGAATTGGTGACAGCATTTGGCAATGAGGCCGTGGATTCGCCATGTGATTACTAGGGACCGGATTTTTATGTAATTACATATTATATTCCTTCCAACCTAACCGCATATAAATAACAAATCTTTGCGAATCTTTTAATTACCATTAATATATTAAAATTTGATACTACATATGTTTACATATTTACCCCACATTACATATTGTGGCTTGGTATTACATAAATCTACATATTTAGGGGGTTTATTCATTTTTACTTCTCTAGAAGGAAAAAAAAAAACAAAAAAAAAAACAAAAACAAAAAAAAAAAACAAAAAAAATTCTGCTGGGGAAGTTTACAATTTCAAATACACAGATTTAAAAAGTATTTTTACCTACCCAAGAAAAGATATATTTCGGGACGAAACATAACGTCCTTAGTTCCAGGAAGTAATAGAGGCACGCACCCCATACCGTCCACTGTAAATATGAATGAACAAAAGGCAACCTTTCTCATACAACTACCTTGTATTGTAAAAATCACTCAGAAAGTAGCATTGTCTTCATGCGGTGGAGTGGGACGAGGACGACATGATTTGTCTCAAACTATAATTGTTCTGCACACGTCTTAACAAGCCGTTCCCATCCAATTTGCAACCTTACTCACCCTCTTCCTAATCCTTCCATGGAAAACTCTGGTCAAGTCTGACATGAGCCGCAATAAAGTAGCCGACGTTTGAAAAGAAGCTGGAGTAAAGGAAAAAACTGGAAAGATGTTGAAAGATTAAAATAAATAGCTTTTCAGGTTATTGCTTTACTGCTCTTTACTTTAAATTTAGTAGACCTATATGCATATGGAATTTTCCGAGCAATTAGAAAGTATGGTTCCCGGCTGGAATAATCCTACTCTTCTGAATTAGACAGGAATGTCACTTTTCAAACAACAGTTTGCAAATACCTATAGTTTGAGGTTTTAGTAGGTACTTTGTTTCTTACAAGGAGCAGCTAAAATGCATGTATCCCACATCTCCTCTTATTTTCTCCTAATCCAGTAAAGTGAAACAGTGCTTGCACTACTGTTGTGTCATCATTTCACTCTAGTTTAAGTACTTACAGTATAAAGTGCAAGTGAGTTTATTTATTGCTTTTAACTAACTAAAATGGCACCTATACCTTCAACCTAACGACAAAAATAAAATCATGGATTGCGATGGACGAAGCTTTCACTACAGATGGAAAAATAGTAATGTGTCAAGTGGGGTAAAAACGTCGGGTGCTCTATGAAATCACAACTGGAGAGTCTTACTTTTCCTACACCTGCCAGATATTGATAATAAATATTTTCATGATTTAACATATTTTGGTACATATTCAGCTTATTTTTCTTACATAAATATGTACATATTTCACACCTTGATATTACATAAAAATCCGGTCCTAGTGATTACCTATATTCGCGTTACAGTTGGGGAAAACCTCAGAAAACCCTCGACCACGTAACCAGGCCAAGCGGGAATCAAACTCACGAACGCAGTTCACAATCAGCAGCAGGCAAACGCGATAGTGACTGAGCTACGCCGTTGGCTGTCTGCTACCAACCTAGAGTAACATCATTTGAATTAAGAAATCCTGTCCGAAAGGTTCACCTACAATCTTATTTTATACAATGTTCTACCTTGAGAGTAGGGCCTATACCAGCTTTTATATATCAGAGTTTAGGTTCTCCCGATGACTGCGTTGCGATTTAATTTCTTCCACACTTTGTAACTATGTACAGGTTCCATCTTCAGGGTAGTACAGTGCGAGACTTGAAAGACGTTAGCTGTAAAGCAAATTATTTCGGACAGCCAAGCATAAAGGACCGACGACAGCAGTGTATCTTCCAGATCTTGAGAGTAACTTACTATTCTGAGACGGAAACCTGATGTAGTTCCCAAACATCGCGAAACTAAATCTCAACATAACCTTCTATAACAAAAAATCTTGACAAGTACCGGTACCTGTAACTTGGGTTTTGAACAATATTTTTGTCATGTCTTCCCAGTTCTTTTAACACAGTTAACTCATTTTTCGTGTAAATACAAGGTGTCTCAAATAAAAGGGTTTTTTTAATTTGCTGAGATAATTTTTCATTTTGATGTTGCCAACAATTTTTGACCGTTATTTGTTTAACAATACTATACCATTTGTTGTTACTTTTTTCTCTCCTGTCTTTCCTTTTCTTTTTCCCCCCTTTTTTATTATCTTAATATATTACTTAATCATTTGTATCTGTATGCCATATAGTACGATTCTGCTTTTCAACTTTTTATGTCTTGTAATCCACATATATTTTCCTATTATTAACATACTATATCTCAAGTGAATTAATCTTCGAATTTATCTCGAGCAGTTTATGTCTTATAAATTGTGTGTGTCTATATATATATATATATATATATATATATATATATATTCCCCTTATGTTATGTAACTGATTTCCGTTATATGTAATTTTCCACTTTATTTTTTATTCTCCTTATAATATGTATCTGATCTTGATTATTTGTAATTTTCCACTACATTTTATGTAATTTCTAAGGTATCTTTTGTGTTGTTTTGTAATCTATCATATAATTCTATATTTCATGTAATATTATTGAAACCTGGTTGAGTGGAAGAGAAGGCCTTATGGCCTTAACTCTGCCAGGCAAAATAAAACTACTACTACTACCATTTGAAGAAATAATGTTCGACCGTCATTCGTATAAAGACTGGTGCACAATAAATCGGGAACGGAAACGACAACGAGAAGTTTGCCGAAGCCCGGGAACGGGAACATAAAGGTTGGCAAGTTTTAACTTTGCCGTTCTCGTTCCGATCACAGCCTATTAGATTCATTCTGTTGCCGTCGTATATTTTGTAGCGAGGAGGCCGTGACATAATTTCTTCTTCATCCATTGCTTGTAACTAACACAAAAATTCAGTAGAATCACTTTCAATATATACTACGTGTATATGTGACCAGACTACGAACTACGGTACGAATTTAATTCTTAAATATTCTGTGTCATAAATTTTTTAAGTTGGTTAACCTGTGTTCATGTTGAAAGAACGTCATTCATCAGTTATACACAAATAACATCAGAATGCGTAATATCGACTTTACATAATATAACATCGTTATTGACATACATATTATCGAAATGTATAGCCGTCTCCGCTCGCGGTTTATGAATAAAAAATCTTTACGTTCACGTCCTCTTCCCGTTCTGGTTCTCGTTTCCGGTTTATTGTAGACCAGCCTTAACAATACTACGTCAGAAATATGGATCGAAGGAATGGATCTGAACCAGCAATAGTTCTTAAAGCTTTTATAAAAATGGTGACAGTGCGGTCGCTGCTCGAGGGGATTATCGCGTTATTTTAATATCGGAAGAAATGGTCCTGTCCTATCGGCAACATGTCAGGTATGCCAACATTGTAAACACATTCTTCGTATGGGAACTTGCTAGATTTTTTTAGTTGCTTATTTAACGACGCTGTAACAACTACTAGGTTATTTAGCGTCGATGAGATTGGTGATAGCGAGATGATATTTGGCGAGATGAGGCCGAGGATTTGCCATAGATTACCTTGCATTCACATTACGGTTGGGGAAAACCTCGGAAAAAACCCAACCAGGTAATCAGCCCAAGCGGGGATCGAACCCGCGCCCGAACGCAACTTCAGACCGGCAGGCAAGCGTCTTAACCGACTGAGCCACGCCGGTGGCTAACTTGTTAGATTCCGTATACAGAGGTCATATTGGTTCCAGCAAGACGGAGCTACGTCACATTCAGCTAGAACTTCTATGCAAGTATTCGCCGTATTTTCTACAAACGCGCCATCTCCAGGAACAGTGACACCCATTGGCCCCCCAGGTCCCCTGACTTAACTGCGTGTTATTATTTCCTGTGAGGACACCTGAAAAGCAAAGTATGTGCAAGTCGGCCTGACACCATAGAAGAGCTCAAGAATGCGAACATCATCGTCGGACATGATTTTCAAAACATTAATTTCACTGATGTTGTTACACAAGTGGAAATATGTAACGGTACAATTCTTGGATTTTTATTTTCTGCCTCATTATGCAACGCATTTATTTTGTTTTATTTAGAAAAGCCCGTTTATTTGAGACACCTTGTATTAAATTAACGCGGTCTGCTATTCACAAACTGTATCTTTGGCTTAAAGTATTGCGGGCACCTCAATCACTTTACGTTTGAATTGCTAATATTGATTCCCTCTATTAGTCCAGAGATAAATTTCATAATTGGTCGAATGTGCTTTAAAACCGATAAGAAGCTTAGTAGTGTCTACACTTCTGTCGTTCCTTTTGTTACACGTCAGTGGAATCAGATGGTCTGTTTGTTGCGGGTGCAAAAACTTTCTCTGCCATGTGTACCTGCTATGTACATGAAAGTTAACTTCACATTTGATAGAATCGCAGTGCGTGACGGGACCTCGTTAGGAACATCACAGTCTTCTATAATCCATGCGCATCATGTGTAGCGGCTTAACGGGAAATTGTTCTGATTATGAGCCCTTCTACATAAATCGAGATTTTGTGTAACATCAGACGGGGAGCGGAATTGGGTCACATGAACCCCCGAACTCTAGTTAGCGTGTACATGCCGCATTAAAACGAGCGTTAAATCATTGCAGACTTTCCCGTGTTACTTTTTTGTGTAGTTGCGAACTTCAATGTACTAGAGTTCCAGTGGTTGCTGAAGACAAGGTTGGGTTAAATACCTCCATTTTCTAGTGTTCATATCAATTACATGTTGGGATCCAGCGATATCCGCTGACAGTCAAAAGATGGGAAGTCATCAACTTCTATTAAAATAGTTCTAATGAAAGTTTCATTATCACCTTTACTTTTTAACTCGCTCTAGAATATGCCATTAGGAAAGTCCAGGATAACAAAGAGGGTTTGGAACTGAACGGGTTACATCAACTTTGTTTATGCGGATGACGTGACTATGTTAGTCGAAAATCCACTATTAGGGAAAAGACGGGAATTTTACTTAAAGCAAGTAAAGAGATAGGTTTGGAAGTAAATCCCGAAAAGACAAAGTATATGATTATGTCTCATGACCAGAATACTGTACGAAATGGAAATATATAAAAAATTGGAAATTTATCCTTTGAAGAGGTGGAAAAATTCAAGTATCTTGGAGCAACAGTAACAAATATAAATGACACTCGAGAGGAAATTAAACGCAGAATAAATAAGGGAAATGCCTGTTATTATTCGGCTGAGAAGCTTTTGTCACCTAGTCGGCTGTCAAAAAATCTGAAAGTTAGGATTTATAAAACACTTATAGCCTATTACCGGTTGTTCTGTACGGTTGTGAAACTTGGACTCTCACTTTGAGAGAGGAACAGAGATTAACAGTGTTTGAGAATAAGGTTATTAGGAAAGTGTTTGGGGCTAAGAGGTATGAAGTTACAGGAAAATGGAGAAAATTACATAACGCAGAACTGCACGCATTGTATTCTTCACCTGACATAATTAGGAACATTAAATATAGACGTTTGAGATGGGCAGGGCATTTAGCACGTAAGGGAGAATCCAGAAATGCATATCGCCGTTGTTCCTGTAATAACTCCTATGTGATATATTTATCGATTTTCAGATTTTTGCTCTATTAAATAACTTAAATAGTGATACAGAAAATAATAAAATCTCCTATATGTAATTATATTTCTTTGTTTCGAAAATATACGCATTCAGAGTCTCCTATATACGGCTACCATAGGATGAATAAATGTGTTTTCTCTTCCTACTGAAAAATTTTATATTTTGCACATAGGAGTTATTGCAGTAACAACGACGATATAGAATGCTAATTGGGACGCCGGAGGAAAAAAGACCTTTGGGGATGCCGAGACGTATATGGGAGGATAATACAGTATTAAAATGGATTTGAGGTAGATCAGATATGATGATAGAGACTGGGTTAATCTTGCACATGATAGGGACCGATGACGGGCTTATGTGAGGGCGGCAATGAACCTCCGGGTTCCTTAAAAGTCCTAAGTAAGTAAGTAAAGTTTCATGATTTATAGGTGTCCACAATCACTCATTAAAGCGACTGAAGTACTTTCTTCCTGATAAACTAAAATTAATCCTTGTACAAACATTCGTGATGCCACACTTCGACTATTGCGATGTTATATTAAGTAACCTAAATGCAAATTTGAGCAATAGGCTACAACGTGTGCATAATGCGTGCATCCGTTACATTTTCAGTATTCGTAAGTAGTGATGGACAGAATCGAATGATTTTAAGAATCGAATAATCTGTTCTCAAATAATACTAAGAATCGAATAAAAGTTCTCGAATACTTTCGTCATTCGAATAAAGATTTGATACTCGCTGGCAGGTTCTCGCTTCTCGGTTATCTTGTCCAACATCCAGCGTGACAGCGATAACGATAGTAGTGACAGCAGTGTACTGTGCAAACACAGCTGTTTACTTTTTTTATTATTCTCATCACATGCTGTAGCTATCTACAACTTCCGATAAAGATATTTATTCCTGCGTTCCATAACCAGATGAGAGAATGAAAGAGAAGAGAGATGAGACAGAGAGAGAGAGAGAGAGAGACGATCTGGAGCAAGTCTTCATTGCATGCAACTCCCTCATGTTTGTGGGTGCGGTTAGCCCAATGTTTACGATTGATGAGCAATCGGTGTTCTCATTCTTCTCTTCTCGCAGCGTCTACCGTCTGAGCAAATTATTCGAATACTTGTTCACGATTCGAGATACATCTCGAGAACTTACTAGAATCGAATAATTCGTATTTTTATATTCGAATACCTGTTCACGATTCGAGCTATATCTCTAGAACTTACAAGAACCGAATAATTCGTATTTTTATATTCGAATACTTGTTCACGATTCGAGATATATCTCTAGAACTTACAAGAATCGAATAATTCGTATTTTTATATTCGAATACTTGTTCACGATTCGAGATATATCTCTAGAACTTACAAGAATCGAATAATTCGTATTTTTATATTCGAATACTTGTTCACGATTCGACATATATCTCTAGAACTTACAAGAATCGAATAATTCGTATTTTTATATTCGAATACTTGTTCACGATTCGAGATATATCTCGAGAACTTACAAAAATCGAATAATTCGTATTTTTATATTCGAATACTTGTTCACGATTCGAAATATATCTCTAGAAGTTACAAGGATCGAATAATTCGTATTTTTATATTCGAATACTTGTTCAAGATTCGAGATGTATCTCGAGAACTTAAGAATCGAATAATTCGTATATTTTATTCGAATACTTGTTCACGATTCGAGATATATCTCTAGAACTTACAAGAATCGAATAATTCGTATTTTTATATTCGAATACTTGTTCACGATTCGAGATATATCTCGAGGACTTACAAGAATCGAATAATTCGTATTTTTCATTCGAATACTCCCATCACTATTCGCAAGTATGATCATGTGTATTTCCAAACTCTGCCTTGGTTAAAACTAAGCAATCGACTAGCCATGTATTCTCTTAATCTCTTGTTACAAATACTACGCACAGCTACCCCAATCTACTTGACTTCTAGTTTTCAAAATGCATCTGCATATCATCAACTAAATACCAGATCTCATCACAACAAGATATCTTTATATTCTTTATCCTATACCAGGCCTAGACACTAAAAACTCAATTGAGTCACCGTATATTTCCTCTTAACTCCCCACTCCGTCTGAGACGAGTAGACAGGAAGGTAAGCATTACTCAGTGACGGATTGAATAAGGCAGACATCATAGCTTTTACGAACTTTCGGCTCTCGCTGGCAGCCTGAAATCAATCACTGATGCGCAGTGCCTACTGTGCGTTTGTTTATAACGCAGTGTAAACGAAAAGCACATGGGTGGGGGTTTCAGAATTCCGTTTCATTTTCCCATTGTATACAGGGCTGTCCTATAGTCTCAGTTGCTAAAAATTGGAACTCGCTTCTGAATGAAGTAAGGGGTTCTTGGACAATGACTTCATTTAGTTGAAAATTACATAAATTTCTGCTAAAAATTAATTATTGATTAATATTTGTTACTTATAATGAAACTACTGTAACTTCTATCTATTCTTATTATTACCATTAATTTCTTTAAATAGAAAACAAACCTCTAACGGCTAAATCCCATTAAATTTATATTATTATCATTATATCGATATATTTCATATTTAGATTTTGATCCCTATAATATAGGTGCGGTAAACTACTATTAAATTAATTTCCATCATTTAAGAAACTAGCTAATTCAAATTAATTATAATTTTATAAACGTGTATATTGTACATAGATTGAATTGTATCATATTACCTCATGAATTATTACTTTTTCGTACAGACTTTATCTCAAATTACGTAAACACACACATAATCTATACCCAGTGGATTTCGAACTGGCGGATCAATGTAACGCACAAACGTACAAACCACGCACGAGTCACTGAATTGAACTGTGAACTGAAGCACTGGTAATCCCGGCTGTCCCAGCTGACTTTAGTTGAGGATAATGGTCCAGGATTGGGGGTAAGCACATTTGGGAAATGCAGTGCATTGTTTGACCTTGATCCGGCAGTTCGGAATGCACTGACAATAGTCGTTAAAATTTAACTCAAGGTTACTGCTGTAGAATCTATAGTGTAGTAAATATTTAAATATATATGTCACTATTCTATTGATTAAGGCTGGTTGAGTAGAAGTGAAGGTCGGCCTTATAGCCTTAACTCTGCTAGAGAAAATAAAACATTCTACAGTAAACCATATTCGCGTGATACAATTTTTCATGTCACAGTTAGTATTAAAGCATTCGCTATTCAAAACACAGTTTCATACGAAGAACGGTGGTTCGAAGATTAAAATTTTCGCTTTTTCCACGTTAAAATGACTTTCGTAAGAAACTATATTTCGGTCGTGGCGTTCCTGAATCTGAATGTGGCAACCACATCTGCTATATTAAGTTAATCTGACACATGGCTCCGAGAACCGCACCGTATTTCCGATCTTACGAAATGCTCCATGTTGAAAAAAAAAGACGGAGAATCATATTCACTCCATGGTCACAAGGTTTAAAATATCATAATCACCACCATCACTCCAAAACTATCCGTACATCCATGTTCTAGGAACTATTACTGAAGTCTTGTATTAGGCACGTCCGTTCTCAGTGAAAGTAGCTTTTATTTATAATTCGGTATATTTAATGATCCTTTCCTTACTAAATTAATGCTAATCTAACCATATAATAAACTGATGTGCAACAGCATACAATCAACCCAATAATGCACAATTAGAATTGGATGATCATCCAGAAATTATAACAGAATAAACTCCTAAACTAGTACAACAACAAAATCTAACTCAAAAGAAATTAAACCAATAAAATAAGCAAACTAATAAAGCAAAAAATAATTAAAAACAGGAGCAAAACAGAACCATAAATAATCTGACAAAGGATATGTCTGGTCCTTAGCAAAAAGCTTAACGGTATATTTACGTAAACGACCATAAATAACATTAGAAAATGCAGGTTCTAAATTTCTAACCTTGCACAAGAAAATGAACTCACAAGTGGATAAAAATTTATTAGCGCTTATAGCTGATAAAAGTATAAAAAGTTACTAATAATTTTTAAAAGCCAGTTTTATCAGGGTATGAAAAAAATATGCAGTTATATCATTTGGTAACCATAACATTGTTAGGGTTTCTCTGATATCTTTAATTTTTTTTACTGCTTGTAATAAACACTTATTTGTAAAATGTGAACTACTCTCATACATGCTGAGCTGTTAATTTTAATACGAGTCTTTTTTTATGTGTCATACATAAAACATATTAAAATTTACATCATGTTTTGTGAATTAATTTATTTTTATTTTAAAAAATATAGGCATTATTGTAGTCCACTTTTTGTATAAATTATATGAAATCAGTGTGTAGAATTTCAGCATTCTATCTCTAATGGTTTTGGAGTCATGAAATAATATGTATGGAAAAATTGCAATTTTTTGGAAATGTAATTTGAAGTAAAAAGTGAATGTCTTACCTGACCTGTATTGTGTTAAACAAGTCCATTTAAATAAATAAATAAATAAATAAATAAATAATTTTTTTTATTTTATTGGGTTATTTTACGACGCTTTATCAACATCTAGGTTATTTAGCGTCTGAATGATATGAAGGTGATAATGCCGGTGAAATGAGTCCGGGGTCCAGCACCGAAAGTTACCCAGCATATACTCGTATTGGGTTGAGGGAAAACCCTAAATAAGTAAATAAATAAATAAAAAATAAATAAATAGATGAATGAATAAATAAATGAATGAATGAATAAATAAATGAATAAATCAATCAATCAATCAATGAATAAATGGATAAATAAATAAATAAACTATTGTTTAGTCAACTGTCGGAAAACAGGTTTGAACCTCTTAAGTAACACCAATAAGGCATCACTCATGAGGCAAGTAGGTTAGGAGATAATGGGTAGGTTGGCCAGTTCATTTCCGCCTCCAATGCATACATCGCCGATTCGCTACATATTCCACCAATCAGACTTCAGATGCATACAAACAATTGTTCTTCCTCTGACATATATCGTCAGGTGAGATGTACTGCCTGATAATAGATGTACATATCAGCCAGAACCTCAATTAGAGATAAAATAAATTATGTGAAGTGTGTATCACAGGATTCAGAAAACTCTGTAATTTTTTAACACAAAAAAAAAAAGATTTTTTTTTTTTTTCAAAAATATTCACGTACATATACCCTTAAACTCTAAAAGGCGGCAAAATACCAATAAATCCAACCTAATTACGACCTATATTGGAATATCAATATAGAAAGGAAAAATATGAAATTTCATATTCTAAACAATTCCAACTAGCGGTATGGGAACAATAATTTTCACTATTCACGATGTGTAGAATGCAATTAACGCCCAAAAAATTCAGATTTCATAACAGTTTGCTAAAATTTTCATAGTTCATAAACATTGATTCTGGTTCACGTTAACACTTTGCTTAAAAAACTTAAAATTGTTTAACGACACGTTAAAAGTGTTAAAATATACAAACATACAATATACTTAATACACACTTACAGTTCAATACCCACACATTATTCGACATCATGATACATAGCACACAAACAACCACCCCCCACCACAGGAACAAACACCCCCACCCCTACAACTGACGAGTGCAAATACCAGTATGCAAGATCAACAGGAACATCAGTAGTTCGTAGGACACTGTTCATAAACATCTTCATATTTGTTTCTATATTTTGTACGAAATGTACTGTGAATGTAATTAGTTACCACTGCCACCGGTTATTTATCCATTTACAGTGTGAATAAATACTGTACATACACACATATTTCCCCTTCCATTAATATTAAAAAAGCAGAGAAACCACGCCCTATCCCCCACGCCAAATGATGTTACGTTTATGAAGCTCTGGTGAGACACTGCCGCTTCATCAAAATTATTTTCTCTTCGTCAGAAGAAAGTAACAGATTATCAACAGTAATCTCACCAGAGGTTTTGATTTATCTAGAGAAAATCAAAACTCGAGTGGGATTTAATTGACTATTACACTATTAGAAGAAAGTATATAAAGATTAGAAGTAACAAAGTACTCCAATACGATAAAATATTAATTGACTTACGAAAATACAACTGTCTTCAAATGTATTATTATACCATCTCAACATTACGATAGATGGCAGTAGTGTTTTATGACTATGTTTTCTTGTTACTGGTATCAGTTGTGCCAACTATGGAATCATCATTGAATTCTGTGGACTGTTACTAGTCAAGAAAGCTTTGTTGATTCAGTTTCATTTTTATTAAAACAGTTGCATTCCACTTCAATTATCCGGATTCCAGTAATCAACGTCACTTGACAGGTGATTTTCAATAAATCTTAGTATTAAACAAACTTTGATACGTGACTATTCATAATATCATATAGCAGAAGCTATAACAAACATAACCTAAATAATATAAACAAGTGTTAGAAAAGTTTTAATTAGGGATAATGAAATAAACAAGAAAAGTATTAATTAACGATGATGAAATAAAAAATAAGCATGAATAATTTTGAAAGAAACAATAATTGAAAGTACAATTTTCAAATTTGAATGTTTTAGTGGTTTGTGGTTCAGTTGATGTTATATTGGACGTGTGCGTAAAAGAAGTGAACTCGTTGATGTACATGGTGTATCCCTCAACTTCTTCAGGATTTCCGAATGTTGCTCTTCATTTATTTGTAAATACGGTTTAAGGGAAGATGCATAGCTATGACCAGTGATCTTTATTAATTCTTGTTCTTGAATGCCAATACGAGTCATATTTGAAAGTGCTGTGCATCGCCTGGAGTGGTTTGTAACTTTCTGTTTTTTGACGTCCAGACCAGTGCAGTTTGAAATGTTGGCAAACAAAGAAACAAATGCTAGGGTAGTGATAAAATTAAACAAATGCTAGGGATGCGATAAAATTGTGCGATAAGCAGCCATGATTGGTTGAAAGACGTTCTTTCGAACCGTTTTATTGGTCAAAAGTAGTGTGACGTAGTAAAAGTGTAATAGTCATAATAATATAGAAAACAAGGACTCATTCATTCACCAGTGATAAAGTAAACTGTACCGTAAATTGTACATTTTGAGTTTCTAAATACTATAGCATTGGATTGATTTTCAGTTCAAATACTCTTTTTTTCTTCCTCTTCTCTCTCTGTCTTTTTTTTTTCATGTTCGGATTAACCGGAATCTCGGATTAGCGGGGCTTTACTGTAATTATGTTTGTCCTCTATGACCCCAGCGGTAGCATTTCCAGTTATAAATCTAGCCGGTTCGGGCTCGATTCCCGACACGAGAGTGGAATTTATTTCTTTCATATAGAGGTCTGTCCGTTATTTAGTTTTTGTCTTAAGTGGTGGATTTGGATCATATAAGACATGTGATCAGGAGGAGCCTGTGAATGTAGGCTACTAGTATAGGCCTAGGCCTAACATTGGTTCACAATCCTCTAAAGTGACAATGGAAGAAGAAAATAGGCCGAATTCTTGAATAAGATGCCGGAAATGATATTTTAGTTTCGTTACATTCTCTTCGAGGTTTATGGGTACTTCAAGACAGCGTTGGCGCTAAATAGGTCTTAAGAGTCGCGAGTTCGAATTCCTTTCAAGCGTGGATGTCTGGTAATTGGTAATACGCAAAGAGTTGCCGTAGGCGAAGATCTGGCATCGTTCCGATCTCGAGTTACTATGTCACACCACCCGTCTAGTCCGAAGTTGATAAGGCTTAGAGATGTTCTCTGAATTAATTCGAACAGAGGCAGAAATCTTACACAAATAAATTTTTACGATATTCTTATATGCACAAAATTTGAGTGGTCGGTATCATCTACCATTATCAAGATAAGAGAAAAAATGTTAAAACTCTAACGACTGTCAAACAACTTTTCTTTTTCATTTTATCCTAATCCGTAATCTATAACATTTGTCAAATCGTTGAAATATTACCTCGTTGACCATAATGAATAATGCTGAATGAAAGTTTGAGTGTTTCCTGTAATGTATTATACAAATTACGCAATTCCTTTTAGCAATATTACAAATAATTTTGATGCTGGGCATTTTACTAGACGTTTCTACAAAACTTGAACTAAATAATATTACTTCACCAGAAATAAATTACTAACATTACTTTATGGACAATGATAAGACTACTTATATCACGAAATCGGTTGTCAAAGTAAATCGTACTTATTGATAAGTAATTCTGACGGTAATAAATCTATACATATTTTAAAATTGTATTAATTATACTCATCGGACCCAACATGCCTTTGAAAAAGTAAATCGTGTTAAAAATTCTGGACAAACTTCAACAAAGACTACAACAGGCTATCCCAACTATAGGAATGGGTCATTCACAAGTTCACAGAAATTACTAATGACTAAACAGTGGATGCGGGATGACTTAAGGAAAAGTGAAGTTGTTTCATATCGGAGTATATGGCACGTGCCGCGTGGTTCATCTTTTGTGTACCTGGCGAGTACAGCAGCGTACGTAACGAAGGAACCCCGGACACATTGCAACGTAATGTGTGCAGTTGTGTTATCCTGCTCAAGTATTTAGTACGAGTTGAATAGTGTAGTGCTGATCCATTCATGATGTCGAAGTCAAAACGTTAAATTCGCTCAGAGATACGAAATGCAATTAAGAAGTATGAAAGTGACATTTTATGTATTAACGAAGACAATATCGTATGTAACATATGTAAAATTGAAATAAAAATCAGAACAACTCAGGCTATAGAGAAACATTGCAACAGTACATCGCACACGAAATGCGTTGAAATGAAATCTGAGGAACCACTATCATCACCATCATCACCATCATTTAGTTGTGCGGGTCTAGATGACATGTGCAACATGATGCTCAGTACAAATATTCCTCTAAAGAAATTGAGTGATCCCCATTTTAGAGTTTTTCTTCAGAAATTCTCTCGATACAAAAACTGTTCAAGCGATAGGCGAAGACGATTCAGCTTAGACAATTTACGAGAATATATCGTCGTTTACTGCAACGCTGGTAATTGCATCAATGATGACGAGGACTGAACCTTGCA